>NC_137052.1:11430207-11596924 GCF_032717465.1 Coenobita brevimanus | reverse complement strand
ACCCTCAAACTGTTTAAATACACAAAGGCCCGACCACAAGCAGCGACAATTACAAATGAACATTACACACACAATAACACAACTGGCAACACTACACAGCCACAAACACCCACTCACCCATACAACCTTCGCAGTCAACCACGTAGCTCATAGCTGACTACACCTATAAGGTTTGTCTCTTTTATCCATACACTTTTAACTGTAGCTCATACTTGACTTCACCTAAAGGGTTTGTCTCTTTTATCCATACTCTTGTAACTCTACACTTTTATTAGTCGTTGTTGTACATTTCAGTATATATATAGTATAGGTTTATGTTGTATATGTCATATTTTACAGTGTATTGTATCTATATTACAGTCGCTGATGATGTGTAAGGATACACGAAACGTCCTACGAAAAATGAAAATAAATAATTAATAAAATATAGTTACGACATGGATCTTGGACATATTATCTACAACCTGAATCATAGTGTAAAACAATGTGTAAGAAAACTCGAAAAGATCAACAGAAAAATAGTGAACAATGGCTACGCCTTGGTCTTTAATGATTTTTGTATATATATATATATATATATATATATATATATATATATATATATATATATATATATATATATATATATATATATATATATCCATCATCCATCATCCATCATCCAATCCTATATTGCCCCATGAGGAGCATAGGAGCCCGGGGCTAGGCACGTTGCTCCTGACAGTTAAGATGAGAGTGACCAGCCTCACTCATCCCTGAGTGTCATTACGTGAGCAATCAACCCCAACCATCCCTTGGATATAAACCTTCACCGGCTCAATCCGACTGGAGCGCAATAATTACCCACTAAAACCACCAGGCGCCAAAGTCTGGTTATATGGTTACCACCCAGCATAGTAAATGCTTTCCTGGTGTACAGGAAACCATTTGGCTTGTCACTCAGGGTAGAGTCATCCACAGGCTGAAGGAAGAGGAAAGAATGAAGGAAAGAAAGACAGAAGAGGGAATGTAAAGTCACCTGTAGGCAGAAGGACAAGGAAAGAATGAAGGGAAGAAAGACAAAGGAGAATGGAAGGAAAGAAGATTGGAGAGGAAAGGGCTGACACCCGAGAGCAGCTCTACATCGAGTGAGTGGATAATGAGCGCCCCCACCTACCACAATATATATATATATATATATATATATATATATATATATATATATATATATATATATATATATATATATATTGTTACGGAACAGAGAAAACTGTCACGCAAAGTTCCAGGTTCAAAACAAAAGAGTTAGGTAAAATTACAAGTTAAAGTTTAATGCTCAAACTAACAACAAAACATTCAGAACTCATAATGATAATGTAATGGCAAAAAACAGGTTAAATATATGGTTAACTGCAATAGCCTCCATTAATACGAAATTAGCAGGAGTAAATTTATCAAGTCAGCCCTGATAAAATGAGAATACCAGATAATACTCAGTGAATGCAAGATATATTATTACAGATACAAAATATTATTAATAAGGGCTGACACCCAAAACACATGAATCACAAAAACCTTAATAGGCCTAAGAAATAACACCTTACGCTACACAGTACAAAAAAAAAATGTAATAACACTCATACTCAAATTACACAGCTGCTAGATGGTTGGAGACTTCCTGAGCACTCACAATAATAACTGTACAGGGGAGGACAGAGATGTGAACAAAATGAGGAGTAGATCTAAGTGGCAATAATGCAGAGACAGAGCTCATTATATAGGGGCCGGCAGAGCTTGATACAACTTGTAAGAAGGACGCGCAAATGAAGCCAGAGGGGACAAAGAGTTGACACTCCTGCTCTGAACAACAGAAAGAACGACTTACTCTACTATAAGGGAGGACGGGGGGAGTGAGGTAGAACACGCTCGTGATCAAACATGCAGCATACTGTACGTTAGAATTACACAAAGGATGATGAAATCATAGGCTATGTAACACCTCCCCACAAAGAAAAAGAAATTTACAAAGGAAATTTCTTATTACTCTAAAACAATCTGTCTAAAGTCTAGATAAGCAATCTGCAATAACATTTTCTTTCCCCTTGACATGTTGTATGTCTAATGAATACTCCTGAAGAAGTAGACTCCATCTTGTCAATCTCTGATTTTTATCTTTAAACTTACTAAGGAATTTCAGTGGGTTATGATCGGTATAAATGACTATGGGGTCAAAACCAGAACACAAATAAAATGAAAAATGCTGTAAACCCAAAATCAAGGCCAAAAGCTCTTTCTTAATAGTTGAGGTCGAGTGAACTTCTTACTGTAATAAGATACAGGGTGTTCAATACCCTGATCATCCTCTTGCAGCAAAACAACCCCAGCTCCTGTATCACTTGCATCAACAGCCATCTTAAAAGGCTTAGGAAAATTTGGAGTAGCGAGCACTGGCTGACTTAATAGGATAGCTTTAAGTTTGGTGAAAGAGGATTCACAGTTATCGGTCCAGACAAATTTAGCTCCCTTTTTCAGTAGGTCTGTAAGTGGTGATACAAGAACTGAAATGTTAAGAACAATTCTCCTGTAATAACCTACCATTCCCAAAAATCTTTGTAGCTCTTTCCTACTTTTAGGTCTGGGAAGATCACTTATAACCTGAACCTTAGCTGCTGGTGGTGCAACATGTCCATCACCAATTACGTACCCAAGGTACTGAACTTTAGCTTGACCAAACTTACACTTTGATAAATTAGCTACAAGATTAGCCTGAACCAAACACTCAAGAAATTTATTGACATAGCATAGGTGATCTTTCCAGTTGTCACTGAAGATTAATACATCATCAATATAAACAACACACCCTGCCAAACCCTCTGTTACAACATTCATGAGCTTCTGAAATGTGGCTGGTGCATTCTTCATACCATATGGCATTACAGAACATGCAAAAGTCTTTCCTAGTGTTACAAAACATGAGATCTCCCTAGCACGTTCAGTCATAAGTACTTGCCAGTATCCCTTTAACAAATCAAACTTACTTATGTACCTAGCCTTTCCGATCTTGTCTATGCAATCTTCCACACGAGGGAGAGGGTAAGTGTCTGTTTTGGTTATCTGATTAACACGTCTGTAGTCAATACAAAGCCGCTGTGACCCCCCTGGCTTAGGGACCAGAGTGACAGGAGAACTCCACTCGCTCTGACAGGGCTCAATCATCTTGTGGTCCAACAGGTAGCCAAGCTCCTTCTGGATGAGAGGAACTTTCACTGGGTTCACACGGTAAGGAGGCAATTTAATTGGCTTTGCGTCTCCAACATCGACATCATGCATCAACGCAGTGGTTCTTCCTGGAGTGGCACGGAACACTTGCGGGTACTCTTGCAGTAATGCCGAAAACTCCTGCCTTTCCTCGGGAGGTAGATGAGAAAGCTTAGTCTGGAGATCATTCATGATATCAGGATTCTTCCCCAAACTATCACTCAGGCTCATGCTGCATGGGAGAACTTCACTTGCAGACTCAGGTGGAACAGCTACAGTGTAGACTGGGTTATTTTCGTCCCGCCTGTGATAAAACTTTAGCATGTTGATGTGACAAAGTTGCTTGTTCTTTCTACGATCTGGTGTGGTGATGACATAGTTGACATCACTGAGTTTCTTCTCCACGAAATAAGGACCACTAAACTTGGCTTGAAGAGGTTGCCCATTCACCGGTAGCAGAATCAAAACCTGATCTCCTGGCTGAAAGTGGCGTAACCTGGACTTCTTATCATACCAAGTCTTCATCATCTCCTGAGCAGCTCCTAAATTCTCTCTCGCCAGCTGTAAAGCAGTGGACAGCCGTTCTTTGAACTTCATCACATACTCCAGCAGGTTGACGTCATCTTCCTCCAACAGCCAGCATTCCTTGAGTAGCTTAAGGGGTCCTCTTACTTCATGGCCAAACAGTAGTTCAAAATGTGAGAAGCCCAATGATTCATTTGGAGATTCTCTTGCGGCAAATACAACGAATGGAAGACCTTTATCCCAGTCTTTTTGATGTTCCAAACAGTATTTCTTGAGCATCGATTTGAGTGTTTGATGATATCTCTCCAACGCTCCTTGGGTCTGGGGATGGTGAGCTGAAGACGTAATCTGGGTGATGCCAAACTCTTTCAGAGACTGCTTGAAAACATTTGACATGAAATTACTTCCCCGGTCTGACTGTACCTCCTTGGGCAGACCAAACTTTGTGAAGAACCCTAGCATTTGCTTAACCACATTCTTTACTGAGATATTTCTAAGTGGAATGGCTTCAGGGTAACGAGTAGCCATATCAATCAGGGTCAACACATAAGAAAATCCTGAAGAAGTCTTAGGAAGAGGGCCCACAATATCCACCAACACACGGGTGAATGGCGCCTCAAAGGGAGGAATGGGAACTAGAGGTTCAACCTTTTCGGTCTGATTACACTTCCCCACAACTTGACAGGTGTGACAAGACTTACAATACCAGGAAACATCCCTGAAGATACCTGGCCAGTAGAAGTGTTTCAAAATGGGTGCCACAGTCTTCCTCACTCCAAGGTGTCCTGCCAAACTGGAATCATGAGCCACTCTAATGATATCCTGCCTACAAACACGAGGGATGACAACTTGATGTACAACCTCCCATTCACAGTCGGCTGATGCTGTTGGGGGTCTCCACTTCCTCATAAGTACTCCTGACTTTATATAATAACAAGTAGAAGCACCAGCTGACTCTTCCTCACTGCAAGCAGAGTTAGCTAGACCTTTCAACTCAGGGTCAGCAACCTGCAACTCAACCAACTCTTGACGAGACAAATTATCAACACTACGGTGTACTGCCTCATCTGGTGAGTGGTCCAAATTAGCAAGAAAAGTGTCAGCTAGGATAACATCATCATCATCATTATCCTCTAAGTCACCAGTAACTTTATACTTAGCCCTAGTGACAGCACATGCAGAGAACACATCAGGGACATCACAATCCTGGGCCGCAGCCACTGGCTCACTAGACAACTGAGGAGCTGGACACACTTGACTTCCACCAATATCATTTCCAAGTAAGAAAGTTACACCTGACATTGGGAGTGTCTCAACCAACCCAACCATAATGGAACCATTAACAAAACCAGACTCTAAATTCACTCTGCACAGAGGGGCAGAGAAGTAATTATTCCCTACACCTTGTAAGATTACAGTTTCATCAGAGGAATTAACATTAGAGCCTAGAACACTGGTCAGCATAAGGGATTGGCAAGCACCTGTATCACGATATATTTGAACTGATTTCCTGTCATTACTGTCCAGAGGACTGACAAAACCATCAGACAGGAAATTAGCACATGAACCCTTGAGAGTGTCACCCACGTTACTGCTCAAAAGAGGAGCTTGATCATGGGGTTTTAATTTACCCCTCAAAGCAGGTTCAGTTAACTCAGTTAAAGAATTCTGGGAACTCTCAAGGATGGACACTAGACCAATTGACTGAATATTTAAAGACTCCTTTTTGTTCACATCACGCTGTCTCCTGAAACATTTCTCCGTAGTATGACCACGCTTACTACAATAAGTACATTTACTTTTCTGAAATCTAGAGGTGAAGCTGGTATCTACTTCCTGAGAAACATCATCTTTATTCTCTTTCCTGTTACCTGTACTCTGAGTAGAGGCAACGTACTTACTCTCAGCTTTCCCTTTTTCTTTAGAATATCTCTTGTGAGTGAGAACATATTCATCAGCTAAAACTGCAGCATCAGACAAATTATCTACTCTTTTCTCATCAAGATATAGGCTTACATCTTTATTAATACACCTTTTGAAGTCCTCCAGCAAAATCATCTGCTTAAATTTGTCAAAATCAGAATCCACATTCTTAGAATTTAACCACTGCTCTAACAGATCTTCTTTGAGTTTTGCATACTCAACATGGGATTGCTTATCTTGCTTATAAGTTGTCCTAAATTTTACTCTATAGGCTTCAGGAACAAGCTCATAGGCCTTAAGAATCAAGCTCTTAACGACATCATAATTATCAGATTGATCCTGTGGCAAAGATGCATAAGTTACTTGAGCTTTACCGGTGAGAACAGTTTGAAGGAGTATGGCCAATACTCTTTGGGCCAATTAAAACCTGTAGCTACCCTCTCAAACAACTGAAAATACTTTGTTAAATCAGATTCATTAAAAGGAGGGATAAGTTTAACATTTTTAGCCACATCAAAATCATCAGAGCTAGATGATCCAGTTCCACCTTGTTTCATGCGATACTCATGGTCTGCCTGAATCCTAGCAAGTTCAACTTGTGCCTGAAAATCATCCTCCTTAGCACGAGCCTGAAACTCAGCCTCCTTAACATTTGCCTGAAACTCAGCCTCCTGAATACGAGCTTTTGCCTAAAATTCACCCTTCTTAGCACGAGCCTCCTGCAGGGCTAGCTGTAACTTAGCTAATTCAATCTGCGTTTGCTCATTTGGAGGAGTTACATTAAACAAGCTTTCATTAATCATGTCAACAATTTGATCTTTAGAATGATGAGAACGAACAGCAATTCCCAATTGTTGAGCAACAAGCTTAAGTTCATTCTTTGTTCTGTTTTCTACATCACACACTGTTTGCCCATTTGACAAAAAATCTTTGGCTTCATCAAGAGTAGTAATAGTAGACATCATGAATAAATCACAGTCACAAAATATCAAGCAATATCCTTATGATAATATCCTGAATATCCGGATAAGAGGTCGCCAAATTTATGTTATGGAACAGAGAAAACTGTCCCGCAAAGTTCCAGGTTCAAAACAAAAGAGTTAGGTAAAATTACAAGTTAAAGTTTAATGCTCAAACTAACAACAAAACATTCAGGACTCATAAGGATAATGTAATGGCAAAAAACAGGTTAAATATATGGTTAACTGCAATAGCCTCTATTAATACGAAATTAGCAAGAGTAAATTTATCTAAGTCAGCCCTGATAAAATGAGAATACCAGATAAAACTCAGTGAATGCAAGATATATTATTACAGATACAAAATATTATTAATAAGGGCTGACACCCAAAACACATGAATCACAAAAACCTTAATAGGCCTAAGAATTAACACCTTACGCTACACAGTACAAGAAAAAATGTAATAACACTCATACTCAAATTACACAGCTGCTAGATGGTTGGAGACTTCCTGAGCACTCACAATAATAACAACTGCACAGGGGAGGACAGAGATGTGAACAAAATGAGGAGTAGATCTAAGTGGCAATAATGCAGAGACAGAGCTCATTATATAGGGGCCGGCAGAGCTTGATACAACTTGTAAGAAGGACGCGCAAATGAAGCCAGAGGGGACAAAGAGTTGACACTCCTGCTCTGAACAACAGAAAGAACGACTTACTCTACTATAAGGGAGGACGGGGGGAGTGAGGTAGAACACGCTCGTGATCGAACATGCAGCATACTGTACGTTAGAATTAATTACACAAAGGATGATGAAATCATAGGCTATGTAACAATATATATATATATATATATATATATATATATATATATATATATATACTGTATATATGTATCATCATCACCATTCGGACCTCCTTTCCCACCCTAGGGCAGAGTGAGGAGTAGCAACACCCAAACAGCACAAGTTTGTCCACTCCAATGGACCATGCATCTGATCACTTATTCAAGCCCTGGGAATCCCTCCTCTATCTGATAAGCCAAAAACATTCACCACATTCTATATTTTCACATAAACGTATCCGACAGAGTCAGACCGGACGCTGTCACGTTTAAAAGGGGTGCCAAATCCCTGATCATGCACTTATTCTTACAACAGTCATCCAGCCAGCTCGATCTCTTGTCAGCCCCCTAGCCTCGCCGACTGACATACCTCTCTTCCCCACACATTCATCCACCATATCCCTCAACCTTTTCCTAGGCCTACCTCGCCTCCTGACTTCTTCAATTTCGCTCAGATATACCTTTCTCACCACTCTGTTGATATCCGTTCTCTCCATATGACCATACCGTTTCAATACACTCTCTTCCATTCTGGTGTCCACAGACTTCCTCAGTCCACATTTTTCACGAATCACATTATTTCGTATCCTATCCACTCACTGTACTCCACATACATTCCACAGCAGTCTCATCGCCACTGTTCTCACTCTTGACTTTTCATTTTCATGCCACACCATAGTCTCATGTAAATATACAGTAACCCCTCCAATATCCGGATCAATAGAGCCATCGGTAGGTTCGGTTATTGGTTTTGTCCGGATATTGGGCCCCAGTTTATGGACTTGTACTTATGGACCCTAACTCAGAGAAACACCTATACAACTCCCTCCGGACATGCATAGCACCTATTTAACACCCAAATCACACCAATAAGGCACATAAATGACTGAAATAAATGCAAAAGAAACATAAAATGAGGGTTTAGAAGTATGTTCATACATTAATAAACATTCTGGTACTTATGGACCCTAACCTAGCCTAACTCTGAAAAACACATTCCTACTGCACATGCATGAGGTAAGTATAGTATGGAAAAAGTACAGTATGAAACATTCTGGTAAGTATAGTATGGAAAAAAGTACAATATGAAACATTCTGGCTACTTACAGCAAATCCCTGGCCACCTCGATGAATAACCGCCTCCTCTCGGACTCTGACAGTAAGAACGATTTCCTGAAGCACTTGCAGTACACTCTTCCTGAAGTCTTGCACTGAACTTAGTCAATAACACACAGAAGTCCGTTCTCTTCACAGTGTTCACTTTAGTCCAAATAATGTTCCAGTTAACTTTAGTGTTGCACATTAACTTTTCCCAATCTTTTCAAAATTTCTAAAGCCAAAACAAAGAAGGTTAGTCACGTTAAGTTTGTTTCCACTGAGTCTTTTCTCTCATTTCGAAAACCTTAACACAACACACCGTTTTTTTCACTGCACAACACTCAAAATTCCCGTGTGGTCTAGTGGAGAAGTTCTTGCTGTTTATTCACTGTCAGAGTCCGAGAGTATCACTGGCAGGCGACCAAGGGGTGCATCGGTGGGTCGTGGTGTTGGCGTACCGACTACAGAAGACTCTGAAGAAAGCCGCAAACTCACTTCGAGTGGTGACTCCACTGTAGCTGATGTGCTGGGCTGTGGCTCGGAGCATGAGGGCCTGTCTTGGGGAGGCAACGGAGTGGAACCAGGGCTTGGCACAGCGGGGGTCACGGGCCTGAAAAAACTGTCAATCGTTGACTGACACAAGGACCGACGATTCTGGCGATTGATGATGCGCTGCCGGAAAGCACGCACTTCCTCCACGAGTCCCAAGGGCCCCATCTCCCTGTCGCAGTCCGGGTGTTCCAGGTAGTCTAGGACGAACTCTAGATGTTCCCGGAGTGCGCTCAGCTTGGGGATGGCTGGAGTAGTGTCCTGCTGAGAGGAGTCCGCATCATCATCGCCTTCGTCGTCGGAATCTTCAAGTTCGGGACTGACACCAGCAACCGAAGACGCGATCTCGATATCAGACAATGTCTGATACCCAGGATCGCCCTCGTCGTCGTCCAACCACTCACGAACATCATCCACATCAACATTGTCGCTGTGCGTACGTAGCCGTGCATGGAAATCATCCACGTCAAACCCTAGAATATCGTACCCCACATCTGTTCCGAGAAGCAGACGAGACCAACCATTTTCAAGAGTTTTCACAGGGACTTCCTTCCATGCACTAGCCCAGTTGTACAGCGCAGACTTGATGTTGTAGCGGCGAAGGTTTTCCAAAGTCCACTTGCCTCGAGTGTCACGTCCTTCCCTGCGCTCGTCCTCGTCCTCGAGAACAACCATCACCTCGTCCAGGAACTTCCGACGGTACAGGCGCTTTGTTGCCATGATCACTCCTTGGTCCATGGGTTGAATGAGAGCAGTCGTATTAGGTGGCAGAAACATGCACCTAATACGGCCATTCTCAGCAACCAAGTCCTTGTCGCACAGGTGGGCAGGTGCATTGTCGAGGAGAAGGAGAGCCTTTACCTGGTTGCGAGGGATTCCCAGTGTCTTCATCTGGTACTGGATGACCTCCTTGACGAAGTGACGGTGAAACCAGTTTTTGAAAATCACAGCTGTGAACCATGCTTTCAAAACATGGTTCCATACGACAGGAAGGACATCCATCACCCCACGAAGGCACCGAGGCTGCTTTGCATGGACAACAATAATGGGCTTAAGCCGGTGCATGCCGTTAGCACTGGCACAACACAAAGCAGATATCCGTTCCTTAGAAAGCTTGCGGCCAGGTACACGCTTCTCCGTCTCATCAGCTAGAGTGTTCGTTGGCACCGAGCGATAGAATCGGTCAGTTTCGTATGCGTTATAGACTTGACCGAGAGTGAGGTCCTCCCTGTCGATCAAGCCTTTCACCTTGTGCCGAAACTCGTCAACTCCATCCTCGTTAGCGTCCAATGCTTCGCCATGTGCTTTACGGTTAGTAAGGCCATGTCGCAACTTGAACGTGAAGAGCCAACCCTCGGATGCCTTGAAGTCTAGGGTGTCGTGAAGCTCTTGCAAACTTCTCAGCAGCAGCCTTCAGCCCCGTTCCACGTACCATCACACCAGCTGCACGTTGCTGTCGGTACCAAATCAACGTGGATCGGTCGATTTCTGCAAACTTGGGGGTAAACATAACCTTCCTTTCCACGTTGCGTTTGCTTCTCGACGAGAAGTCAGCCGTATACTGCATGAGTTTGTCTCGGGAACGTTTGATATCGAACAAAGTCGACCGGGCCAGGTTAAACTCGCGGAGAATGCGTGAAGAAGACCAACCCGCATCAACTTTCTCCAATATCTCCCGTTTCTTCTCCAGAGTCAACACCACTCTCTTCCTTTTCTCAGGAGGCGGGGCCATCATCACACACACTAAGAGGAGGGCAGAGAGCAGCAGGAGGCCTTGTAGCAAGTACGGCACCACCACAAAAGCGAGCACGTGGGCAGCCATTGGAAGAGCGTAGGTCCAGTCGCGGTGAGAGACAGGCGGGAAGTGGGGAGGATGCAGCGGCGCTCTATCGGACGTCGGAGGAATGACGAACGAAAACAATGCTCTCAAGCGGCAAGTTCAAATTACGGACGGCAAAAAATCGATATTTTTTTTTAATTTCTTTGGATTTTCAGGCCATTTTGGGAATGTTTGATCCCAGGACGATAACGTTCGGTTAGTGGGGATGTTCGGTTATTGGGCGTCTGGATATTAGAGTGATTATTGTATATATATAAGTTGGCAACAACACTCCTTCATATAAGCCTCGAGGAGCAGCAACACTCAAGCCACTGTTTCTTATCAAGGCCTTCATTGCACCAGCTACTTTCTTACTTGTGTCACTCTACTTTCCACTTTTGCACATTTTCCACTTTTTTTCTATCACTGTACCCAGGTATTTCAACTCTCACCAACTCCAGTCTCACACTATTCACTGGAACATCACACTGGGAATCACCTTCTCTCTCAATAACCATCACTTTAATCTTTGCTATATTTACTCTCAAAGCACGACGCTCACAGACATCAGGAAAACTCTGCACTAGTCTACCAAGTTCTTGTCCACTATTTGAAAGTAGCACTGCATCATCAACATACAACAAATTTCAGATATTCCACCCATCATCATTTATTACCAACGCAATCCCTCTCTCCATTACTCGTGTTTTTACTTCTCATCATCCCATCCATATATACTGTATATACCGAATAACCATGGGACATAACACAACCTTGTCGCACGCCTACATTGATCGTGAACCATTCACTTAGATGCCCATTTACTCTTGCACATGCCTCACTACGATCAGAAAAACTTTAGAGGGCACCTATTAGCTTACCATCTGCACCCCACTTGAGCAAAACCTTCCACAAGCCTTCTCTGTCTACTTTGTCGTATGCTTTTTTTTTGATCCATGAATGCCATAAACACTTTATAGTCCTTCTCACCAGCCTTTTTCATTATTTACCTTACTGTAAATATTTGATCCACACATCCACTGCCACTCCTAAAGCCACACTGTTCATTACTCACTAGAACTTCTGATATCTCTCCTACTTTCACTATAATAATTCTTCCATATACCTTCCCTATTATGCTCAAAAAACTTATTTCACGATAATTCTTGCACTCACTTCGGTCACCTTTATTTTTGTACAGGGGTACAGTCACAGCCTTTTTCCACTCTGCTGGCACAGTTTCGCCCATCCATTCCCTCTTACATAACTCCAACAAGCATTTCACTCCACCCTTTCCACTACACTCAATCATCTCTCCAAATACCCCAACCCCAGCTGCTTTCCCATTTTTGGGCAGCTTCTCAGAGTTCTCCATCTGTGCGAGTGTCATGTTTCCTGGAACTGCATTCATTCTCTGCACATCCCTAAAATCAATCATGTTTACAATGCCTCTGCTCTCTCTGTTCCCCTTCATCAGGCTTCCAAAATATTATTTCCGTCTTTTGCTTACATCATCTAAATGGGTTAATAATCTACCACTTACATCCTTCGAACTTTCACATTTATTTTCGCTATCCCTTTTGTATTTCCGCACCTATTTCAACAATAATTTCCTGTTTTCAGAGTAATGTGCATTAATTTTTTAGCCTAGATCATCATGTACCTCCTTCTTTTTCCTCTTCGTTAGTCCCTTTACATGCTTCTTCCTCTCAGTATACTCAGTACTTATTTTAACTGAACCCCCTGTATATATATAATATACATGGAGCCTCTGTGGTGCAGTGGTCATGTGTGTGTTTTCGTACACTGAAGAACAAGGGTTCGCGCCCCACCAGGGTAATAAACTTTGGGAGCGTTCTTCAGGCCACGTACTGCATTGGCGGACATAAGGGGTGTTATGGTTGAACCAGTGTCGCATACTATAAAGTATGCTTGCACCCAGTCGGCTTGCACAGGATGATTACACTTGCTTCACAGACTACACACACATATCCAAAGCCACTCCAAGACTACAGTTACACTTTCAAACACTTCTCACCCTACATACAATCTCTACTAGACAGCCTAAGCCTCTTGGTAGAGATACACTGGGTGTATCGTCCCTACTTTGGTCGGGATAGGCCGGTCCTGCAGTGGACACTAAAACGGCTGATGAGATGATATATGTACATATTGGCCAACTCCATGCTTCCCCTCTCTCTCTCTCTCTCTCTCTCTCTCTCTCTCTCTCTCAAACTGTCCGTCTATCTATATATATACTGGCCAACCCCATGCTGCCCATACTGTTAGTTGCTTTTAATTTCTTTCATGTATTCCTGTAATCTTTCTTTCCGGTTTAATTGTGGTAGGGACTTCAGCCCTCCAGAGGTAACAGATTCCTATCAATTCTTGGCACAATGACCAACCTATGACCTAGATTTGACCACAAGGATTTGGTTGCAAGGCTAATACTAGTTGCCTAGCAATGGCTGAAGAAAACACTATATTTTTATTGTTTGATTTTGACAGGCATTTCTTCCCTTCAGAATTAAACGATTCCCACGAAATGTGGACACAAAGACCATCCTATGACCTAGTTGTGTCTGCAAGGTTTTGGTTGCTTAGCAACTACTCACTGCCTAGCAACGGCCCAAAAAAAATATATATTTTTGCTTGTTTGTTTCGGGCACTTCTAACCTTCAGAACTAGCCAATTCCAACGAAACAAGGACACAATGACCAGCCTATGGCCTAGTTGTGCCCAGAAGGTTTTCATTGCTCGGGAACTACTCGTTCCCCAGCAACGGCCGAAATACCACTTTGTCCATACTTTTTACATTTTGAGCTGCAGAAGCATCACTAATTGTCGTAGAAAGAGCTGACTACTTTACGTGTAACACTGAGATCGTTCCCTATCGGAATGGTTACATCCATTTTCCCCCTCTCTCCTCTAGTTTTCGAGTGGCAACCCTGTGAAGATCGGCCTCAGTGTCCAACATGTCTTATTTACTTGTCGCTGGAACTTCTACCCTTCACAATTATCCGATTCCAACATAAAGGAGACAGAATGACCAGCCTGTGGCCTAGTTGTATTCACAAGGTTTTGTTCGCAAGGCAACCACTACTTGCCTAGCAACGGCCGAAAAACTGCTTTTTCACACCTTTCGTGCTTTGAGCTGAAGCAGCATCACTAATGAACATTGAAAGCTATGGCTTCATTATACATAATCTTGAGGTCATTCCTTATCGAAATTGGTCCATACATTTTTTTCCCCTTTCTCCTCAATTTAATGGGTGGAAACCCTGCAATGATTGGACTTAGTGTCCCTAGCCACCAGTATGTTTTCAAAAATGTCCCCAGAGTTCCCCAGTGGGTAGATGAAATTGAATATGAGTTTGCATGCTTGTAGACACTGACTAGTACTACAACTTTCTGTGGTACACCTATGTGCTATATTAGCTAGTTCAGGCGTCAAAGGTCATCAAATGCAAAAACGGTAAAAACAGATAAGATCCTGATGATGCTGAGGCAAAATGCTAAGGCTTCGAAGAATAGTAAGCCAAAGACATGATTCTTGGGTGGAATGTTGCACTGAATACCTCCATGGAAAATTGAAATTTAGTATCGAAACTCACTTCCAGTTCCTGGCAGCGCCACCTAGATTTTGTACCTCTGGTAGGCCATTCTGTGAATTTCAAATTCCCTTCCTCCACAGTGGCTGGATGGAATCGAATGACTCTATGGAATCGAATGACACTTTCAACGTTATAGACGTTAATGAACACTACAAGTATGCTTCATACATACATGACTTATATCCTCCAGGTCAGGGGCAAAAGGCTATCAATTGCAGAATATTTGAAAACTGCTAAAATTATGACCGTGCTCCGAAGATTAGTAAGCCAGGGCCATAATTGTTGGGTGGAATGTTGCATTGGAGTACCTCCATATAGTAATGACTTTTAGTGTTGGAACTCACATTTGGTCACGGGCATCGCCACTTATAATTTGTTCTTTTAAAAAGATGGATAGAAAATAATCACAATAAAACGATCCTCATGAGCATGCAGCATTACGAAGCATTTACTAAATTAATGATCATCCTCACACACTGAATCAGCCATATGAGAAAAGTACAGAATATAATCAACCACTTACATTTTGTTAATTTTGAAAAGGCTTTCGACTCTGTGGAGCACATAGCATATTTAAAGCCAAAGCGGGAACAAAGAGTAAATCAGAATATTGTACAACTGCTCAAAACCATAAAAAAAAAAAAAAAGGAACTTCATACGGTTATAATACATAAAGACTCGGAATATATTAAGATCGAGAAAGGCATAAGTAAGGGAGATACAGTTTCATCAAAATTATTTACAGCATCGGAATGAAAAGTTTCCAGGAAACTAGAATGGGAGAACGATAAAGTAAATATAGACTAAAAAAAAAAAAACTAAGCCAATAAAAATTTTAAGACGAAACTGTCCTAATATCAGAAACAGCAGAGAGATTGCAAGAAATATTAAATGACCTATATTGTAGAAAAAGTCTCAAAGTAGGGCAAAAAATGAAACGGAGTAAAATTAGAGTAATGTTTAATCGAAACACAATAAAGAGCGTCATCAGAATATGTGAAGAAATTCTTGAGGAAGTCGAGGAGTACAGTTACTTGCGGTTAAAACTAAAACAAAGGAAAGACCATTACAGGAAAATAAAAAAAAGACATTACAATTGGATGGAAAGATTTCTATAACCATAGAAACATCGTGAAAATTAGCTTATGAGCATGTATGAAACGAAAAGTACAAAACTAATGCATAATTGCAGCTATGACCTAGACTACAGTTGTGAGACCTGGAAACTAATAAAATCTAAATAAATCAACTAATCAGTTCTCAAAGAGCAATGGAAAAGTCAATGTTAGAATTATCTTTGAAAGACCATAAAAGATCAACTTGTGTGAGAGAACTGACCAAAGACATTACAGAAGCTATAAAATATCAGATAAGGAGGTGGCCAGGTCATATAGCAAGAATAAGGGATAAATGATGGAACAAGGGGCTGATTGACTAGATCCAACAGATTGTAAGCATAGCAGAAAAAAGCCAGACAGGAGGTGGAGAGATGAGACAAAGAAGTTGATAAGAAAAATGTGCCAGAGAATGGCTCAGTCAAGTAATTTGTTGAAAAAGTTGTGGAGGCCTTTGTTCTGCAGTGGATTAGCAATGGCTGATGATGATGAAATAAGAAAAATAAATAAAGAAATAAATATCCTTATATATATATATATATATATATATATATATATATATATATATGTGTGTGTGTGTGTGTGTGTGTGTGTGTGTGTGTGTGTATTTATATACACACCCAAGCTGGCATGCAATGATGGCCAGGTCTTAGTGGACTAAGCTTTGCCCCAGCTGAGGACAAGTTATAGGTGACACTGCCAGTGACCGAAAGTGAGTTTCAGCACTAAAAGCCATTACTATATGGAGGTACTCCAGTGCAACATTCCACCCAACAATCATGGCCCTGGCTTAACCCAAGGCATCCCTTCGATGTATGGGTACGTCACAATGTTTTGTCACAACTAGACCCGTCAACATACCGGTATGTCGCGAAATTGCAAGGTTCATAATTTGCACAATTTTCAAATCTCGCATTTGATTTTTGGCACATTGGATCGGGAGACCTTCCCCTACCTGCCACCAGGCAGGGACACTCGGCAACCCTGCGTGACCTGTGCTTATCCTCGCCTCGGTCACTCACCTGTTAGCAGTGACCCAGGTCAGACATGGCGTGCAGAGGTCTCTCAGAAGAGCAGATTCAAGCCAACATGGACGCTTTTACAGATGACAGTGATTCGCCCCTCGATGACGAGGTGACAGACAAGGATTATGTACAACCAGAGGAGGAGGAAAGTAGCAGCAGTGATTAGGAGATCTCGTCCCCATGGAAGTGGTGGTACGTCACATATCGTGCCATTAGAGAGGGCCAGCCTGCACCAAAGCATTGTGCAATCACCTCTCAGTAGCCCCTACATGATGTGGAGCCTGAAACCGAGGACAAGGACAAGGACGGAACCGTGGGACGTGCTGCCACATGGTACAACTGTGAGATCATCACTCATCACTGCCCCGAGCGGACAGCATGTCGTTCAATCAGGTATGGGCCTAGTGTTTTACTTGCAGAGGGCGGAAGTGGCGTGGAGGGAGTGAGGAATGAAACTGAAAGTGTAGGGTTGGTAATTGAAAGGAAGAAGTGCCGGGAGTGAGTCATCGCTCTCACGTGGTGGTGTGTGGGAGAGAAGCATATCATGTGGGGTGGTGAGGGTGTGTGGTGAATCATGTGGTGTGGTGATGGAGCGGGGAAGTGAGGAGGAGCCCCTCTCCAGCACGTCTTATGCTCCCCAATATTCCAGGACTTCCTCCCCACAGCCCCCTGATGTTCCCCAAGGCTGTAAAGGTAAGGGAAAGGGGAAAGAGAAAGGCCGAGGGAAGAGAAGTGCAAGTGGGAAAGCCCTCCGCACTCCTTCTCCCCAACCTCCCCCACCAGCATCTCCTGCCCACCCCAACGAAGGCGACAGTGGGGACGATTGGGGTGAAGGTATACAGATGTGATATTCTGAACTCAGTGTAATAAATAAGGCCCGTAAATATGTAAATACTAGTATAAAGTGGAACCAGGTGTAATGTAAGTGGGGAAGTATATTGGAAGTGAAGAAATAAAATACAAGTTAAAACACGAATGGTAGCGAGTGTGCTTGCTACGTGAATATGCGCTAGTATTTCGCTAAATATCCTCATAAGGAATGTAAATAGGTGAAACCATTTACATTGGTTGAAAAATGATATAATGTCATGGAAATAATAATATGAAAGTAAAAAAAATTATGTTGAGAGAAGAGTAATAGCGAGTGAGCTGAGGAGGCAGATATGCACAATCATTATGCTAAGTACCACCGTAATGAATGGAAACAACTGAAAACATTTACATAAAGTCAAAAGTGGTAAAATGTCATTGAAACAGTATTATTCAAGTAGAAAAAATGATATGTTTCCTGAAACAAGAAACTTAGCAAGTACCATGTAACCATTGTGACCAAACAATGGAACAATGTTTATTTTTCCTCTATATCTCATTAAAAACCATTTTATTGTTGTTGTGATTGTTCATTAGTTCCAAATCAATAAATGTAGGTGTGTTCTTTGTTGTTTCTCCCAAAATTACCTACCATAGAAAACGTGAGAGCCTGACACGTCAGTGACAGAATACGATACCTGATGTGGGGAGGCTCACCTGTTCTGACCACTTATGGACCCTGGTAAGCCCTTTCTTGGTGATTTTCCTTTGTTTCTCAACAAAATTGGATGTTTTAGCCAAAAAAAAAAATCCAAAATACCTCGGGATTGGGGATTATCGAAGGGGGGAAATTGGTTGGGACGTGACATGTTAATAATTTTTGGAGCATTAGCATTTCATGTGAGCAAGGTCATAGTTTTAGGGGTCTTCATACGCTCTGCAACTAATGACCTTTCGCCTGTAACCCGGCAAATATAGGTCATGCATGTATGAAGCACATTGGTAATGTTCATTAACGTCTATTAGGATGCAAAGTTTCAATCGATTCCATCCTCCAATTGTGGAGCAAGGGAACTTGACATTCACAGAATGGCCCACCTGAGGTACAACTTCTAGGTGGTGCTGCCAGTGAATGGAGGTGAGTTTCGACGCTAAATTTCATTTCTGTGTGGAGGTATTCAGTGCATCATTCTATCCATGGCCCTTGCTTAACCCAAGGCGTCCCGTCGACGTATGGATACATTGCAACATTTTGCATTTGCCAGTCCCGACGATGTACTGGTACGATGCGCAATTGCAAGGTTCATAATTTGCACAATTTTCAATTTCCGCGCGTGATTTTTCGTACATATACACGGGACACCTTCCTCTATTCCTCTACAAGATGCCAAGCAGGGACAGTGGCTTACACCGCATAACCTTCCCCCCTGTATGCCATTGTCTCGGCAATTCACCTGTTACCAGTGACCTGGCCAATAAAGACATTCAGGGCCAGAGTGATTCCTCAATCGATGACAATGTGGACGACAAAGTTTACATAGCATTAGAGGAAGAAACAGTCAGAAATGATGATCAGGTAATGTGGCAAAAAAAGGTCAGGTATGGTGATGAGTTAGTGAGTGAAACAATGCTTATAATGCCTATAGTACTGTTTGAAAACCAATATACTTTCGTACTACATATAAATTCGTACCAAGTAAATCAATACCGTTTATGAGTGGTGTGAAATAGTTACCCTCATATAGAACTCGTTTTCTTTGGTGCCAGCCTGTTAGAAAACCCAGTAAGGTAAGGAGGTACTGCTACCTGGATCGAGTATTTTAAACCTTAGGTGAGCGATTTCTCTATGAATTTACGATGTTTCTCACCAAAAGCGGAGGTTTTAGCCAAAAAAAAAAAAAAAATCGAAAATACCTCGGGATTGGGGGGTGTCGGAGGTGTGAAATAGCTCGGGACGTGATGGGTTAATAATCTTCAGAGCCTTAACATTTCATGCGAACATCACTGAGATAATGTATTTTCACCATTTTTACATTTGGTGACCTTTGACCTGGCCAGAATAGCACATGTGTGTACAATAGAAAGGCAACTAGTAGTTGCCTAGGAAACAAATCTTTGTGGACACAACTATACTCATTTTTTTTTTCTTTACTGAGATGAAGATGCATTTGAAAGGCTGGTGATGATTGGCTGATTGCAACATGTCTGAATAATATTTACTAACCAGAATTTCCCCCTTCAGATACATGTTGTCAGTTAATAATGACAGTGAGTAAAAAAGATTCTGAAGTAATGTTGCATTCAGGCAATCATCAACCTGTCAAGTGCATCTTCGCCTCAATAAAAAAAAAAAAAAAAAAAATAGTGGTCATAGGCTCGTCAATGAGTCTCCGCTTGGTTGGAATCGGTTAATTGTGAAGGGTAGACGTGTCTGCCAGAATTAAACAAGACATGCTGGATGCTGAGGCTGCCACTCGAAATACTGAGAAGAGAGGTGAAAAACAGATTTCACAATTCCGATTGGGAGTGATCTTAAGATTAGGCCTAAGGAAGTCACCTCTTTCTATGCCCATTAGTAATGCCTCTACATCTCTGAATGTAAAATGTAGGGAAAAAGTGGTTTTTCGGCCCACGGAACGTGTAGTTCCCTAGCAAATAAAACCTTTCAGACACAACTAAGTCATAGACTGTCCATTGCTTACACATTTGGTTGGAATCAGGTAATTCCGAAGGGTAGAAGTACCTGCCATAACCCTTCATACATGATGATGCATTTGTTGTCATATGGGTGTGGCTGTGATTATACTCGTTGATGCTTTTGGCGTCATTAAAGCATAAAAACTTTCGTCAGAGGAAAAGTGTTTGGCCGATCGGCGTCATTTTTGGAGGCATCATAGTTTCCCTGCTCATTGTCAAAAGTAATGAGTTGGCAATTGTGGGTCCCGATACCAGCAAGAGAGCAGACAGGGTATTCAGTACCAAATGAGCTGTGAGTGGGGAAAGTTCTGCATGCCTCTGTCCCTTTAAATTTCCACCCTTACTCCCGTCCCGGCCATGCAACACATTTCACTACACCAGTAGTGCTTGTGTATAGTGTTTGGGCACTGTTGTGATTAGATTTGGTGTTTGCAATAGGATATTTGGTGTTTGTGAAGCAATCCTGGTCATTATCAACCATTGGCCCAAGGAAGATTATGCTACTGTTTCTAATCAACTACACTGCCTCTACCCTGCACCAAATGTGAGTATTCAGCTATAATAATAGTGGCAGTGAATCATGTGAATATAGTATGCATATCTAGTGTACTAAGACTTGGTGAAATACATGCAGTAACTTAGAGGAAGGCAGGAAACTTTCCTACAGTCACGACGCAGCATTGGTGCACAGTATTTTTTTTCCATTTTTCTCGAAAACTATGAGACCTAGGATTACCGTTGTGGGCTCAAATGAAAGCCAATTAAATTCTGCATAGGATGATCAAATAAAAACATGACAGTGGCGCACAAAAAGTTTTTCATTAGAGCTCCCTGAATAAAAAATAACTGTTGTCTGTCAGAAATGGGTTTTACTTTTTCGCTTATTACTCGAACACCATACCTCGTATCAAACTGGGACCTCCGGCATTCGAAAGCTAATACAATTCTCTTTGCAATGATGGTATAAAATGTAGAGATTGAGTAGAAAACATTCGACTTATGATGTTGAGAAGTGAAGTGTTTACTCTTGAATGTTTATTCACATGGCCCTAACGTATGTATAAAGTGTGCTTTTTTGTTTTGTGTTTTTTTACTTATTGTGTAGAACAAATATCGACGAATACGAATCTGTGGGTTTTGTGGCAAAATAAATATGTTCAGGTGGTGAAAATTTGCTGAGAATACACACATTTGGAGCGCACGGCGGGAGGGGGGGAGGGGAGAAAAGCAGGCATGTCATGTCCCACAAAACTAATTAAGTTATTCTCTTGCAAAAAGGTTAAACAAGAAAAAAAAATGGGATGTCGACCGTTACTAGGCAATGAGTAGTTGCCTACGAACCAAACCCTTGCAGAAGCTATTAGCCCTTTTGTACATGGGGATGCGTTTGGCGTCATTATGGTCTTTCCTGTTAAATGTACATTGACACATTTAGCATCATAAAGGCAACAAAAATGTGCCAAAAATTAAGTTTTTGGGTGATCTGCATCATTTTTGGTGTCATCATAGCTTGCCCAGCTCTTGTCAAAAGTAATGAGCTGGCAACCGTGGGTCCTGGGACGTGCGGCAACACAGAGAGGTTGATTAGTACCACACCATAGTAGCGTGCGGTCGTGTCCTTATAAACCTCTATTACCCCCGTCCCGGGCACTTGTCATATTTCGCTATCCCAATAGTGCTTGTGTCTACTTTCTGGGCACTATTGTGATTAGATTTGGTGTTTGCAATAGGAAATTAGGTGTCTGTGACTCGTTCCTGGCCGTTATCAGCTGTTGGCCCGACGAAGATTGTGCTACTGTATTTTGCCATGGCCCCACAACTACACTGCCTCTACCCTGCACCAAATGTGAGTATTCAACCATTGAAATAGTGACAGTGAATCAGGTGAATATAGTGTGCAATAGCTAGTGAACAAGGATATAATGAAATGTAGAGCAGCTTAACCCTATTCGGTGCACCCCGTATCATTTTTGATACGCCCTAACTAATTTTTGCCAATAAACTCTAGTTTGTAAGCAATGCATGGTCTCACGATTATTTTCTTGTTAAATTACTGGAAACACAACAAAATAGTGATTCTGAGCGAAAAAACTGGGTTGAAACGAGCGTTTTCTCTAAAATTAACGATTTTTCCCCGTGGAGAGCGCTAAACAAAAAGAAAACGCTCGAAGATGAGTGGAATATCTGGGACCTTAGCCTACGCAAGCCTAACGGGCATCAACACAGCTTCCAGACGTACGATACGTTTCCTATTTTCATTAAAACTACTTTATTTTCTATGAATTATTCATTGTTCATACTTTATGACTCCTCATACCTAGTGAAATAGTTATTTCATTCACTAATTTTATTATCTATGTATTATTCATTGTTTTTTCTCTATGACTCCTCATACCCAATGAAATGGTTGTTCGTACACATACACACAGATACACACATGTGCATTGTATTGTGCACACAGATACACACACGTGCATTGTAATGTGCACACACACACACACACACACACACACACAAACCTCGCGGCTCTCGTGTAGGCGTGCTGGATGACGGTTAGTTAGGCATTAATTAGGGGACGGGGTGGATGTGCCGACGGACGTAGTCATTGCTTTTATTTTCGACTATGTTGACCCAGTCGAAGATTACTTGGAAGAGGTAGTTGGCGATGATGATGATGATGACCTTGCCTTGGATAGAGTAGCTGAGGGCGACGATGTAGATGATGATCAGAATGTTGACAAAATGCAGAAGAGTGGGTACCACTCAGAAACAGAAAGCCACTTGTGAAAAATAGATTAATCAGTTCTTTGGACCAGTGCTTGAACAAACATAATTATGACGAATTTGTCCTGCCACACGAACTCAGGGAATATACCTGCATTTTAGAGAAACCCCAGAGAAAATTAGATATCGGTAAGTCAATATTATGGACCAATCATACAGAAGGTAGGCCTGTTGAGAAGGTATTGCCTAGTGAAGGATGTTTTGTTAGGAGAGGCAAGGTCAGCTAATACAGAAATAAAGGCATGGGAGTTGTTTATAACATCTAATATGATTGATGGTATTGTAACCCATGCTAACACAAGGCATAATTACCGAAATTTCTAATACTGACTGCTGAAATACCAACACACGTCAAGATGACTGATGCCATAGAATTGAAAAGCTTTTTGGCCTGCTCTATCCAAGAGGTTTGTTGGGACAAAATAAATATTGCTATAATCGTCTCTTCATGGAAGGGTTTGGTCACCCAATATTTGAAGCCGTCATGTCAGTAAAACGATTTGGTTTCTTACATGCCGACATAACTTTTAACAACATTGATACCAGACACCAGAGATGGGTACACGATCAACATTGATACCAGACACCAGAGATGGGTACACGATCAACATTGATACCAGACACCAGAAATGGGTACACGATCGGTTTGCAGCAATCAGGGAGCTTTTTGAACAGTTCAGTAATTGTTGTTGCTCAGTGTTAGAGCCAGGTGACTTCTTGACCACTGATGAAACGTTGTATGGGTGCAGAACACAATAGGGTTCAGACTACAATAAGAGCAAACCCGTACTCTATGGCCTCCAATATAAATCTATTAATGCTGTTAGATATCCATTTACCTTTAGGACAGCTGTATATTCAGGTAAACCTGGAGAGCCAGGACCACACTACATACGCGGTACAGTCCCAACAGTGAAAGCTCTGGTAAGTCAGTTACAAGACTCAGTCGACCTTAGAGGTAGGATTATTAGCCTGGATAGATTGTACACCAGTATAGAGTTGCTGGAGTGGCTTCAAACACAAGGTATCTCAGCCTTAGGTACTATAGATTCTACTAGGAAAGGCATACCACCAGAGATAGTCACAGAAAGGGAAGATAGGTCATACCAAGTTTACTGGAAGAAACACGGGGAGGAAATGACACTGAATCCTATGTAACACCCACCAAAAGCAAAGGTAAGAAAGATGTGTTACTTCTGAGCACAGTTTCCCCTATATTAGGCATTACCAAGGATGATGATTTGAAAATATATATATATATTATATATATATATATATATATATATATATATATATATATATATATATATATATATATATATATATATATATATATATATATATATATATATATATATTTAAATTGTATGATTTCACTAAAGGAGGCACTGACATTATGGATCAGAGAATAAGTTTTCATACAGTACACACTAAATCTAGAAGATGGACAGTGAATGCCCTTGGCTACATTGTCAACACTGCCAGAGTAAATTCACAGACAATTTATTCGTTATATAATAATCAGGACCCAAGATAAATTGCTTCACTCTCCTATGGCTGGCAGTTAGTGAAGGCATTGTGTAATCTGCAAATTGAAAGAAGAAAAGTTCAGGCTTGTGGTCTGACCAGGAATACAATAGCTAAGATGAATCTGATGCTCGGACAGGGAGATGTAGAGGAGGCCGTCCCAGAAGTAACACATGAGAATAGGTCAGGCAAGCAGCACAAGTGTCATTCATGCCTGGAGTCTCTTTATGGTCCAGGATACACTCAGAATCGCCCCAAAGCAAAATCGTCCACGAAACAATGTCAAGTATGTCACAAGCACACCTGTGATCAGAATTGAAATAAAGTATGTATGAAATGCTATAGTAACATGCCCAATCAGTGAAAGTCTTGTTTTGGAAATTAAGAATGAATATGCATGTCTGTGAATATAGATTATGACTGAGTTTACGTTATATACGGATTATATTTTTGTTTAAAAATTTCCTTATATGATAGATGTAAATAGAGATACGGAAGGTGAGGATCTTGCAGCATAAGAATCCTCCGGCTTACTTATATTAGTTGTAAGTGTAGAGTAAAAAGGATGTTCGAGTGCGTAGGATCAAATACCGCCGGAAAATACATAGAAGCATAGGCATGGATAGCCCCAAGTTAACGGGCTGTGGGTCACTGAGGGCCCTGTTAGTTAATTGGCACCCGGGATCTTTTTAACTTACAAGGGGTCGATGCAACAGGAGGTGGATCAGCTGAAATGAAGCATGGTCTCGCAGTGTAGAGAAGGAGCTGGGGCCTGATTGACTGCTGTCTCCCTTGAAAGCGCCAGGCAAGGCTCTGGACCTAACCCTCATATCCACACTGTGCCTGTGCATTACCCAGGGAACAGCTTGTTCTCCGGTTACAAGAGATATAGGGTTTAACCAGGAAGCTACAGGCTGCTCTAAGCGATTCAGTAATCCAAAGACTGGCACGTTTCCTGGTTAACAGTCTACTCGTAAGAATTTAATGGTGATCCCGCATGTACGGAGCTTTGGCTGGCAGCTGCATTTTCTCGTGGTGACTACTAACAGAGGATCAAGGGACTGACTTCTGGAGAGACTGACTGGCTGACCGACAAAGGTCTCAGTGATAGGCTAGTGATTGACCAGTGGGAAATTACTAATAAACTGACATCAGAAGGACAGTCTACTGACTAATTTGTCGGTATTTTGGGATTGACTGCCCCACTGAATAACCATTGATTTATACTGTATACTGATGATGTTTTGGGTATAACTATTCATAATTAAATATTTGTTATTGCATTGCTCTGAATACTCCTTGGGGCGTAGCATGAGCAGATAGAGCTACCGTGCCCTTTGAATAATTGGTTATAACTAAATATTTCTCTGTGCCCTTCAATTTTAATTTGCAGTACTCAGATTTAGAAATACCTATATAATATATTGGTGACAACAGATTCAGCCTTCTCAAGGACCTCCTTCAGCTGTAAGGAGTGAGAAGCAGGTAGACCTTTATTAGACAACAGAGGGGCAGGCAGAATAGGAGGTAGGTAAGGCACAAGGCTGTTGATGTGGAATTTTGCATTTATTATGCAATATGTATGCCTTTTTAAGCATTTATCTCCCGTACATCTACCGCCTTCTGCCTTATCTACCTCCTGTACTCCCCGGCCCTTTCTCACTCGCCATCCATTTGTATGATAAAGGTCTACCTGTTTCTCACTCCTTAGTTATACGTGAAGTGGGTCCATGAGAAGGTCGAGTCTGTTTTGTTCTCACGAATAGATTATATTTCACACACCAACACAATCCTCACAAACCACCACAGACCTCACACACGAGCACAGTCCTCACACACCACTACAGTCCTCACACACCACCACAGTCTTCACTCACCAACCCAGTCCTCACACACCAACGCAATCGTCACACACCAACACAGTCCTAACACACCACCAGTCCTCACTCATCAACACAATCCTCACACACCACCACAGTCCTCACACACCAACACAGTCCTCACCCACCAACTCAGTCCTCACCCCACACGTGTAAAATTAATAAGAATAATCTTTTACTTCTATAAATTCATTATTATATAGTTGTAATGACATTTGAAAATAAATAACTACTTTCTAAAGGGAGGAGGTTGGGGAAAGTGGTTGGTGGGATACATGGCGAGTTGGGTCCTCGTCCCGTATCCAGGTTACACACTTTTTGAGTGTGGCTGAAACTCGCTTAGCTAAATATTATATTCAGTCATTAGAAAGAAATATATGGTAGTATTCTCATCATCATCATTATGTACTTTCCATTTTTAGTCCACAGCAGGACTGGACTCTTCACTTAGGGAGGTTTTAGTCAGGAAGCCCTAACCCACGGCCCTGCACAGTTGTTGACTTTATACACGGGTTTTATTCGCTCCTGTGTAGAGCACAGGTGTCATGTGTGGGGAGGCTTCCCACACAGTTCTTCTCAACAGGATGGAGTCGGAGACTTTTCGTCTCATTAACTTTCCTCTTACTGGCTCCCTTCAACCTCTGTCTCTTCGCGGCACTGTTGCATCAGTCTCTTTTCTATCACCACTTCAATGGTCACTGCTCCTCTGAACTGTCTGCTTGCATCCCTCCACCACCACAGCAGGCACGCAGCACCCGTCTTAGCAACAAACTCAGCCCTTTTCTGTCCAACTCTTTAATGGAAGAGTTAACAGTTGCTCCAGTCATTCATGTATGCAACAGGTCAACTCTGGAATTGTCTCCATCTCTGTTTTTTTTTTACTGCCTACGGTCTCCAGTCTTTCATACACAGTGTGTCCAGGCATCTCGAAATGAACTGATCTTGAATTTGGCTCTGCTGTCGTTTTTTTCTTGGAGGGAGCAATTTGCAGGTCCTGCCCTTTGGTGCCTTCTTTCTTGCATAAAAAAAAATACTCGCATGTATAACCAGGTATTATTTACATGCTTACATTATTAGATTTCCTTGACTAATAGCTACCTCTCCATCAACTAGTCTACCTAGTAGTAAATCCACTGAAAGTGGGTTTAGGAGTTATGAAGGTGAGGAAGAAAGAGAGAGTATTAGCGGTGGCGAGTGAGAGAGAGATGGTGGTGAGAAAAAAGCGGTGGTAGTGAGACGGAGAGTATGGTAGAAGGGAATATAGTGGTGAGTGTGAGGGTGATGGAGGGAGGGAAGGTGGTGGTGAGGAAGATGGGAGGTGGTGAGTGTGAGGGAGGAAGGGTGGTGATGATGATGAGGAAGATGTGTAAGCTATCAACTTCCATGTTATGGACGGTGTGTGTGTGAGAGACAACAGTAAACGGTTTATTGGTACTGCAGCCCTCAGACTGAAAATATAGCCTACGGCTTTGATATATGGCAAACATGATAAGCGTTGGTGAATGGTAAAATATTTTATCATTTGATATTTACATTAATTTTAAATTTGATAATAGTTAAACGTGTGTATGTGTGTGTGTGTGTTTCAGTGCGCGCGGGTGCGGTACGATATGTTTGGCGGCGCTTGCCTTGCAACGGCGCCGACGTGTCCGAATGCGTTCCTTTCACTTCGTCAAACCAATAATATTACTCAAGATTCTTTTCTCGATACTAGGGTCGTAAGTGTGGGAAATCGCCAAGGGTTGCACCGAATAGGGTTAAGGGGGAGGCAGAAAACTGCGTTATGACACGGCATTGTCATGAACAGAATAATTGGCAAGGTGTTGATGAAATCATTGTTTTATACTGATATATATGTGATAGTGTTATAGTGCAGTAAATAGGAGTACAGTGCAACGAGTGTATGTGATAAAATATTGGCTAGGGCATGAGTCACGTATGCCTTACAGCCACAGCACGCCGTTGTCATGAGGGGATAAAATAGAGGAGGTTTAGAGAGATTTCATTTTATATTATATACTGCAATAAATAGGAGTACAGTGCAGTAAGTGTACATGATAAAATATTGGCTAGGGCATGAGTCATGTACACCCTACAGCCACGGCACACCGTGGTCATAAATAGGGGAGGTTTAGGAATATTTTATTTTATTTTATATTGTTATATTTATTCTGTATGCTTGTGTGAAATAAAGCATGAGTATTATAATGATATGTTTATCGTATGCTTGTGTGGAACAACGTAAACACTGCACCACATGCTCGTCGGAAAATATCATGGTGCGATACCTGAGGTATTGCACATATGACCTACAGAGCATGTTTATGTACTGTTGTGGTGAAATAAAGTTTTTATCTCATAAACTGATGGAGTTGGTTATGAGTAATGTGAAAAGAAAATGAAAGAGTGAGCCCTGTGCTCATAAGAAAAACATTGTCTCTTACTACCTGAGTTTAGTGCAAAGGTAGCAAAATTCAACGTGACATACAGAGCACGTGCATGTACTTCAGTGATGAAGTGTTTCTCATACAGTGATAGATTTGGTTATGTCTCATGTGAAATAAACCCTGCAAACATGATTGTGTTGGATCAGAACCGTACTGATGCTGGCTTGTGATGGAATGTGGTGTCGAAAAAGTACAGGCAAACCAGATGACCTGAATCGGCCCAGTGCAAGTGCCGACAACCATTTCCACGTAGATCCAGATTCAGTTCTGTTCTGGCCCAACATCATGTATGTATCGGAAGCCAGTAATCAAATGTGAATCAGGTGTAAGTAATCGGGCCAATTTACAAGTAAGGGTGTCTGGATGGCTCGAAATTAACTGATCTTGGAATTAACAATTTCTTCCTTTGAGGGAATAACATTGTAAACTTTTATCCTTTAAATGCTTTTATTAAAAAACAACAGCAACAACAATCAGGATTCAAACCATCCTCTAATGCCTACTGTACAGTCCACAGCACCTGAGTTACTGAGCGGAGTCTTTGTTACCCAAGTTACATACATCTATGAATACACAATATGTTGCCAACTCAATATCTCTGTCTGTCCCAATTTGCTGCTAAGTGATGGAATGTCTGAAATGAAACAAATTAAATTAACTGCCTGGTGTGGGACTCGAACACGTGCCTCCAAGACATCAGATATGTGCATGTTACCACTGAGCCACGGACGACCTTCAATCAATTGTGCAACTCTGACCATTTTGTAGACCCAGTTGTATATATTGCGTGTGTAAACCAATGCCCCTTTAACATTTTTATTATCAATTATGATCTAGTAAGCTGAAAACAACTTCAGTTCCACAAAAACAATACCAAAAATAAGACTTTCATTTTATAACAAGACAGTTGCCTGTGGAAAACTCCCGTCTGTCGAAATTTCTATATTATATAAAATATATTTCAATTATCCACTATATGAAAATGATCTGTGATGGATGATGTATAATTATATCACTCAGTTGTTAGCTGCTTCACTGGCGTGATCAGCAAGAGATAGATTGGGCCAACATTTTGTTACCATTCATGACCCAGTTTTCGAAAAAAAAGTTATATTTATATATCCGTCCAATACATGTTTTACACCAGTAGGCCCAATATATATATATATATATATATATATATATATATATATATATATATATATAACCATCACTGCCAAGAATCGGTCCAGTGTACGGTTGCCGTTACAGTCCAGTGTTGGAAAAAAAGTTCTGTTTATATATCGGCCCAACACAAGTTTTACATCAGTTGGCCCGATATAAACAGAATATTAGGGCCAGGAATCGGTCCAGTGCATGGTTGCCGTTTTCCATTACTTCCATTATATGCAAGTGCTGGCCCATCATTTCAGTGTTTGCTGGGTATGTGTCGATTCATGTAAATATGTAATGCTGTATCAGACCTATCCATAACCAGTACAGAATCATCTGGTAGCCAGCATTGGTTATGTATCAGACCATTAACCCCTTAACTGTGGGGCGTCACTTTCGTGATGCTCGGGTGCAAGGGACAATACAGCAGGGCATCACTTTTGTGATTCTGTGTTATTTTGAATTCGCCCGGGCTTTCAAGTGGTGGCTTGTATTATCTGTTAGTACTGGCAGTGTCCAGCTATAGTCAGTGTTGCTGATGTCATCTGTAATCCCAACCGTTGTTGACAATTTAGCCATTTTTCCCCTGTTCTTGATTCCCCTCCTTACCTCCCCTCCATTACCCTCTCCTCCCACCTGCCCAGCCGCGCCATGCTTAGCAAATCCTGCCCAGATTTGTCCACTCATTTCATCCATTGAAATGTGCCCTATGCCCTATTTTTATACAAAATAATATACAGTATATATATATATATATATATATATATATATATATATAAAGAGAAAAGGTAATTGATACTGCCATACACCTGGAATGGCTAATTATCACCTGGCAACACCCCGTGTGCACTCATTCTCTAATTTTCCCTGTTTATTACCCCCTTGAAATATGCCGTATGACCTATTCTCGTAATAAAAATATATATAAGAAAGGAAGGGAGAAGCCTAAGTGATATTTACATTCACCTGGCACTACCTAATTTATTATGTATTGTCTAGATTTCCTGCCAATCGTTTCACAGCATATAAATTGGCAGCTGTCACCACGCTGACATTGTCAACCCTTCCATGCCCATAAACCACCACATCATTCAGTTTACTGTCGTCTTTCAAGGTGAAACCATGTCGGATTCGCGCCCCTCCATTTCTGCCACTTCTGAGCACACTGCAAATGGCCCTGTGACCTCTACCCCTACTAAACCTTGTGTGGGAAGGGGTAAAGGACTAAGTGACTCTGCTGTGCAATGTGAACTGGTTAATTTATTCATGGTAATGATGACAGTGACTATGATCTGGTAAATCGTGTGATGAGCTAGTGGAGGAAATGGTGACAGAAACTCCCAGTACGAGTGCTTCAGTGTCCCAAGTTCGTACTGGCTCCAAGGGAAAGGAGCCCTTACTAACTGCAAGTGACAGTGCATATCATAATGTGAATAAAACAGAAATGCAAATAATGTAAATAAAATAGAAAGTGTAAATAGAAATGTAAATAATTACTAATATAAGAATATGAGTATAAGCACTTGGAGTAATGACAGTGAAAGTGAAAGCTTCACTTTCTACACTAGTTTACTGAATGAGAAAGTGAATTCCTGGAGTGAAAATAAACTACTAGTAGTGAAGGAAACTTATGAACAAATATTGTATATATAAATAAGTGTAATAAAGTACTAGGATTATAAAGTGTGAGTGTGTTTATAATAAATGACAGCTCCGCCTCAGATTACCAGCGGGGAACGAGAGCAGGTGGAAAGCTCATATGTGCTCGAAATTTACATTGCTTTAACAGTGTTCTTTTTTTTTTTTTTTAGTATGGATTCCAAACTACTTGAAATTCATAGAATAGTGTTTGTAGTGATAATATCAGGCAGTGGTAACCATATTACGGGGTATCAGGAAGTGTTAAATGGAGACTTCATTACCCAACTTCAGAAGTCTCCACAAGTCCTATGGTAGCCAACAAAGGCTCAACAAACATCCCAGGAGAAAGCTGAAGGTATGTGTCATAGGCATATATAATTTTATTATTCTAGGACTAATTGATTTTTGGTAAATATTTTTAAAAAGTCAGTCGGAGCGCGATTATCCCCGGAGGACGGGCACGTCACGCTTCCGACATCCCCATGGTTAAGGGGTTAAAGGCAAAATTGCATATCAGGTTTTCTTCTCAGACCACCTTTGAATTACCTTGAACTGAGCTGAAAATCATTCATGTCTTTGTTGAATAGAGATATTCAGGACAATACAAGATGATTTAAAGGTGGTTTGCAGCTTGGAAAAAGTTTGTGATAAGTTTGTTTATGTCTTGCGGCTCTCAAAAATCTGCACTTTATAATTTTTGGTTCTTTGTTAAAGCATGTCTGGTATACTGTATATTGTACACACAATTCTACTGGACAGACTGCCAGACCTGTATAGGAGCCAAATAGTTTGAAATAATAATAATAATAATAATAATAATAATAATAATAATAACAGGTTTAGCATAGGAAGGGGGGAAAAAGTACAAACTACACAGAATCAATATTTAATTTACCACAGTAATAACGAAGCGTCTATTGAACTACTAATAAAACACGGAGTTTTGCGAAGTCAAAGTTAGTGTAAAGAGTGTAATTTGCCCTGCAAATATCGAGAAGATAGACATCAGTGGTACTGCAGGCGGTTGAAGAAAGTCGGAAAAAGAAGAGGAAAATCCAGTGCAAATTCATTGTTTCGGATACTACTACTACTACTACTACTAATAATAATAATAATAATAATAATAATAAATAAATAAATTGAATATTTAAGATCATCGGTCGACTAACCATTTTTTGTTTCAGTGTTCCCTATCTAAAACTAAAATAACTTAAAAACTGTAAAATTTGTATATAGGCAAACATTAAACAAACAGTTGGAAATGGCATGATAAGGGTTTGACTATATAGACCCAATTCAGGTATATGCTAGCATTGGCAACAATATTCTGTTTCAATTCTGGTTTGCCAAAACTGGAATGGAAGAGTATTTTGTGTATGAAGCCAATGCAGGTCACATGCAATTTGCTGCAACTCGGCGGTACTGATACTAATCTGGAATGAGCCGATATTGGCCCAATAACCCCATGTTATCTGGGAAACCGGAAACAGTGCAGCGTGTTCTCATTACAAAAATATCGTCTGCTACACTTGACTTGGCACACAGGTAGGGGCCACCTATGTGACCTACGGAACACGTGCATGTACTTTAGTGGTGAAATGTGCTGTGTTTCCAATAAAGTGATAGATTTGGTTATGTGTAATGTGAAAAGAAAATGAAAGAGCGAACCACGTGCTCGTAAGGAAAACATTGTCTCTTACACCTGAGTTAGCGCAAAGGTAGTGAAATCCAACGTGATATACAGAACACATGCATGTACTTTTAAGGGTGAAATATACTGTGTATCTCATAAGTTGACAGAGTTGGTTTTATATAATGTGAAAAGAAAATGAAAGAGTGAACCACGTGCTTGTAAGGAAAACTTTGTCTCGTACACCTGAGTTAGCGCAAAGGGAGTGAAATCCAACATGATATACGGAACAACTGCATGTACTCCAATGGTGAAGTGTTTCTCATGCAGTGATGGATTTGGTTATGTCTCATGTGAAATAAAACCGTAAACACTGTAGCGTGTTCTCGTTACAAAAATATCGTCTGCTACAACTTACTTAGCGAAGAGGTAGGGGCCACCTACGGAACACGTGCATGTACTTTAATGGTGAACTATACTGTATTTCTGATAAAGTGATTGAGTTGGTTATGTCTCATGTGAAAAAAGAAAAAAACACGTAAACAGTGCAGCATGCTCTCGTAAGAAAAATATCGTCTCTCACACCCGAGTTAGCGCAAAGGTAGCGAAATGCAAGGTGACTTATAGAACACTTGCATGTACTTTCGTGGTGAAATATACTGTATTTCTCGTAATGTGATAGATTTGATTATGTCTCATGTGAACAAAACACTTAAACAGTGCACTGTGTTCTCGTAAGGAAAGTATCGTCTCCCACACCTGAGTTAGCATGAAAGTAGTGAAATGCAACGTGACATATGGAACAAGTGCATGTACTTTTTACTGGTGAATTATGCTGTATTTCTCATAAAGTGATAGATCTGGTTATGACTCATGTGAACAAAACACATGAACAGTGCAGTGTGGGCCCGTAAGAAAAACATTGTCTCCTACACCTGACTTAGTGCAAAGGTAGCACTACACATCTTGCACATGAGAATTTGTTACGAGCACATGGTGCTCTGTATACCTGTTGTTTACACATAAGACAACCAAATCAATCACTTTATAGGAAATACAGTATATTTCACCACTAAAAAGTACATGCACGTGTTCCGTGTGTCACGTTGTATTTTGCTACCTTCAGGTGAAGCAGGTGTTTTTCAAGGACATCTATGTGTATCATGAATCCTTGCACTGTGCCAGTGTTGAGCAAAGTTTTTGGCTGGCTGTGAATACAATATCCTGATTGCTTTATTTCAGCTCACAGCCCTAGCACGGGAATTTCATTATCCAGTTGGCTTGCAACAACAATATAAAGTCTTTTGCAAAGATGAAATGGGGGTTGGCACCAGAGCAGTGGAGAAGATGCCTTGATGAGATTGAGTCGGAGGGCGACAGTGAGAGCAACTGTTCTGGGGTGGAGGAGATTCACATCACGCCTTCTGGCCTCAAGTGGAGCTGCCCCACTGCCTTCCACCATGGGAGACAACACCACCATTGGCAGTCGGCCTCACCACAGGGCACTTCCCACCCCTAGGACCAGCTGGTCCCTCTGCTGTGTTTGTCGGCTCTCCATCTCCAGGCCCCTCTGTACCCTTGGCCAAGCTGGTGTCACTGAAAGCTGGGCCATTGTATGTGACCAGGGTCCCTCCACCCGCATCTGCTGTGCAGGATGCTATGGTGACATCCTTGCCGGCCAGGCCGAGGAAAATGGTGTCCCCAGAGCCCTTTGTCTCATCCTCACCCTTGTCTGAGCCATCCCCTCCTAGACGAGGGCGTCGTGGTCTGCTGTCTGGACACGGGGGACATCCAAGAGGTCAGAGGGCAGGCCAAAGGGTGTCGGCAGGCCGACCCACTGCCACCGCCGCTGAAGAGGATCCTGGGTGGAGCAGTGGCCTGTTCACACCGAACCATGGGCTTTTCACTGGCTCCCCAGGGATAAAGGTGGATATCCTAACAACTCTGCTGCAGTTCTTCCAAGTCTTCATTTGTGAGTTGTTGTCATATCTCACCGTGGAAACCAACCAGCATGCCACATACCTGGGGACTTAGCTGGATGCCTGTAATAAAAAGAAGATGGCCAAGTTCCTGAGGTTGTACCTCTTCATGTTGGTTGTGCACATGCCCACCATACATCACTATTGGAGTTCTGAGTTGCATGCCTACCCAAGGTTCAGGCAGACAATGAGTGGAAGGCACTTCAACGCCATCCTGAAGTACTTCCACGCCTTCAACTCGCTCGCCATACCCCGGGAAAACCAAAATCGGCTCACCCTGCATTCACACGGTCATAGAGTACCTCCTTCAGTAGTTCCAGTCAACATCCCAACCCGAGGAGCATCTCAGCCTCCATGAGGGCTCTCTGGGATGGAAGGGCAGGCTGTCCTTCTGCATCTACAACCCCCAGAAGCCCATCAAGTATGCCATCAAGCTCTACATTGTGGCTGAGTCGTCCTCGGGCTACATCCGGAACCTCGAGATCTACATTGGTGTGCAGTGGACCTTCGAGAACACTGAGTTGGCCCTTGTGGAACCGTTGAAGGACCAGGGCTATAAGTTGTTCATGGACAACTATTACAATTCTGTAGCTTTGTGAGAATGACTCTTCACAGCAGGCAGTTACATGGGTGGGACCCTACAGCTGCCTTGAGGAGCACCACGTCAGCTGCAGGCCATCGACAGGGCTAAGAGCCTGCCCAAGGGGGGCATGGCATGCAGGCACAAGAACAGTGTGCTTGCATTGCTGTGAAGGGACAAGTGCATTGTCAACATTGTGTCCACCTTCCACAACGTTGACACCATTCTGAAGAGGGTTCGAGGGAAGGTGTGGGGTAATGACGGGCGGACAGTCTATGTGGAGAAGGTTGTCAACAATCCTGTCGTAACGGAGGACCACAACAGGCACATGGATGGGGGGGATCATTTCGATCAGATGATCCAATACTACCCCATCCAATGGCGAACCATCAAGTGGATGGAGAAGATCACCTTATACTTCGTCCACATGGTACTCTTCAAGGTGTTCACTTTGTACAAAAATTACAGATGTGGGACAGTAACTCTCCTTGAATCTGTGGAGATCATCTATGATCTGCATTTTCATAATGAGGGCTTGCCTGCAGCTGGACACGTAATCCACCATGCACCAGATCTTCCTACCCGATGACCAGCACCAGCAAGACCTGGCACCCAACAGGCACAAGCACCAGCACAAGATGGGCCCAGCCACCACCAGCACAAGCAATGCCTGCAGGAGGACCACCTAGCACTGCCACCAGCACCACGTGCAGCAGGCCCAACACGGGTGTGATCACCGCCACCAGCACCGCCTGCAGGAGGCCCATCACAGGTGCCAGCACAGCCACCACCTACAGTTGCTGGTCTTTCGGGAGAACCCATGCCTGGGCCTGCAGCTGTCCCTCCCACACGACAGGATCATACAGCATGACAGTATTCAATCAAGCGTCGCCGGGTGATAGACAACAATGTCAAGTTGGACCGCACTCTGGGCCACCACCGGGTGAGGATCCCCAACGGGAAGAGGCTCAGGAGTACCTTGAACTTCAGGTTGGGGGTGAGGAAGGACACAAGGAACATGTGTCCTGTATGTGATGTGCCACTTTGCATGCGTGATTGTGTCGAGTGATAACATGCCTAGTGGTACCTTCACTTGTGGAGCACACACACACACACACACACACACACACACACACACACACACAGTACAATACTTCTCACCTCCAAACCCATCTGGTCCTGCAGGAAGAGCATCGCCACTGGAGAAGTGATTATCTTTTTTTATTTATCTATTTACCTTTCTTTATGTCAGTATATTTACACATACATATATATTGTTTTTTACATCAACACAAATGACAGGGAAATAAGTACAGCTTCAGAGTCAGTTGCTAGCAACAGGTGTATTGTTCATGTGTGATTTCTGAGAGGACTTCAAAGAAAACCAGATGTTATTTTGTAATAGTCGTTGGATTAACCTCCCCCCCTCGAAAAACATACCTAGCAAGCATAAAAATGGTTGTGCACTATGGGAAAATAAAATAAGTGACCACGGCTGATGATGGTTCAGCACGTGGGTGGGTGCACCTTAGTTTTTTTCATTTTTCTCGAAAACTATGAGGCGTAGGAGAACCGTTCTGTCTCAAATGAAAGCCCATGAAAATCTGCATACGATGATGAAATATGAACAAAACGCTGCCAAGAAAATTGCTAGAGCTCCCTAAATAAATAATCTATTGTCTGTTGGAAATAGGTTTTGCCTTTTCACTTATTACTCGAAAACCATACCTCGTATCAAAATGCCAATGATCCCATTTGAAAGCTAATAAAATTCTCTTTTATAACATGTGGCGATAGATTAGTAATCTTTGGAGTTATAATGTTGGGAAGTGAGATGAATGTTCCTGAATGATTATTCACACTGACCTAAAGTACGTATAGTGTCTTTATATTTTATTGTGTGGAACAAACATCGACGAATAGGAATATGTGGGTTTTGTGGCAAAATAAATATGTTTGGGTGGTGAAAATAAGCCAAGAATACACTTTGTTGGAGCATGCAGCAGGCAGCTGGGGGTGGGGAGAAAAGCAATGCGTTGTGGAATGCAAAACTTATTAAAAGTTATCGTAAGTGTAAGAGTGCTTGTCAGGACTGTAAACTATCTTACTACATAATAACTAGCAACATACATAATATAGTCTAGAGGTTAGGTCAATGCCAAACCTAGGGGCCAGAAGAAGTGATGTTAGCCCTCTCCAGAATGTTTCACACCAACACAAAAGCCACCAAACAGCGCCTCATGACCATACATACACACACACAGGCTTCTAGAACATTTGGACGACAGTGCAGAGTTGCCAACTTGGTGCTTTTGGCGCTAGATCTAGCTCTTTTCATAATGATTTATCGCCAAAAATTATTAGATTTTCTTCTATATCTAGCACGTTTTGAAGTCCAATTTAGTGTGAAAATTTGAACTGTTTACCTATGGTTTAGCGCGTTTTAAAGTTGAGCATAGCGCTTTTGAAGATTTCTGCTTGGCAACACTGCCAACGTGATGGAAGTTCTTATATTCGGAAAGACAGAGGAGGAGAGGGGAGAAGGAGGCTAGCAACCGGGGCGAGAGGGTGGCAGAGAGAGAGTGAGACAGTGAGAAGGTAATAGCGGGACTCTATACTTCACTCGTGTGTGAGAGACTTTGTTAATATTTCCAAGACAAATAAAAATAGTCCCACACAAATCTTTACCTCTCCTGTCATTGCATGACAAAGGGAACGAAGATTATCTAATTACAGAACTACTCATGTATAACAAATGCTCGTCCATGAGTCTAATATATGTATAACTGATCTACAAGACACACTATAAGTAGTTACAAAGTTTCTGCAAGATATGGTGGCAGCGGTGGGATTAATAACATTGTAGTTATACAGAATTGTACTAACATTGTATGAACTGTTCACAATAATTGTATTGTACATTAATGTATTGTCATTGTTACATATCGTCTGTAGTTGCATAATTGTAACAACTATAAAGTAATTGTATTAACGTTGTAGTCATAATGTAGTAACATTGTAGCAATAAAGAATTGTACTAACATTGTATGAATTGTTAAACTATAATTGTACATAAATGTATTGTAATTGTTACATATCGTTTGTAGTTACATAACTGTAGCAAGTGTAACATAATTCTAGTAACATTGTAGTAATATTGTAGTAACATTGTAGTAATACATAATTGTAACATTGTATGAATTGGTAAATAATTGTGTTGTTACATAATAATTATATCGTAAATAACTGTATTGTAATTGTTACATATCGTTTGTAGTTACATAATTGTAACAACTGTAACATAATGCAATCGTTTGTCATTATATAATTGTAGTAGTTGCAATAATATTGTAGTAACTGCAGTAATATTGTTGTAACACTGTAGTAATACATAATTGTAACATTGTATGAATTGTTACATAATTGTATTGTTATGTAGTAATTGTATTGTATATATTTGTATCGTAATTGTTACATATAATTTGTAGTTACATAACTGTAACATGTAACATAATGCAATTGTTTGTCATTACATAATTGTAGTAATTGCAGTTGTTAGGACTCCATATTATAATTACAAATCATAATAGATAGATAGAGAGACAGATAGAAGCAGGGAGTCAGATGATGAGAAGGTTTTGTGTCTGCGAGAATCGAGCAATGCTAAACATGCTTACACACTCTTAACTCAAGGAATGCTTTATAGGCACACAACAGCGCCTAGTGACCATACACACACATACACACATACTCACACACAGGCTTCTAGAACTTTCCACTCACAAGGAACACACGTGACACAACCCCTGCTACACCAGAATTAAGGAAAGAGAGCTCAGAAGGAGACAGGCGATAGAACAAACAGGTCACAGGGAGAAGGGCTTAGCAACTTGAGAGAGAGACAGAGAGAGTGAGACAGAGAGATAGCTAGCGGGACTCTACTTTATACTCCGCTTTGTGTGAGAGACTTGTTAATATTTCCAAGACAAATAAAAATAGTCCCATACTATTCTTTACCTCTCCTGTCACTACATGACAAATGGGAAAGAAGATTATCCACTTACAAAGCTACTCAAATATAACAACCGCTCGCCCACAAGTCTAATATATATAAAAACTCCACTACAAGTAACTACAAAGTCTTTTATGACATTTGGTAGCAGCGAACGTATACGAACCTCGTCTACGAATCAACAGTGAATTCCTATAAAATATCAAGATTGAAAACAAAAAAATACCTCTCACAACCAACAACTTACAACCAGCTCCTGACAGTATTCTCTCCAACCAGCCCCCTCCGTCTCCACGATCATCACGCTGATTTAGAAGTGATCACACGACGCCCTGCAAATAGTTTAACAAAATATTGATACGATCTTGCAACTTCTACGACGAACCAGCGAACTACAACCATCTACAATCAACTACAAGTAACAACTCGACGAGTCATCTGTATAATCTTCTACACGCACCTACAAGTAGCGGCAGTCTTCATCCTACAACGAGTAAATCACAAGAAAAAAATACCAAGTCCATATTCACAACTCATCTTACTCACTCGTCTTCACTCAAGTTACTCATCGCTACTCATTCACTCACCACAGCAACCAGTGTGGGAAGTCGACGTCATCATGCGTGCTTGCTGAGAAGACGCCACGTCAGTCAACTCACCACCTGCACCATCGCTAACACCATTCCCACCACGGTAAAATTAGTGTGTTACACAGTTACTTCATTTATACAATACACAGTGATAGACAATAAGCTTCTGCACAAACATATAAAACGTGCTGTATAGTTACAGCTTAAATACACACACTTACTTCAGTTATCTACATAACTCAAACACTAAATAATCACCAACAATAAATATTCTACACTGTATATATTCATTCATTTATTATAACATTTATTTACTATCAACGAGTGTTACCATTTATACCTACATAAAATACGTGTTTCATACATACAGCTATACATTATTATATCTACAAAGTAATAAAGAAAATATACCATCACAGTTACTCAGTGAGCGATTAAAAGAACTGTATTAAACATTTATTAATTAAAGCTACCTAGTGGAAACATATAAATTAAGTTACAAGGTAAACTAGAGAGAGAGAAAAAAAAAATGGCCAACACAAATGACGTTAGCAAGAATGAACATCTTCAACACAATCGTGAAGACAATGATTTCCACACAGTGCTGACACACATATTACCCACGATAGGTACAAGTGAAGAACAAGTCAGTGTATATAGTTAATACTGTATATAGTGTATATATATTTTTTTTATATAAAATAACAAAATATGGGACTATATTATATCATTTTCAGTAATACTTGTGCAATATAAACTAAATTTTTAAAAAGTATCCCAAGGAAATTAGCCAGTAATTATGCAACCATGAACAACATGGAAAAAGCGTACACAAGTGAAGAAAAACAAACTATAGAAAATCAATACATACAAAAAAAAAAAAAGAAAGAAAGAAAAGTAAGAAAGAAAAAAAAGAGAAATAGAATAAGATCACATAACAAACAAATGAAAATAAGTGTAAGTGTTACTACATATGTCAAAATACCACATAAAGTACAAACAAAAAAGCAAATTGTTGTCTCCACAAGCAAGTGGCATGACACATCATCACTATCATCGACCGCTGCATGACCGGATTCATATGTCAGGACTGCAATTATTACAATTATGTAACTACAAACGATTGCATTATGTTACACTTGCTACAATTATGTAACTACAGACGGTATGTAACAATTATGTAACTCCATATTATAATTAGGTAACGACAAACGATTGCATTATGTTACACTTGCTACAATTATGTAACTACAAACAATATGTACCATTTATGTAACAGTTTCATTAACAAGATGTAACTTTTATGTAACTTTAACTACTATTATGTAACTACAAACGATATGTAACAGTTATGTAACGACAAACGATTGCATTATGTTACACTTTGCCAATTAACAGTTGCATTAACAAGATGTAACTTTTACGTAACTTTAACTACAATTATAAGGCCAAGACACTTATGTAACAGTTGCATTAACAAAATGTAACTACAGTTATAAGGCCAACACAATTATCCATTTCACTACAATAACCCAAGTACATACTGTATTACAGTTAAATAATTTACTTTTAATGCATTTATTCAAATATGTATACAACTTGTTTAAAATGTTATATTACTGAATAATCACTATTTACTATAAATATTATATGTATACAATATTCATACAATTATGTTACTTTTACGATATCATGTATTTCACTTAATTAGCTTATAAGTTCATTATAATGTGTATATAATATGTATTAATAAGTTATGACTATTAACTGTCGATGGTACACCATTTTCGCACGGCCGAGCAATATGTTAGGACTCCATATTATAATTACAAATCATAATAGATAGATAGATAAATAGATAGATAGAGAGACAGATAGAAGCAGGGAGTCAGATGATGAGAAGGTATTGTGTCTACGAGAATCGAGCAATGCTAAACATGCTTACACACTCTTAACTCAAGGAATGCTTTATAGGCACACGACAGCGCCTAGTGACCATACACACACATACACACATACTCACACACAGGCTTCTAGAACTTTCCACTCACAAGGAACACACGTGACACAACCCCTGCTACACCAGAATTAAGGAAAGAGAGCTCAGAAGGAGACAGGCGATAGAACAGACAGGTCGCAGGGAGAAGGGCTTAGCAACTTGAGAGAGAGACAGAGAGAGCGAGACAGAGAGATAGCTAGCGGGACTCTACTTTATACTCCACTCTGTGTGAGAGACTTGTTAATATTTCCAAGACAAATAAAAATAGTCCCATACTATTCTTTACCTCTCCTGTCACTACATGACAAATGGGAAAGAAGATTATCCACTTACAAAGCTACTCAAATATAACAACCGCTCGCCCACAAATCTAATATACATAAAAACTCCACTACAAGTAACTACAAAGTCTTTTATGACACAGTAATAATGTAGTAACTACAGTAATATTGTAGTAATACATAATCGTAACATTGTATGAATTGTTACATAATTGTATTGTTACATAATAATTGTACATAATTGTTAAATATCGTTTGTAGTTATATAATTGTAACAACTGTAACATAATGCAATCGTTTGTCGGTACATAATTGTAGTAATTGCAGTAATATTGTAGTAACTGCAGTAATATTGCAGTAACATTGTAGTAATACATAATTGTAACATTGTATGAATTGTTACATAATTGTATTGTTATGTAACAATTGTATTGTACATAATTGTTACATATCATTTGTAGTTAAATAATTGTAACAACTATAAATTGTAACATTGTATGAATTGTTACATAATTGTATTGTTATATAATAACTGTATTGTACATAAATGTTACATATTGTTTGAGGTTACATAAATGAAGCAAGTGTAACATAATGCAATCGTTTGTTGTTACATAATTGTAGTAATTGCAGTAATATTGTAGTAATTGCAGTAATTTTGTAGTAAATGCAGTAATATTGTAGTAACATTGTAGTAATACATAACTGTAACACTGGTTGGAGAGAATACTGTCAGAAGCTGATTGTGTTGGTTGTAACAAGTATTATTTGTTTTCTATCTTGATAATGTAGACTCGCCTGTACATCCGTAGACTTGTAGGCTCGTTGGCTTGTAGACTCGTAGATTCGTAGGATTGTAGCTTGTATTTTGTAGGAATTCACTGTAGAATTGAAGACGAGGTTCGTACTTCTGCTGCCACCATATCTTGTAGAAACTTCGTAGCTTCTTGTAGTGTGTTTTGTGGATCAGTTATACATATATTAGACTCGTGGACGAGCGATTGTTATACATGAGTAGTTTTGTAATGAGATTATCTTCGTTCACTTTGTCATGCAATGACAGGAGAGGTAAAGATTAGTGTGAGATTATTTTTATTTGTCTTCGAAATAATAACAAAGTCTCTCGCACACGAGTGAAGTATATAGTCCCGCTATTACCTCCCCACTGTCTCACTCTATCTCTCTCTGCCACCCTCTCGCCCTAATTGCTAGCCTCATTCTCCCCTCTCCTCCTCTTTCTTTCTGTATATAAGAACTTCCATCACATGGGCTACACTGTCGTCCAACCGCATTGCCCCCTGTGCTTACGGGCAGTGTGCCACTGAAAGTGAGTAGGCACTGTGTTGGAAAATTAGATTGTTGGAGATTAAACAAATTGAAATCCATGAAGATCTATGCATACAATGTAAGAAGCCTTGCAGAAGATTACAAACTTGATAACCTACTGGAAAACATTAGTTGGGATATTGTAGGTTTGAGTGAGATCCACGGAAAAGAAGAAAAAGTAATTAAGGTCAATGACAGACACCACCTATTTTACTACAGAGGAAGGGAAAATGAAAGAATTAGTGTTGTAGGATTTCTAATTAACCCACTCTGTCCCAACAGATTTTCCACCACTGACCCCTCCCCCCAATCATGACCAATATTGGAAAAAAAAAATTTGACTCAAACCTCCGCTTTTGGTGAGAAACATCAACAATTCATAGAGAAATCGCTCACCTGAGGTTTAAAGTTCTCAATACAGTTGGCAGTACCCCTTACCTTACTGGGTTTTCTATGAGGCTAGCTCCAAAGAAAACAAGTTATATGGGAAGGTAACTGTTCCACACCACTCATAAATGGTATTTATATATTTATTTGGTACAAATTTATATGTAGTACGAGAGTGTATTGGTTTTCACACAGTAATATAGGCAATATAAGCATTGTTTCACTCACCAAACACATCAACATACTGACCTTTTTAGGCAACATTATCTGATCATCATTTCTGACTGTTTCTTCCTCTGATGCTAAATAAACTTTGTCCTCCACATTGTCATCAATTGGGGAATCACTCTGGCCTTGAATTTCGTACAGTGGCACGACATGTTTTTACTGGCCAGGTCACTGGTAACAGGTGAATTGCCGAGACAATGGCGTGCCGGGGGGGAGAGGTCATGCGGGGTAAGGCGTTGACCCTGACCGGCATCTTGTGGAGGAAGGCGTCCTGTGTATATGTACCAAAATTCATGCGCGAAATACGAAAAGTGTGCAAATTAGGGACCTTGCAATTGCTGCGCATTTGTATACGTCAACGGGAGTCAGTGACATAATGTGTGGACGTATATATACGTCAACGGGAGTCAGAGGGTTAACAGTAATCTTGCCAACAACATTGTTAAGTTGCAGTGTATCTGACAGAGCAGCATTTGTTGTCATTAGACTGTGCAAAAAGTATACCCTGAAAGTAATACAAGTATAAGCACCAACTTTTCAAAGCCCAGATGAAGAAATAGAAAAATTCTATGTTGACATCTCCCAGATGATGGAAGAAGAGAAGACAACATATACTATACTCATGGGAGACTTCAATGCAAAAATTGGGAAGTTGAAAAATGGAGAAGCATGTATGGGAAAATTTGGAATTGGATAAAGGAATGAAAGAGGAGAAATGCTGGTAAATTTTGCTGAAATATTTAACATTTTTCCACAAAAGAACAGGGAGAAAGTGGACGTGGAGAAGCCCAAAGGGAGAAAAAAAGAATGAAATCAACTTCATTATAGCAGATAAGAATAACACAATCACAAATGTCACAGTTATCAACAAAGTAAGTATAGGTAGTGATCATAGAATGGTGGGTTGCACAGCCAGATTCAATTTCAGAAGTGAAAGAAAGAAGATGATTAAAGATAAAATGATATGCCCAATAATAGTAAACAAAAAGAAAGCAGCCTTTCAGTTGGAAATAAGGAACAGATTTCAAGCTCTAAGTAATGCTGAATGTGACATTGATGAGCTGAATGATGACTAAAAAAAGTGATGAGAGAATCAGCAGAGGTAGAAGGAAAACCTAATACAACAAAAGCCAAGAAATATACAGAAAAGACACTCGAGTTTATGAAAAAATGGAAGGAAATGAAAATAAAAGCAAAGAAATACGAAATAGGACGAGTGGAATTAAATAAGCTTATCAACAAAAGACAAAGAGAAGAAAAAAGGAAGAGAAACATGGATCAGATCAAAGAAACCATAAAATATGGAAAAAGCCTGAAACATGTCCGAAGTAAAGTAGCACTAGGAAAGCAACAAATGACATCACTTAAAGAAAAAAAAAAACGGTGAAATCATTAAATGCAGAGATAAGATGGTGAAGAGATTTGAAGCATTTTACAAAGAACTGTATGCATCAAAGACAGTAGTACCAATAGCTAAGTTTTCAGTTGACATGAGTGAAATACCTAAGCTAACACTAGAGGAAGTAACTATTTGTTTTAAAAATATGAAAAGAGGGAAGGCTCCGGGAGAACATGGAATAGTAACAGATTTACTGTTGGATGCAGGAGTTGAAGTTCAAAAAAGGCTTGCTCACTTATTTACCCTCTGTATAAAACAGAAAAAAAAAATCCCAAAACATGGTGTGATGCAATACTTCTTTTACTCTACAAAAAAAGGTGACTCAAAAGATCTTAGTAACAATCCACCCATTAGCTTATTATCAGTCATATACAAACTCTTCATTAAAGTCCTTACGAACAGAATAACAACAATTTTGGAGGAAAACTAACCTCGTGAACAGGCAAAACTGCTCGAAAACATATATAAAGAGGGAACTGCTATAGTAAAATTACGTAAGGACTCGGAAAAAATTAAGATTGAGAAGGGCGTGAGTCAGCAAGATACAGTTTCACCAAAATATTTACAGCATGCCTAGAAAATATTTTCAGAAAGCCAAAACTGGGAAAACAAAGGAGTGAACATAGATGGAGAAAAGCTAAACCATTTAAGATTTGCAGATGACATTGTCCTAATCTCAGAAACAGTGGAGGCATTGCACGAAATGTTAAACCTGATCAGAGAAAGTCTGAAAGTAGGACTGAAGATGAACCGGAGTAAAACTAAAGTAATGTTTAATCCACAAACACCAATGAGCGTCATCAGAATAAGTGATGAAATTCATGAAGAAGTTGAGGAGTACAACTACTTGGGACAAATACTAAAATTAACAAAAGATCATGACAGTGAAATAAAAAGACGCATTACAATTGGATGGAAAGCTTTCGGTAAACATAGAGACATTATGAAAAATGGCTTGCCAGTTTGTATGAAACGAAAAGTATATAACGAATGTATAATTCCAGCTGTGACGTATGATTGTGAGACCTGGAAACTGACAAAATCAGTGGAAAATAAATTAATCCGTTCTCTGAGAGCAATGGAAAGGTCAATGTTGGGAATATCTTTACGAGACAGGAAAAGATCAACTTGGGTGCGAGAGCAGACTAAAGTCAAATGTACCCCCTCCACAATATGTCTACCCCCGATGTATATATGTTTCCCCCCAATGCATACATGCCCCCACTAATCTTGCTAGGTCAGCACCCTTTCCCACGCCTGAAGACGGCGTTATTGCATCAGTTCTTAGCAGACAGCCTAGCCAGGCAGACTGTTTTACTGTGAGCTTGTAATAAACTCCTTATCTAGCTGTTTGTACACAGAGTTTCTATCACCAAAGTATTGCAAGTTACATTTGGTAGCAGCGGTGTTTCGAACCATCACATTCTGACCGCCTCCTTGGATTTTTAGTGATACTACAAGATACATGACGACTCGCATCTGCCAGCCTTGCCCCTCCTCTGTGCCTCTATACCTTGGCTGTGCTTTTCGAGTGTACCATTTTTCTCACCAGTGCTCACCTCTCAAACCACTGCACCCATACGCCTTGTTCCTGACTGCATGTGTCACCGTCGCTGACCTACGCACCTGTTGCACCTGTTCCCAGCACCTGTTCCGGACTCATCATAGCTCCTGCCCCCACGGTGCCACTTATCACTGTCTGCCCGCTGCCTGCCCACCACCATTCTCTGCATTTGCAACTCACCAGCTCTACACCTGCCTTGCACCGATATCTGCCTCACCACCCACCACCGGCCTCCGCCGTCGCCCGCATCTGGTCTGCATTATGGAGCCTCCTAAGACCGCCACTCCCTGCCGGTGATTCATCGCGGCGTCTCTTCTCCTCTCCGCCCAGCTGTCTCTCCACCGCCGCCCCGCCCCGCCCCGTCTCCTCGCCCCGCCCCGCCCCGCCCCAGCCCAGCTACGCCCAGCCACCCTGCACGTCATACATCTCGACACTTCCGTTTCTACTGTGTAACTATAGTATATCTTTCCTTTCTCTAGAAATTATCCTCCATTTTCTCTACAGATTGGTTATTGTAAATATTCCATCTCATTTCCATTACCCCGTTTTCATCTTCACCTACGTTATTTATCCTCCATCTCATCCTTCGCATTTTATTTAACCCCTACACCGCGGGCATGTTTACCAATGACTTGCGTGTCCCGCGGTGTTATTTGGGCTCCGACAGACTCTCAAAAAATATTTGCCAAAAATCAGTTATTAGTCCTAGAATAATAAAATTACATATGCTTATGGCACATACCTTCAGCTTTCTCCTGGAATGATTGTTGAACCTTCGTCCGTTACCGTAGGACTTGTGGAGACCTCTGAAGTAGGGTAACGAAGTCTCCTCTTTACACTTCCCGACAACCCGTAATATGATTACCACAGCCAGATACAAACACTATAAACACTATTCTACAATTTTCAAGTAGTTTGGGATCCATACTAAAAAAAAAAAAACACTATGAAAGCAATGGAAGTACGAGCGCGTCTGATCGTCGCACTGGCACTAGTTCGCTCTTGGTACTCTGTCATTTATTATTCATAAAACCCCTCACACTTTATATTTCTATTACTATATAACACTTATATATATCTACAGTCTTTATCCATAAGTTTCCTTCAGTAGTATTAGTTTATTGTCACTGTAGGGATTCAATTTCTTTCAGTAAAATACGTAGCATTCACTTTCTCGCCCTGTATACTGGCATTGAGAGTAAATGTCACTTTCATCTTCACTCTCATAACTCATATCATTCAGACATGCTAGAGTGAAACTTTCACTTTCATTACTCCTAGGGTATAAACTCGTATTCTTATAATACTACTCATTTGCATTTCTATTTACGTTCTCTATTTTATTTACGTTATTGACATTTCTATTTTATTTACACTGTGTTATGCACTGTCACTTGAAATAACTTATAAAACTATTTTCCATTGTTCACGTATATTTACATTTATTACTTTCACTTGCTGTTTACACATTATTTACACATTCTTTACAATTCCACTTGCACTGTTTTACTCAATAGAAAGATCGTAGTCACTCTTTTATCAATTGTCAGCCCTTTACCTCTTTCCACACGAGGTTTAGTAGGGGGTAAAGGTCACAGGGTCATTTGCATGGGGGTGAAAAAAGGCCTTGAAGTCAGCAAGAAGAAACATACGTACCCTCGCTTCGGAAGATGAGAGTAAACTGATAACGGAGGGCCAGGGTGGAGGCCTGCTTAGGGGTTATTCAGAGTTACCAATATTAGTTCTTGAAACAGCTAAGTCTAGCACTGAAATGATTGGCAGGAAATCTAGACAATACATTATAAATTTGGTAGTTCCAGGTGAATGTAAATATCACTTAGGCTTCTCCCTTCCCTCCTTACATGTATATTTATTACGAAAATAGATTATACGGCATATTTCAAGGGGAAAAAAACAGCGAAAATTAGCGAACGAGTGCACGTGAGGTGTTGTCAGGTGATAATTAGCCAATTCCAGGTGTATGGCACTCTCACCTTATTTCTTTCTTGTATATATTATTTGGTATAAGAATAGGACATAGGGCTTATTTCAATGGATGAAATCAGTGAAAAATTCCAGGGAAGATTTACTTAGTGTAGCACGGCCGGGCAGGCGAGAGGATAGGGTAATGGAGGGGGGTAGGGAGGGGAGTCAAGAACGGGGAGAAATGGCTAAATTGTCAACAATGGATGGGAGTACAGATGAGATTAGGAGTGCTGACTAGTGTTGGACATTGACAGTACTGATAGATGATACAAGCCCCCACTTGGAAGCCCGGGTGAATTCAAAATAACACAGAATCACAAAAGCGACGCCCCGCGGTATGATCCCTTGCTCCCAAGCGTCACGAAAGTGACGCCCCGCGGTTAAGGGGTTAAACCATCCATGCCCGCACCTTCATTCATTTTCACACCTAGTGTATTCCATCCTCTCAATGTTATTTATACATTTCCACCTACGTATCCATCTTCATCCTTTCATCTTCCATTGCCGCATTAAATGTCATCCTTTCCACGTCAACCGCTTATCACCAGCCCTCTCGACCCGGAAACATCACCTGCTCATACCCCGTCTGCCGACTCTAACACAATCACTCATTTACGAAGTGGCAAAGAGTACCACCGCCCTGTACCTGAGACTCCCGTTTCACTTCCCGCGGAATCACTTACTACCCGTCCTACCCTCGTAAATCCAGATACCTCCTCCTCTACTCCTGCCTCTACACTCCCTTCTTCTTCCTCTACTCCTTCCCCTGTCGTTCCCTCTCCTGCCTCCCTTCATACCCCGTCTTGCTCGCCCTTAACTGCCACTACCTTCTCTCTCTCTCCCACACCTCTCCTGCCGCCACTTCTACACTTCCAGCCATGGCCAACCCTCCACAGTCTATCTATCTCGACGATACCAATCGTCCCAAATTTACTGGCCAGGACCTGTCCACTTGGGACACCAGATGGGTCCACGTCGATGACTTAAAGCGAGCACCCCGTGGCCTCGTGTTGGAAGAGTCACTTACACAACCTCCTGCCCCCTTTTCCCCTCCTCCCATCCCTCAGTCTACCTTGTCTCCACCTATCCCTCAGTCTCCTTCCTCTCCACCTCCACCTGCCCATTCATCAACCAATCAATATCGGTCCAAACTGCGCTCTGCCCATTAACCTCTTCACGACCTCCCCCATTAATTCCACCCTGATTTTCTAGGTATGATGTTAGCGATCTCCCTGCTGGCAGTGCTGACCCTCCTGGGGTCTGGGTCAGGTCAGGACGATGGTGGAGTACGTCCCGGGGCCTTGGTCGGCTCAGGAGGTGAGGTCTCCTTGCGCTACGATCTTGCGCCCCTGGCCAACGTAGCCATTGCCCTACCTGCCTACACGCACCAGCTCCACGGAATCAGGAACCATCTCACAGCCCTCATGGGGACACACAACCCGAATGAGTATCTCTATAACCTTTTCCTCCCACTCTCCTGGCAATTGCAATACATACGTAACAGATTCCCTGAAACCCAACTCACTGAAGTCACGTCCACTCTACCCAATTTCACCGATGTCTTACAACGCCACCTTTCAAATCTCAAAGTTATCTCTCAGTTCTTCTACCTCAAAATGAACATGGATAATCTCCAACTGGCCTTTGACTCTCTCCTGCCTCGAGTTTCTACCTTGGTTCGTATCCTGGTCGATGCTATCAATGGACGTGTCACTGCCGACTTAGTACCTGTCTCAGCTCTCCGTTCTGTCCTGGAATGGGCTCATTCCACCTTCGTTCTCTCCCCAGTCCTCCCTTACTCCTCCCTTGAATATTATTATCCTGTTCTCGAAGCCACTCTTCTCACCACGTACGTCGTCGTCCATATTCCTCTCAGTTCTGCCATAACCTTTAACCTTTTCCACATCATTCCCTTCCCTTTCTGCCTCAACAACTCCTTGTTACAGGTATCTGTTCCTTCAGAATATTTCCTCCTCTCCCATGATCATCTTTCCGTTGCCTTCCTTTCTTCCACAGACCTCCAGCAATGTTCCTCCCTTACTCTGACCTCTCGTCTGTGCTGCCCACCTTTTTGCTATCTTCCCTAGCAGTGCCACACCGTGTGAGTCTGCTCTAGTTCGTAACCATTCCATCTACTCGGCCTGTTCTTTTGTCCCAGCTCCTGACCTCCCGGTCCACCATGCTCACCTCAACCATGTCCAGTATTTCTTCTTTGCTGTTCCTGTCTCTGTCACACTCATGTGTCCTGGTTCTTCCGTTCGCTCCATCCCTGCTAGTGGTCTCTACAAAGCCCCTGACTCTTGTACCGTCAAATCAGAGTCCGTCATCACTTATGCCACTCGCTATCACCAAGCTGTTCGTAAACACTCCTGTGACATCTTTCAACCAATGGACATGCCTTCAACCCTACCTTCTGCCAACATTACCATCAACTCCCCTCACTTGTGCATGCTCACCTTCCTCAATGACAGTGATTTCATTATGGATCAATTTTCTCTGGCCTTCAGCCGTTCCTGGGTTCATCCAACAGTTGTGTTTCCCCCTGTGGTTATCGCTTTCATAGGTTTTCTACTCATCATCTGTGCAGTGCATTGTTGTGTCAGAAAAATGGAACGTCGACTCCAGGAAATCAGAGTCGCTACAGGGATAGTACGCCCTACACACGACGTAGAAACTCCCCGTACTTAGTGCCCTCGCATTCCGTGACTACCATTGCCATCTAACATTTAACCACACTGTGAACAGCACTCTGCCTACTAGAAAATGATGGTATTTCTTTCACGCATTACTGAGTGCCAGTGTATCCTACAGAAAATACAAAAAAAAAAAAAAAAATGAAGGACGAACAACAATAGAACTCTCATATCTACTCCTTGTTTATCATGTATCAAACTATTATTGTGTACTTCCCATTATGTTTATATATCCCTTCGACCCTTACTGGATTTGTACCTATTATTCCTTGTATATCTTATCTGTATATATCCTTCTAATTCCCTCCCCTCAACATGGCCATGTCTCCCCTACTGCCCCTGTATCATACTTATCCCTTGTACAAACCTCCCCGGTCCTGCCTTACTACTATAATCACCCACCATTTAACTCCTGGTGTCAGGAGACACCGTCTCAGCTACCCGGGGGAGTAGTGTACCCCCTCCACAATATGTCTACCCCTGATGTATATATGTCCCCCCCCAATGCATACATGCCCCCACTAATCTTGCTAGGTCAGCACCCTTTCCCACGCCTGAAGACGGCGTTATTGCATCAGTTCTTAGCAGACAGCCTAGCCGGGCAGACTGTTTTACTGTGAGCTTGTAATAAACTCCTTATCTAGCTGTTTGTACACGGAGTTTCTATCACCAAAGTATTGCAAGTTACACAAAGACATTATTGAGGTTATAAAAGAACAGAAATGGAGGTGGGCAGGCCATATAGTAAGAATAAGGGATAACTGATGGAACAAGAGGCTGACTGACTGGACGCCAAGGGACTGTAAGCGTAGCAGAAAAAGGCCAGACAAGAGATGGAGAGATGAGATAGAGAAATTTGCAAGGAAAACGTGGCAAAGATTGGCTCAGTCAAGGAATTCGTGGAAAAGGTTGGGGGAGGCCTTTGTTCAGCAGTGGACTATTTGTGGCTGATGATGATGATGATGATTTTATGTATATATATATATATATATATATATATATATATATATATATATATATATATATATATAACCTTTAACCTCTGTGCATTGTTGCACCCGTCTTGCACCAAACTCTCATCCCTTCCTGTCAAACTCTCTTATGCAGGAGCTAACAGCTACTTCTAGTCCTTTATTTATGCAACAAGTCAGCCTTGGAACTGTCACCCTCTGTATTTCGTACTTCCTATGGTCTCTAGTCTTTCAAACGCAATGTGTTCAGGCATGTCGAAGTGAACAGATCTCGAAATTCGCTCTTTGTTGAATTGTTTTCTTTTTCTTTGAAGGAATGGTTTAAAGGCTCTTGGCCTTTGGTTCCTTGTTCCTTGCATTTTATATATATATATATATATATATATATATATATATATATATATATATATATATATATATATATATATATATATATATATATATATATATATATATATAATATATAATATATATATATATATATATATATATATATATATATATATATATATATATATATATATATATATATATATATATATATATATATATATATATATAGAGAGAGAGAGAGAGAGAGAGAGAGAGAGAGAGAGAGCGCACTTCGATTAATTTCCTAGTTATTAACCCATTGGAGCCCAGTGTCTGGAATATTGGAAAGAATTGGGATTTTTCTAGTCTTTATAAAGTAGGGAACCCCCGGGTAGGGACCTATGAGCTTCGCGACTATGAGCCGATAGACGGATGGCGGTACACTTAGTACCCAGCCAGTGCCATGCCTCGCCCAGCACCCCTGGGGTCCAATGGGTTAATGACTGGCAAACCTATCAGTCTCTTTAACCCATTGGAGCCCAGTGTCCGGAATACTGGACAGAACTGGGATTTTTCAAGTCTTTATATAGTAGGGAACCCCCGGGTAGGGACCTATGAGCTTCGTGACTATGAGCCGATAGGCGGAGGGTGGTACGCTTAGTACCCAGCCAGTGCCATGCCTCGCCCAGCACCCCTGGGATCCAATGGGTTAACGATAAAAAATAGGTAGAATTTTCTTGGTGATGAAATTTTCAGGTGCAAAACATATTAACTAACTCTGTGACGAGATGAAGGGGTTATGAGGTGGTGGTGGTGGGGGAGAGGGGGTAAAGAAGGGGATAGTGTTGGTGTGAAAAAGACGTAATAAGGGGTAAAAAAGCGGAAGCCCAGATGGGTTAGGGCAGCTGGAAAGCTAACCAATTTCCCTGTGTATAACAATGTTCTATATACTTCCCTATACTGTACAGAGAAATGGATTTCTGCCGATCAAACACTGGTGGGTGTGGTCTGCTGGGTCAAAAACAAGGTACTAAAAAATTAAGCTGGATCAGCTCTATTATGAAACCATCTTTTTTTTTTGTTATGCGAAGATGGAATCAAAGGCCACGAGCCCGCAATAACTGTTTCTTTGAAAAGAAAAACAAAATACAAGAGAGAGCCAAATTCAAGATCCGATCATTTCGAGATGCCTGGACACACTGCGTTTGAAAGACTGGAGATCATAGAAAGCAGGAAATACAGACAAAGGGAGACAGTTCCAGAGCTGACCTGTTGCATAAATGAAGGACTGGGAGTAACGGTTAACTCCTGCATTAGAGAGTTGGACAGAAAAGGGATGAGAGTCTGCTCCTAGACATGTGCCATGCACCCGTTGAAGAGGAGGAGGAATGCATGCAGACAGTTCAGAGGAGCAGTGACCATTGAAGTAGAGATAGAAAAGAGATATAGATGCACTAGTGTGGCAAAGAGACAGAGGTTGTAGGAAGTCAGTAAGAGAAGAGTTAATGAGACGAAAAGCCTTTGACTCCACCATATTGAGAAGAGCTGTATGTGGGGAACCTCGCCACACATGAGAGTTGTACTCCATACTGGGGCGGATAAAACCTGTGTATAGAGTCAACAGTTGTGCAGGGGTAAAGAAGGAACAGAGTCAGCTTAGCACACCTAATCTCTTGGAAGCAGATTTTACAAGAGATGTAATATGATCTTTCCAAGATAAATCCCGAGTAAATGAAACCCCAACCATGTTCATGGATGATGCAGGATTAAGCGCTGTATTATTAAACATTATTGGGTACACCTGTGGAAGATTTTGTCAGGTTGAAAGGTGTAAGAACTGAGTCGTTGATGCATTAAATATAACAAGATTATTTTTACCCCAGTCAGAGATACGAGCCAAGTCAGACATTCGGTGTGCCATAGCCTCATCCCTTGTTTGTTCAAGAAACTGCTGAGATGGGCGTTGCGGGAATCGAATGGAAAGGTGAAGGATGGGGTCATCAGCGTATGAGTGGATAGGGTTACATGTACAGCTTAGAAGGTCACTGATGAATTAAAGGAAGAGAGTTGGTGATAGGACAGAGCCCTGAGGAACACCACTGTTGATATATCTAGGAGAAGAACGATGGCCGACTACAACAGCGGCTATAAAACGACCAGAAAGGAAGCTAGAGATGAAGGCACAGACAGAAGGATAGAAACCGTAAGAGGGCAGCTTGGAAATTAAAGATTTATGCCAGACTCGACTGAAAGGTTTTGAGATGTCAAGTGCAATTGTAAAGCTTTCGCCAAAGTCCTGAAAGGAGGATGACCAGGAGCCTGAAAGGTAGGCGAGAAGATCGCCAGTGGAGCGTCCCTGACGGAACCCATACTGACGATCAGAAAGAAGGTTGTGATAGGAAAGATGCTTTAAAATTTTTCTATTAAGAATTGACTCGAAAAACTTTTGAGATACAAGATGTTAAAGGAATTGGGCGATAGTTAGAGGGTTGGGAATGGTCACCCTTCTTTGGGAGTGGCTGAATGAGAGCAAACTTCCAGCAAGAAGGAAAGGTACAAGTTGATAGACAAAGGCAAAAGAATTTGCCTAGGCAGCGTGTAAGCACAGAAGCACAGTTCTTGAGGACAACAGGAGGGACTCCATCAGGACCATATGCCTTGTTATTATTGAGGCCTGTGATGGCAGAAAATACACCAGCTGAAGAAATTTTAATGTCAGCCATGAGGAAGTCAGAGGAGGGAAGTGATGGAGGAACAGCACCAGATTCATCTAAGGTAGAATTGGAGGAGAAAGTCTGAGCAAAGAGATCTGCTTTATCAGCAGAAGAAATGGCTACAGAGCCATCAGAGTAGAAAAGAGGAGGGAAGGATGATGATGTAAAGTTGTTAGAAAGGTTATTGGCAAGGTCCCAGAAGGAGCAAGAAGAATTCGAGTTGGAGAGTTAAGAGCATTTAGTACGGATGAATTTATTTTTTTAGCAGAGCGAGGAACGGACTTAGCACGATTCCGGGCAGAAACATATAAAAGATGTGATTCAGGGGTGGGTTGGTTCTGGTACCTTTTATAGGCCCTCTCCTTGTTGCGGATAGCATTAGAACACGCGTGATTAACCCGCCCCATCCCGACGTTTTCTGGGCAGTGGTATGCCCCAGTCCCGACATTTTTGGACCTTTTTTTTTTTTTGGCTCAAACATCCGCTTTTGGTGAGAAACATCGAAAATTCATAGAGAAATCGTTCACCTGAGGTTTAAAATACTCTATCCAGGTAGGAGTACCGCCTCACCTTACAGGGTTTTCTATCAGGTTGGCTGCAAAGAAAACGAGTTCTATGGGAGGATAACTATTCTACACCACTCATAAACGGTATTTATTTATTTATTTGGTACGAATTTATATGTAGTATGAGAGTAAATTGGTTTTCAAACAATAATATAGGGATTATAAGCATTGTTTCACTCACTAACTCATCACTATTCCTGACCTTTTTTTGCCACATTACCTGATCATCATTTCTGACTGTGTCTTCCTCTAATGTTTGTCCTCCACATTGTCATTGATTGGGGAATCACTCTGGCCCTGAATTTCGTACCGTGGCATGACATGGCTTTACTGGCCAGGTCACTGATAACAGGTGAATTGCTGAGAAAAGGTCATGCAGGGGGGGGAGGAGGTCATGCTGGGTAAGGCATTGTCCCTGCCTGGCATCTTGTAGAGGAAGGTGTCCCGTGTATACGTGTCAAAAATCACTCGCGAAAATTAAAAATTGTGCAAATTAGGGACCTTGCAATGTCCTTGCAATGTTGCCGCGTTAATTTACGTCTCCGGGATATGAGTGCACATCATGTGAGGACGTAAATTCACGTCTCCGGGATGGGGCAGGTTAAACCAAGGCTTTCTTGCATCTAAAACCTATCACACTATAATTATGTAACATTTATGAAAGATGAAAGAAATTTTTAGTGGTGGGGTACCCTCGCCAGATCTCAAAAGCTCGTACCCCAAAATTGAGCTAGATCAACTCATGAGCTAACCAACAGAAATCATTCTCATATTGTTCAACATTGTCCATTGTATAAGAAATCACCACTCCCAGAAATATTCATTGGTGGGATGCCTGCACCAGCAACCTCAAAATGGCCACATCCCTTAGCTGACCTAGATCAGCTCATGAGCTAACCAAGTGAAACCACCAACAAGATGTTCAGCATAATATTGTGTATCTAAAATGGCTACTGCCGGACATTTTCAATGGTGGGATACCCCTGCCAGATGCCTCAAAAAAAAACTCGCCCTCTAAATGTAGCCAAACCACCTCATAACCAACCCCCCCTCAGGGGGAAGGGGGAATGCTGGGTTTTCACTGACTGCTGCATAACCTCATGACATTCGACAAAGAATTACTGCACTAATACTTATGTGAGAGAAATGAAACAGTATATGAGAAAGCATAAGAAAAGATAACTTTACTCCCTGTCATATCAATTATTGATTGCTAATTTTATTACAGTATACATGTTAATGATTAATCAATCTCATCCTCCTCTTGATCTGAATCCGAGTCCTCACTCCATGGATCATCTGATTCTCTCAGTTTATCAATATTTTTTTTTGTTCATGGCCTGTCTCGTCATCACTTTCAGTAAAAATCAGCTCATCAATGTCACAGTCGACCTTTATCGCAGCTTCTATGTTGTCAGAAGTTCTAAACAGACTATCCGGAGTTGCAGAGCCCTCAAACCAGATAGGCTGCAGTCTGTTGTTCTCATTTGCGGACCATCCATAATCAACTGGCGACAAACCATCACGACGAGATGCTACTGTGGCTCGGGTCCATATCACCACAACATACTTATTTCGGCGAATCTTCATTTCGAGGGTTCAGCGAGCAGGCGGCAACATTGCACAATCAGTCCGTTTGATATTTGCGAGGGGATTCTCCTGAAAGGCAATTAAGGGCATGGTAAGCGCTAATATAAATGAACACTTACAGAACTAAAGACGAATTTGGATCTTTATAAAACCGTGAATAGTTAGCCAGAATATATATTATTGTATGGGAAAGGGTCATGAAAACACATTTTAAACAAATGATTGTGAAAGAACTTTCCTGAACTGTACAAAATCGTCTAATACCAACTACAATACAGTAAAGTGATGAAAAGATGCTACAGTACTGGTCAGGTTAATGACGCTTTATAAACAAATCTACAGCCCATCTAAATTTACCTGATCAAGTCTTCTAGTCATATCCATTAGTTTGTTATATCGGGCTTCATTAACATCTCTGGTCTTGCTTTGTGCATACATCCGGCAGACGAACTCAGAGGCAACATTAACATCATTAGTAATGTTTCCCATGGTGATGAACGGGTCAACAAACTGTCCAATCTCGTCCTTCATCAAGATGTCAGAGGGTCTCACTTCGCCTTTCCTGAAAAAAAAAAAAAAAAAAATTGCATAAAAAATTCATTACCACAAAATGAAGATCAAAGATCATCTTAATATATTCCACATGAGCAGGTGCACTGTATTTTTATGAAGCACCGCACATTACACTAGCAGATACCATTCCTTAAACCAATGCCTAATGTACATGGGATTTCCTGTTCAATATCTGAAAATCTTCTGACAAATCCACTTTTCCCTCTGGTACACAGGATTTCATCAGAAATTTTGCTGAAAGCTTACCTGTAAAATGCTCATGTAGTCACATCCGGTGAATGCATGGAATCCAAGGAGTGCTCTCGATAGTCCTGGTTGGGATTCTTCAAGGATGTCTACATTACTGGATACGTTGATGTATCGCTGGCTGTTTCCCTGCCACGGTCCATTATGATGTTTCACATGGGCCACACGTCAGGGCGTTGCTGTCCAAGTCCACCAACAAGGATCAACAACACATCTGTGTCTGATGCCCTCATGAGTATATGGTTGGCTCTGATATTTGCAGGATGAAAGGCTATGGGTATGTCTGCTTCTTCATGGTGGCGAGGTCTGGTGGCTTGGTAACAGATATTACATCTGCAGCTCATCAGAGACATACTGGAAGCACTCACCACCATGAGAAACAATTACTGTTTTCCCTCAAAGATGTTACAGTAGTGATCCTTACTCCATTCATGCCGGAGAAATTTCTCCAGTTCATTCTTGAGAACTCCATTGTCAAGGAGTTTTTGCCCACTCTGCCGAATTGTCTGATTAGGTCCCGTGATGACGTACTGTGAATCAACTGCTCCACGTAATTTCCTCTTACTGTCCTTGACTGAGTTTTCAATGTACTTGTCAAGGCAGACATGAACTTCAATAGCCCTTCCTTTGCATACAACAGATGGGATAGACCGTGCAATTGATGCATATGATGCTCCAATGTTTGTTTGGGAGACAACTGAGTGAAGAAACAATCCGCCATCATAAACTTGAGCATGTTTCCGTGGTAAATCTGAAACCAATTACGGGTTCAGTGTGCATTGACTCAAGCTTCTTCAACAAGGCTGATTTGTCTGTTTTTACATGTGGCCCATCACAGTGTGCAAGTGACAAGGGATATGCAGTGATTGGGAAGGAGAGAACATTGCGAAGGTCAAAAGCTGTCTTTTCTGCAGTAGCAACAATCATGCATATGAACATAGCCCGTAGACTTTCTGCACTGGTCAGAGCTTTCCGCATGGCTGGTACTTTGGCTCTCTTCTTCAGATTTTCAGCTACAGAATTTAGAACCTTTGTGCATTTCACTGGCTAGAGAAACCGCTCACTGTTACTCTCCCATTCTTCTTGGAAAATTTCTCTGGCTTCTTGGCCCTGTTTCAGGATATTCAGCAGGTATTCCTCTGTCACCTTAGATGCTGCATGGCCAGTTGCAACATTCACCAAGGATGTTGGAGCATCAACCATGACAGGATTGTAGGATTCATCAATTATTTCACTTAGCAAAGGCATTTGATTGTTGTCTTTCTTAATCCTAGATAGTCGGCATTGAGAGACTGCATGTTCTCCAAGTTCAAGTCCTACAAATGTTCTTAATTATTTAACAGACATAGCCCTTTGTGTCATGGTTAGTGACCAACGCCGCATAGCACTTTCTGAATTACGAAAAGTAACGATACCTTTCATGCCTGATGCAGCGTCACGATTGACAGACTATTCCAGAGAGAGACCAACTGCAGATCTGCTGTAATTCTTCTTGGTTCACCTCACGGAAAATGCACCACTTTCAAGTATCTGACGCAACCTAGGATCAGAACCTTGCAATTTCTGAAGGAAAGGTGTTCCCCATCTGGCATAGTTTGGGCGATGTAAGTGAAGAAAACATTCAATAGTGGTGGAAATACACTGATGTATCCACTGACGTCGTTCATCTTGACACATCTCTGCAACTTTCTATGTAGACAGTTGATAAGGAAGATGTATATTCCCCAGAACTGTGCTGTTGGCCCATGGTCACCATCAAGAATCCTGTGGAAGAAGTCCTCGTACTTCTGAAGATATTGCAAGATGACTGGGTCTTCAAGGTGTGCCACTTTGATTTGGCTGGGATCAGAAGGAACTATGTTCATCACTGCATTAAATTCATCAAATTGCTCTTTTGGTAAGTCCAGAACAAAGCGCTTATACATCTTCTTCTCCAAAACATTCGCTAAGAGTTCATGAATTCGGGTACATCTATCACAGAATTTTCTTTTGATGAACTCAACCATTGACCCTTCTGCCAATACATCTGCTTCAGTCAGAATAAATTCTATAACATTTTCATTTATGAGCTTTCCAACAGCTGTATAGAAAGCTAGTTCAGTATGAAAATTGCCAAGCATTATCAGTACCCTGTCAAATAATGGCCTTTCAATTTCTTGTATTGAGTAAGCTTTCAAAGCAACAGCCAGGTCGTTGGTTACAACTGCATACTCCTGTCCCGTTTCCTTTGCTACACTTATCGTTCGGATCATCGTCTCCCTCATGACATCATTGTTGGTGGGGGATCTTGATACAAGATCCACGTAGCAAATACTTTGGAGAGGCAATGAATCCTTCATATACTTGCTGACGAATCCAGAGTGCAGAGGTGTGTCCCCAGCATTCAACCTCCAAAACCAATATAGGTCTAAGGGTTTTAGGTGAAACTCATATTGTCCTCAGCACTTGTTGCCTTGCTGCTGACAAACCTGGCTTCCTTCATAGGTTTTCTAAATGGTGGGATTTCAAGCTCATACCCCACAAATTTTCTTCTGTTTCTCCCTCTCGTACGTTGGTCATGTCAGCAACTTGACCTGTTGCATCTGGCAACACATTTTGATAGGTGTGGCCAACAGTTGCATGCAGCGTTGCTCTGCCATCTATCTCTACATTGGCATCGTTGTTGTCCCAGACAGAGGCAGTGGCTAGAGCTGGATCCAACTTAATACCATCTGGTGCACCGTGATTGCATGACTCCGCTGAATATGCAAATTCAGTCTCCAATCCTTTCGTTTCACTATAAGTGATGCTGTGACCTGCCCTGTTCAAAATTTGTCAGTGGAGCAACACCAAGGCCCAATGCTGTGTGCTTCCATGACTCTGCCTGTAGTCTTAAAAACTGCATCTGATACCATTGTTATTATTTTGCGGTCAATATTATTCTTATGAACACCATGGAAACTCTGTTTAAGGCCAATTAGAAGAGTCCTGAAGAAAATTTCTACCTGTGCTGGAAAGTCTGGGGCATATTTCTTCAAATTCTGTACTGTAGCTGGATGTAGTGTCTTTGGTTTTGGCAACTTCATTATCTGAGATCGAAGATGCAGAGCTGCCCATCGCAACTTGTCATTCTGTTTATGTTCTTCCTCATCATTATGGAGTCTAGACAATGCCTCTTCTTCTGGAACATTGGAAGTGAAAATGAAATTGCCTCTTCGTTGGTCAGAGATGCTTGACTTTTATGCTGTCTCCATAATAATGTATGATCTTGCTTTGCAAATTCTGGGCCAAGTACTGTAGGATTCAACATCTGCCTGCTCTCCTCCGATGCTTGTATACTCTGCTTTGTAGATATCAAGTAAATCAGACACCAACAATGCCAGCTGGTTTTCAGTTACCTCACTCTGGATGTATGCACACAGAGAGGCAAAGGCACTCTTATGGCAAGCTGTTGGTGTAGGTCTTGACAGCACACATTCCATTGGAATTTTCTTTTCAGGATCATTACCGGTAGTTTCTAAAAGGAAATTTGAGCGGCAACTTTTGTGATACCATGCATCTGCGGCAGTCAGGTCGACATCAGTCCTCACAACACCTTTAACACGCTCATTTTTGGAGAACTTAGTCCGCTGGTAAACTGACTTACAGCCATCCATTGTTCTTATATATTGTTTCGCTTCTTCCTTGCCTCTTTTTTTTTTTTTACCAGGCTTCCCACAGAATAAACAATTTTCTTTCAGTCCATCATCATTTGGGAGGACTGCTGGTTCTTGTCTGAATGTGAGTTTTTTTTGGCAAGGAGTCCACCATCAGATGTTGAAGCATTTTTTTGGCACTTCACGGCAGTGTAATTCTTACGACAAGAAGTGTGATAATGAAGAGCTGATTCCTGATTACTTTGTAATATCTTTTGAGTAGTATCAGGGTATTTATGAAACTTGAGGGTCTTGCACAAGGTAGCAGCATTCTTTACGTTGATCCATGTCTTTTCACTAAATTCCTTGAGTCCGTTGTCTTCGTCAGCTGATTTTTGGCAGATGTAGCAGTAAAGGATACTCGAAGATTCAGTCTCCTGGAATGAGAAACACACTGATAATTATAACTTGGAGTAATTATACCCATATATCGGCAAAGTATATAATTTCTTCCGAAATGTGGGTGTAATTTCTCCACACTGATAATTATCTTGAGACTGAATTGTTCTGTATCAGTCCATTACTAGCTCTTTTACCTCTCAAAGATGAGTGAATGGAGCCTTCAAATATTGACTGAGAATGCGATACTCATTTGTCTTGGTGAAACAGGCTTATTTACTCGTTTTCAGTAAGGGGTGTATGTGAAAACACGGTTTCTCAGTTTCATAAGGTAATGCTGGTGTATTTTTCTCTAATTATAGGAACATGGATGATCAAGAAAACCCACCACTTGACCAGTAATAGAAGATGACTGATTTGATTCTTGAGGTTGAGGTGACTCGTCCAACATTGTCTCTTCTAATATCATACTTCTAGCTCCTGCAGCCGTTACTGTATGAAGGCAGTTATCTCAGTCGGTAGAGTCAATAAACTGAAAATAGTTACACTTACGAAGTCTCTTTCAAACTTCAGTGAATAATTGCAACCAGTGTAATTAGTAAGAGAGAGTAAGAAGAGAGTGGATGAGGAATTTAGAAGGACTTTGAGTGCCAAGTGGAGGGAATGTAAGAAAATGTTTTGGAAACAGGTAAAGAGAGTCAGACAGGGTGGCAATGAAGTTAGTAGGGGGGTGAAAGATAAAAATGGTACATTACTAGTTGAGAAGGGAGAAAAAGTGAGCAGATGGAGAGAACAATTTAATGAATTGTTGAACATAGAGAATGAAAGTAATGCGAGTATAAGTGGCTGGGGAATGGCTGGGAGAAGGAGGGAGGTGAGATGGCAGGAAGAAATCAGTAGGATGGAAGTTGTGGAAGCAATGAAGAAAATTCAAAATGGGGAAAGCCCCAGGAATTGATAGGATGTGTGGTGAAATGCTGAAGCATGGGGAAGAGATAGTAGTAGAATGTATGTGGAAGATGTGCAGATTGGCCTGGAAGGAAGGTAATGTCCCGGATGACTGGAAGTCAGGTATAATTATTCCCTTGTATAAAGGGAAAGGGGAAAAAGAAGTGTGTGGTAATCACAGGGGCATTTGTCTTCTTAGTGTAATAGGAAAAGTCGACGATAGGATACTTATTGACAGAGTTAGGGAAATAACAGAGGAATTAGTTGGAGAAGAACAAGGAGGTTTTAGGAAGGGAAGAGGTTCTGTACATCAGATATATATTCTTAGATCTTTAGTTGAGAAGTGTCTAGAGAAGCAAAGAAGTTGTATGCGGCCTTCATGGATTTGGAGAAAGCATATGACAGGGTGGATAGACAAAGATTGTGGAAAGTATTAAGAATATGAGTGGATGGGAAGTTGTTCAATGCTGTGAAGAGTATGTATGAGGGTACTAAGGCTGCAGTGCATGTTGATAGTGAACTGAGTGAGTTTTTCTATTTGAAGGTTGGGTTCAAACAGGGATGTGTCATGTCCACATGGTTATTCAGTCTGTATATGGATGACGTAATAAAAGAGATACAAGGTAGGACAGTGGATATTGCAGTGGCCCTAAGGAGAAAGGGCAGTGTTTGGAAACTCCCTATACTCTTGTTTGCTGATGATACTGTGTTGTTAAGTGAAGACGAAGGGGAGCTGCAAGGCTTGGTGGATGAGTTTGGGAGAGTGTGTAAGAAACGGAATTTAAAGGTTACTGTAGGGAAGAGTAAAGTTATGGTTTTCGAGGGAGAGGTGAAGTCAGTGAAAGTACAGTGAGGCTGGATGATGGGGAAATGGAAAATGTGAGTACGTTTAAGTACTTGGGTAGTGTGATGAGTAAGGATGAAAGTTTGGAGGGTGAAGTGCTTGAAAGGGTACAACAAGGATGAATGGTTGCTGGTTCCTTGAAAGCAGTGATAAGAAACGGGGAAGTAAGCATGAAAGTGAAAAATTTATTACATGACAGTATTGTGATACCATCTCTGACGTATGGAAGTGAAGCTTGGACGTTGTTGGAGGGACAGAAGTCAAGAGTGAGAGCAGTGGAAATGAGTTATTTGAGAGAAGCATGTGGAGTCACATGGAGATACCGACTGACAAATGAGGATATGAAGGAGTGTTGTGGTGTGGATGCAGATGTGATAGGAATCATTAGAAGAAACTCACTGAGCTGGTTTGGCCATGGAGAGAGGATGGGGAGTGAGAGACTGACGAGGAAAGTGTATGTGAGTGAGGTGGAGGGGGAAAGAGGGAGGAGAAGGCCAAGGATGAGGGATGAGAGATGGAGGGATGGAGTGGAGAGGTATATGAGAGAGGCGTGTGTGAATTGGAAGCAGGGCAGTGAAATGGCGGGGGAACAGGGTGACGTGGAGGTGATTTGTTGTTGGCCACCCAATATAAGGGATTAAAGCGTCTGGCAATACATAGCTAGATAGTTCTTCTCTGGGAATGACGGATGCTATGATCAGTGTGTGACCACATGATCATTCTTAGCAGTATTTACTCAGCAAAGCAAATCGTACTACTAGTGGAGTACGGTAATAGTAATTAAAATTCAATGTTTAATACACTGGTTATTTCTCGCTACAGTAAAATCCTTTAATCCGGAATGCAGTAGCCCACAGATCTTCCGGATTATCGGATTTCATGGACTATCAGACAGGTACCTGAAAATGTTAAAAATGTACCCATAATATAATAAATTATAATAATTAAAAAATGATCGTTTTCTTTACTTACCTTTGCAGTGTAGGTGTAGGCTGTTTGAAGTGAGGTATTGGATAGTTTGGGGCAATGCTTTCTGCTATTTTTCTATATTTTTCGATTTTTCCAGATTTTTCTAATTTTCTTTTAGCCAAAAAAGCTAAAAAATAACCTGGGCTGAAAATTATGAACCATTGGGCTTTCTGAAGCATCGGATGCCGGATTATCAGAAGTTCAGTGTACCATAAAAAACTTCAACCAATGGGTGCTATATGGCATTTTTTATATTATCTATATATATATATATATCTATATATATATATATATATATATATATATATATATATAATGCAATATCAGGCACTGAAAAAAACTCAGTTTTGTAGACCTGTGGACTGCCTTTTTTCGAGTGAGTCATAAAACACAATGTCACTATTTGGTGGTTCAAAAAAATCCATTTAAATGAAAACAATGTGAACAAAACTGAGATTTTAATATCTGCAGAGTAATCTAATGAAATTTCATGATTAGGACCCAGATTTCCAGGCTTAAATCTTAACCCCTCCCGTCCGGCAGATGTTGTCGTGATTGCTCTCCACAGCCGGGCATTCCCAACAGAAATCGGCAAAATCGTCTATATTTAAACCTTCATATCTCTGTTAATACTTAACCAATTATAACAAACGAGGTCTCATATTACTCAACAATCCTTCGACTTCAAGCTGATGGCATCAGATGGTCCGTGATGTGCAGGTAGGGAGAGAGAGTGAGTGGGGAATGAGGGCATTTTTTTTTTTTCCCTGTGTTCGAATGCGTGGCGGAGGTTCGGTGACACAACTAAGGCTTACACTAGCCCACCATACTGATATAACTTCGATGACACTTCCAGGAGACCAAAATCCACTACGATCACTGTTTCCGTGAATATTTTTCCATAATTGGTCATACTGGGCGCAGGAAGGCCGGTCACAGTTGCAACGACCTTGAACTCAGTCTGCTCGTCTCCTTCCTCGTTACAGACAGACAGACACACTCTCTCTCTCTCTCTCTCTCTCTCTCTCTCTCTCTCTCACACACACACACACACACACACACACACACACACACACACACAGGGAAATATATGTTTGTCTAGAATTGTTGCTCGATTCTGGCACTGGTGAGCGAGTAGAAGTATGGGTATTGCAGCTAGTAGATATAATACTATTACTGCTAGAAGAGCAAGTTAAACTACCACTACAGCAACTACTACTAATACTACAACTACTGCTACTACAAGTACCACTACCACTACCACAACTAACCTACTAATATTACAACTCCCACATTTACTATTACTACCACACCTACAACACATACTACCACTGCTACTACCACTACAAGTACTACTGCAAAAAAATAAAAAATGTGAACAAGTACTGGTGGTCATTTAGGTACTGGTAGTCATTTACGTACTGCCCACAAACGGAAATACTTACCCTTATGACTTAAGCTTTCCTTTCAGTTAAACTTTTTCATCATAAGAAACATTATGTATAAACAAATGTTTTCAAAATAAAATAAGGCTGCGAGTTTATCATGAAACATACTTTCTGCCTCCATTATTCACATAAATATACGCAGAGCAGTGAAATCATATTTTCTATTTCAACAAAAAACAACATATTCCGGTATGTATAAAACAAACTTATGCATAATACCCAGAGTCCTACCACTCGGTCTTTGCGTGGAAATCAAAGAAACAGTCAGTACAGTGTGCCAGCTCAGATTCAGCACACCACCACCTCGTCATACGGCGTTGCTGTGGTCGGCGCGATGAATTGGTGCAAACAAAGCAATGCCAGAAGACTTCCTTGCCTGCAGGTGTGCGAGGTAATATTTCCATGAAATGCCTGCTGAGGTAGTCCCTGCATGGCAGGCGGTCACGCAGATGCTGTATACTGTGCCTCCGTTTCACGGAAGGATTGACCTGTCCATATTTCTCCAGAAGGCCGAAAATTACATCCTTCTCGAACTGTCTGAGGGATGTGCTGGTCTGTTTAACCTCCTTGTACAGAATAAAGGCATTCAGTACACAGATGTCCAGTACATGTAGGATTGCCTTCTTACACCACTTACAACACCTCACACAGTCGATGTTGCCGATCTGCATATCTGATTTATCGACGAGTCGCATGTTCACGTTATAGTCGATAACAGCATCAGGCTTGAAAACTTGCTGCCTCGTTCTTCTATTGATCTTGTCTGTGTCAATTATCTTACCTTCGTGGACCGTGGAGAGGACATTCACGTTTCTCTTATCATGCCAGTGAATTGCAAGGAGTTTACCTGATTGCAAGATCCTGCACTCCCCCTTCATGGTGCCTCTGGGAAAGGATGGCCAATGCTTCCTCATTGCACAGACAGTGCCACACGATCCAATTTGGTGTTCTTGCAGGTACTTTGCAAGACCTGGTGCCGTGTAATAATTATCAGTGTAAAAGATATGGTTGCCACCGAAATACCTGTCCATCAGCTTCTTGACAACTGAGCCAGAGAAACCATATGGTTCGTCCTTCAACAACATCGCATCACTCGCTGTATACATAAGGAAATCAAACACGTACCCAGTCTTGCAAGCACACAATGCAAAGATCTTTATTCCGAAATGATGTCTCTTTGATGGAATGTACTGAAGGCTAGACGTCCCCTGAACAAAACAAGTTACTCTTTGATAACAACCTTCTGAAATGGCCTGAAAAAAGATAAAAAATTTTCCTTCATCATCTCCAGAATCGAGCGAATTTTCCACAGCCTATCGTTCGGATGTGGGCCCATATTCGTGGAAAAATGCAAGTACCTCAGGATGTCTAAGATATCTGTCAAGTGGCATATACTTGCCGAATACTGGCATTGCAGCAATATCGTCCACCAGTCAATAATCAGGTATGTTTCGTTTTCTGACATGAGCACTGGCATGAACGTTGCCAGTGCTAGTGAAATATACATTTCCCTAACACTCGTTGCAGTCCATTCCTTCATTTTTGCACTCTCTCTCTCAGGTGTGAGGTCTCAGCCCAGGTGCAGCAGAATTCTCTGAAACTGTTCACTTCTTTCACAATGAACTCCATCACTGCTGTTGTGAAAAAAGCAAGGAAGAAGTCGACTACAGAAGATGCTCTGCTGCAAGGAAATTCTGGCTGCACACCTGCATTTGTGCCATCAAACACATGTACCACAGGCTGAAATTCCGTCCCTTCCTCCCACACAAAGGTTTCCATTCTATCTGTCCTCGGCTCCTGTCTTGTCTGCTGTACACGTGGCCTGCCCCGTGCCCTGCCACGGCCCCTAGCATGGCGGCGTGGTGGCGATTCCGCCGACTCACCACTAGATTAGGCTGGTGATGATGCTAGTGATGGTGATCGTGGTGGTGATGGCGTTGGTGAAAGGTGTCGGCAGCACGTGTCTGCCGGCATGCACCTGCACCAACATAACCTGATGGGCCAGGTTGTGGTGATATGGCACGTGGTGAGGCAGGCCGGTGTGGTGAGGCACGTAGTGAGGCCTGAAACGATGCAGGCTGGTGTGGCACGCCATGTGGTGAGGCAGATCGGCGTGGCACGCCATGTGGTAAGGCAGACCGGCGTGGCATGTAGTGAGGCCCGTAGTGATGCAGGCCGGCGTGGCATGTAGTGAGGCCCGTAGTGATGCAGGCCGGCGTGGTGAGGCCTGCAGTGATGCAGGCCGGTGTGGTAAGGCACGTAGTGATGCAGGTCAGCGTGGTGAGGCACATGGTGATGAACGTAGTGATGAAGGCTGTGTGGGTGAAGGTGGTGATGAAGGTGTATGGGTGGAAATTCCATCCTAGGCCGCAGTCGTGCCCAGCGGCTCAGCCTGTGGTGTTTTCTCCTCCTGCCAGCCTCCTCCCTTCCTTCACTCTCTACCTCCCCTGCCACTTTCTCCACTGTGTGTATATCACCCTGTGGAGGATCATCAACTACATCTGACCCTTCATCATCAGAAAAGGCTGATGATCGTGCAGACGGATAATATCGGCACACATTGGAGAATTCATGGTGACTCTCCTCCTCTGATGCGTATTTTTCCATGCTTAGCATCGCTATGTTTCCTGAGGAGGAGGAGTCACTTTCCTCACTCACAATCAGCAATAATTATATATCTAACTCCCTCTCTACCGCACTACCACTAAGGCCTTTCCTCCGAGGGCCATTGGACTTCATTGGTGTTGAAGTTGGTGGGCACGGGTGGTCACCCGAGGGTCCGGACAAAGAAATAAGGATTTGCGTAGGTCTATCCATCACAGAGGTAGGTAGACAACTGAAGCATGACTGGGATGGTGCGGGAGGTTTGCCAGCAGGTGCAGGTGGTGAAAATAATAATCTGAATATTCAAACAATAGTGTGAATTAATTGATTATGTATACATGACCCCTGGACAGCCCTGAGAGGACCAGTATACATGTCACCTGGATGGGATGGGTTAATTATAGCAATAATGATTAGGCCTAAGTAGAAATTGAATGAATGAAACACCCTAAACACCACCAGTATTACGCAGGCACACCATTTAGTAATCTTACTATAAGACATCAAATCTTAGAATTAAAATTAAATTAACTGTGACAAAAAAAAGTCATGAATAAGTATTGCTACCTGACCATAGTAGCCATGTTGATCTTAACATACTCTCCCCAGAATTGAAGCATACACCTTACCTCCTTGGATATATTGGTAAATAGCCAATAACTGAAATTCATATCCTACATCCCACTGCTATAAGCATTAATGGTTAAAGTAGGTGAATATGCTAGGATATTAACTTCATCAACACTCAAAAAAAGCGAAAATTTAACCTACCTTCCCTACCACTCCAGTACCTTTCCATTTTCTGTCTTTTCACTGCAGGGTAAGCTTCGTTAAACTGTTGATGGCATCAGTGAGAGGGTTGTGGCCAATTTGAGGTTTCTGGCACAGGTACCCCAACACTCAAAATTTCTGGCAGTGGTGATCTCTTGTACAGTGGACAATGCTGAACAAAATGAGAGTGGTTTAATTTGGTTAGCTCATGAGCTGATCTAGCTCAATTTTGGGGTACGAGTTTTGGGGGTCTGGCGGGGGTACCCCACCGCTAAAAATTTCTTTCATCTACAGTTAGCGCTACATAAAAACAAGCTAATTATAGTGTGATACGTTTTATATGGTTACATAATAGACCTCATTTAGCTTAATTTTTTTGTACCTTGTTTTTGACCCAGCAGACCACGCCCACCAGCGTGTGACCGACAGAAATCCAATTCTTTGTGTAGGGAAGTATGTAGAACATTGCTATACACAGGAAAATTGGTTAGCTTTCTAGTTAAGAAGATACAGATAACAGCTGAGTAATGATGATGGTGGTGTTAGGAGAGGGATTGTGGAGAAGGAGAATGGGCGGTTTGGAGAGTAACGATCGGTTTGAGAACTAGTGGCGAGAAGTGAGTTTGTGTGGTGGAAAATGGTGAACGACATGGTGTGGCAGTAATGGGGTAGACGAGTTATTAAGGAGGGGAAGGTGATGGAGCAGAAGAGAGTAGGCTTGGTTGGTGGCAAAACAACGCTACATTACACACATTGACCGAGACGCTTAGCAAGGAAAAGTAAACCCACAACTCCCACCACCAAAACAGCCACTGTCTGCAACACTATACGCACTCCAACGTACAGCCCATTACATTAAATGTACCCTATTTTGTCCAGGGCACTATCGATACCTCCCTCCGCATATTGTTTGAACATCACAGCCAGCTCATGCCATCCACTTTCATCATCAAACTCACTTTTAACAATAGTACTCAGGGTTTACTGCAACTGTCGTCCGCAACGCTATACCTAAAGCAAACACACATGCACAGCACACCCACAACACTGTCATAAAAAATCCACACCTGTCCCACAATATGGGAAAACACTTGGTTCCAGACCACCCACTACCACACTTCACAGTCTCACCTCACACTGAAATGTCATACTGCCACACCTCAAACTGCCATGATTCACTCATTCATGCACACCACACACTGCCACACCAAAACTACCATAACCCTTTCATAACATCAGGAAACCTACACATTATTATACTTCGGAGGCGTACAATTCACGCTAAACTTCCTCTCACTTCCAGCCATCAAATACCCATTCCCATCACCCCCCTTCATGTTGTTGGAATATCTAACTGTCACTTTAACAAGCATCAAGTTTCCCCACACACTACCCAGGGTCAGCGACGGCAAATAAACCATTTGTTAATAAAAAATAAAGTCTTCATATTTTTCTTCCACTTTGACACGATTTTAAGCTCATTATTATTATGGTGCTCTCACAAACAGAATTTAATAGCCTGACAGCAACAAGAATAAAATAAAATTGTCGTTATCAGACTGAAGGGACTAACGAACTGTCAGTCAGCAACAAGGAAGATATCTGTTTTACCATTCAGTAGGAATGTGATTTCTTCTCTTCGATACCACAAAATTATTTCGAGGTTTCTTCTGGCTGCTATCAGGTTTAAATAGCCATGTACTACGAAAGCGAATAATAAAAGTTGTATCTGATACCCCCATTAGATAATTTAGTAAAGGTGTGTGAATGCAACCCCCTCACTACGATTACGTCAGTAACAAACGATTATGGTAGGTTGTGACAGTGATGGCTGTATAAGTGCGAATTTTTAAATGAACAATCAACCTTTTACATAATCTATCGAACACCAGACGCCTTAATCCCGTTAGGGGTGTTCACAAAATGCATCCGTTTCGCCCTCTCCGCTGCCATTTCGCTGCTCTACCCTCAGCTAACACTCCCCTCCCTCACATACCTCTATACTCCATCCCTACATCTCACCCATGGCCTCCCCCTCCATCTTCCCCTTCACCTCACTCACATACATTCTCCTAGTTAGTCTTTCACTTTCCATCTTCTTATCGTCAAACCACCTCAGCGTATTTCTCCCGACGCTGTCTATCACATCCACATCCACACCACAATGCCTTGTCACTTCCTCACTTCTCAGTTGTCTCTCTATATAAATCGGCATGCTCCTCTCAAATAACTAATTTCCAATGTTCTCACACTTGTCTTGTATCCTTCCAACAATGTCCAAGCTTTACTTCCATACATTACGGTGGGGATTGCATTATTGTCATGCAACGACATTTTTACTTCCATGCTCACTTCCCATTTCTTATCACAGCTTTCAGTGAACCAGTAACCTTTATTCCCTATTGTACCCAGTCAAGCACTTCATTCTCCACACTTTCATCCCTGCTCATGACACTACCCAAGTTCTTAAATGTACAGTGAGCAACAGTGGTCGTGTCGTGGTTTTGTCCGAAGATTAAATGTAACTCGTGAAACATTATGAACCGTCCGTATGACAGACGGCGGAATGTACCAGACGCTTAGCCCGTTAGCTTATGTTTTCACCAAATTTCACGACACGATTATTGTTGCTTACTGTACAAACATTTTCCATTCTCTTATTATCCAGCATCACTGTGCATTCAGTGACTCCATACCTCACGAAGACCACAACTTCTCTCTTCTCTGCAGTCACCTCTAGATTTCGTCTGTTATTCTCTCTAACACCGTCATGGAGCCTTGCAGTTCCCCTTCGTGTTTACAAGATAGTATAATCTGCAAACATTAGAACAGAAAGTTTTCAAACGCTGCCCTCTCTCATTAGAGCCGTTCCAACATCCACTGCCTTACCTTGTATGTCTTGTACAACTCCTTCCACATTCAAACTGAACAACCATGGAGACGTGGCACTTCTCTAAGCCAATCCAACATTCAGACAGAAAAATCACTCATTTCATCATCCACACACACTGCAGCCCTAGCGCCCTCTTCACAGCATTCAACAGCTTCCCATTTACCCGATATATTTTTAATATTTTTCATATTCTTTGTCTATCCGCTCTGTCATATACTTTCTCCAGAGCCATGAAGGAAGTATATAACTTCTTTCCCATTTCTAGAAACTTTTCCATAAACACCTTGGTATGATTATCTGATCTACACAAGTTCTTCACTTCCTGAGACCTCTCCAGCTAATGATTCTGTCATTTCCCAAAATAAGTAGCGCACCATATACTCATCCTACTAGAAATGCCCCTGTGATTATCGCACACTTCTTTTTCCCCCTTTTCCTTTGTTCGGGGAAATATCTGACTTCCATAAATATGGAACCTAGTATTAGGAGGTAACCAGAAGGAATTTTGGAACAACAGGACGTTGTTCAGCCTGCGAATGTCTTACTAGTGGAGTCATGAATATGGGTTGTAGAAATGTGTCAGTGCTGCAGGAGACGAGAAGACTGTGTGTGTGGGGGGGGGGGTTGATTGTGTGGTGTATCAGTGTGAAATGTTATTCGAAAGTGTGTATGACGTGTGGTAGTGAAATATGAGTATGGGGTAACAGTGCTTGTTGCGGGGATTTGTGGTGTGGCAGTGTGTAGCGCGTTTGTTTGAAGTTTGGAAGTTTGAGATATTTCGGTGAGTGGTGTGGCAGTAAATGGTGTGACAGTGTAACGTGTGTTTTGGTAGTATTTAAAATGATTATGTGACGTGTGACTTTGAAGTGACTATTTGATGAGCCAGTGCATGGTGTGGCAGGTTGAGACGACAGTGTACATTATGGTAATGTACTGTGTGGCAGTAGGGCATGTGGCAATGCAATGTGTGTCTGGTGAGGCAGTGTAAGGTATGCTATTGTGAGGTGTGGCGACGACATGCGGCGGTGCATGGTGTGGTAGTGTAAAGTACTACAGTGTAAGCTCTGACTATGAACTGTTCATGATGTATGGCAGTGTGTGTCATGGTGTGCTCTAAACACGCACACACACACACACACACACACACACACACACACACACACACACACACACGTGATCTTTTTACAATTTTTTATTGCCCAATAAGTTGATGGTAATAGCCTAATATAGTCATCTTTTGAAGACGTTAGTTTAAAATTTGTTAAATATCGCGTAAGATGACAATAAAGTCTACGAAAATTGATGAATGAATACAGAAGATGAGATAGACCATGCATACAGACGCCATGGAATTATACATTAATTTTTGATCAGTGACGCCGGGAGCTTGCTGTGTCTTGTACGATCAAACCCGATTAACTAGGATCATCTTCCTCCTCTTGTCTTCCGGTTACTCTCTTCTCCTTCGCCTCTCTGTCTCTATATCCTGTCCTCCCGTCTCCCTTCTCTCTCCGTTTTAACTCATTCAATAACCCCCTCTCTCCCCTTCTTTCCCCTCTTCTCTCCCCTTCTTCCTTCGAGCTCTCCATATCTTCTACATTTTACCCATCCCTCCCATCTCCTTCCCCTCCATCTTCTCTCTCTCTCTCTCTCTCCTCGCTTTTTTCTTTTTTTATGCAAGAAGGAAGGAACCAAAGGCCAGAGGCCCGCAAACCGTTCCTTCCAAGAAAAAAACTAAAACAATACAAAAGAGAGCCAAATTCAAGATTCGTTCATTTCGCGATGCCTGGACACACTGTGTTTGAAAGACTGGAGGTCATAGGAAGTAGGAAATACAGACAGAGGGAGACAGTTCCAGAGTTGACCTATTGCATACATGAATGACTGGAAATAACGGTTAACTCTTGCATTAGAGACGTGGACAGAAAAGGGATGAGAGTTTGTTGCTAGGAAGATGCTACGCGCCCGTCGTAGTGGTGGAGGGATGCAAGCAGACAGTTCAGAGGAGCAGCGACCATTGAAGCAGCGATAGAAAAGAGAAAAAGTTGCAACAGTGCGGCGAAGTGACGGAGGTGGAAGGGGGCCAGTAAGAGGAGGAGAGTTGATGAGACGCTAAGTATGTGGGGAGCCTCCCCTCACTTGAGAGTTGTACTCTTACTGTATTATGATTTCAACATCTTTTTTCTCCATTCTTTTCCCCCCGTGCTCTTCTCCCCTCGCCACTTGTTCACCTCCCCTCTCCCCTTTCATTCCCTTTTCGCTTGTTCTCTGTTTCCCTTCCGTGGAATCCTCTCTCCCCGCCCATCTCCATCTTACTTCACCGCTGCCTTACCCCCTTCCTGCGCATCCCTGCCTTTCTTACCCCTCCTCTCCCTGACTTATCCTTGTGTGTCACAACCCCTTCTATCCTCACCCCATCCCTGTCACACGCCTGCCTGTTGCACCCTCCCTGTCTTACCCTTACCCTACACTAACCTGACCCTGACTCATTTTCATCATACTCGTGCCTCACCCCTGCCTCCCTCATCCTTTCACAGCATCAGATTCTCCTTGCCTCACCCCTGCCTGCTTCGCTTACTTTCTGCCGCACCTAACCTCTGCTTCATCCTCTCCATACCGTACTCCCTCCTTGCCTATCATCATCTTTGTCCCACCCTTTCACTGCTGCAGTCTCTCCCTGCCTCACCCTCTTCCTGGCTCACTCTCTTCCTGCCTCACTTACTCCCTGTTTTCTCTTTTCCTGCCTCACTCTCTCCCTGTTTACTCTCTTCCTGCCTCACCCTCTCCCTGTTCACCCTCTCCCTGCCTCACACTGTCCATGTCTCACATTCTCCATGCCTCACACTCTTCTTCTCATTCTCTTCCAGCCTCACCCTCTTCCTTTCTCACCCTCTACCTGTCTCACACTCTTCCTGATTCACATTCTCCCTGACTCATCAACTCCCTCTTCGCGCTCTTCCATCACCAAATCCCTGATTCATCCTCTCCCAGCTTAACCCTTACTTACGTTATCCTACTCCCTCTCCCTGTCTCACCTCCCCAAAAGCCCTTCTTTACACCATTCCATTTCTCCTTCCTTATCCCTCCCGCTCGTTAACCATCCTGTTTCATCCTATCACTCCATAACCCCTCACCCAATCCTCATCTCTCCTTAAATCCCATCCATTGACTCTTACTCCTGCATAACTCACCTTCTACTCCGCCCATACCCCTCCATTTCCAATGCCATGCCATCCTCATTACTCTATTTACCCTTCCACCCCACCCTCGCTCATCTTTAACCCCTTGCCACCCTGCTAATCCCTTTGCAACATATGCCATCCCATCCTCAACCCTCCTTTACCACCTGACACCCAACCTAAATCCCTCCATAACCTCCGTACCACACCACCCTCTCCCCGTCTTCAACCCCCCCCCCACCCTATCCTCACAAGTGCATAACCCTCACTCTCATCCTGTCAACCCCCTACAGTATCCAAGCCGCTCCTCACTCTCACCACAATATAATATGCGGCCGTACCCAGCACACCTCCATAATCTCCCACCGATCCCCCCTCTGTCCACCCTTGCGTTATCTCGATACATTTTTTAATGAGGCAATGAATAGAGGAAGGAAAAACAAAGGAAATAAAAAAAAAGTCCATGTGCCTAAAGGCATCCTTCATTCATAAAATATTTATAACTACTGGATTTAAAAAAAAGTGGATTAAATATTTGTGGGAAACAACTCCCAGGAAGTGAGTTCCAGAGAGTAATAGTTCTTGGGATAAAAGAATTTTGACAAGCAGGGGTTCTGCAGGAAGGAGAGAAGAATGTAAGTTCATGGGCGCATCCAGCTGCCCGAGTATTTCGGGAGAAAATGTGAAGGGGAGGCACAATTGAAGCAAGTTCGTCAGAACACTTACGGTAAAAATATCGATAAAATAATGCTAAGGAAGCAACATCTATACGTACTGATAATCAAGGAAGGTCCTGTGTAATGGCAGGATTATTGATTAATCTAATGGCTTTATATTGAATTTTATCCAACTGCCTCAGTGCAACCGCTCCACATCCACTCCACACTGGCGAACAGAATTCGATCTTAGAACGCACATGGCTTTTGCATATTGTGGCCAAGTGCTCGTCAGTGAAGAAATCACGAACTCTGTACAGAAGTCCTAATTTTTTTGAAGCATTTGTAGCAAAAGATTTAACATTAGCTGTCCAGCTTAGGCTGGCGTTTAGTGTGACATGTAGAATATCAATTGTAGTGGATATGGGAATATTTACATCATTAAAAAATATGTAAAAGTCTGAGAGATTCCTTCACCATCCATCCATCATCCAATCCTACGTTGCCCCATAAGGAGCGTAGGAGCTCGGGGCTAGGCAAGTTGGTCCTGGCATTTAAGATGAGAGTGCCCAGCCTCACTCATCCCTGAGTGGCAGTTCATGAGCAATAAATCCCAACCATCCCTTGGATATAAACCTTCACGGGCTCAATCCAATTGGAGCTCCGTCATTACCCCCTAGACCACCAGGCGCCATAATTTGGTTATACGGTTACCACCCAGCGTTGTAAATGGTTTCCTGGTGCATAGGACACCATTTGGCTTGTCACTCAGTGTAGAGTCACCCACAGGCAGAAGGAAGAGGAAAGAATGAAGGAATGAAAGAAGAGGGAGTGTAAAGTCACCTGTAGGCAGAAGGACGAGGAAAGAATGAAGGAAAGAAAGACAGAAGAGGATGGAAGGAAAGAAAGATGGAGGAGAAGAAAGGGCAGACACCCGTGAGCAGCACTACATCGAGTGAGTGCATGGTGAGCGCCCGCACCTATTCTTTCTACTTGAGAAATTGATGTATTTAGTTTTCTGAGCGTTAAATGAGACCAGATTTGTTTGTCCCCATTGATGAATTTTAGAAAGGTCCTGGTTCAGAGTCATTGCTGTGTTTATTAGGGAATTTATAATATCAGATTGTGTGAAGGAGGTACTAAATGTGAAAGAACTATGAAGTGTCGAGTCATCAGGATAAGGGTGTGTTGGGTTGTGAGTGACAGATAGGTCATTTATATGAATGAGAGAGAGAGTGTCGGAGCCAAAATTGATCCTTGAGGTAAGCCAGCATTTATGGAATGAAATTGGGAATAAATTCCAGATACCATGACCCGTATTTTCTATTATGAAGGTAAGAAGAAAATAGAGGAACCAGTGATGCAAGGCCATAGCGTGGCATCTTAGACAATATGGCCCGGTGCCATACTCTGCCAAATGCTTTTGAAATATCAAGTTCTATTGTGACTGTTTCACCATGTAGGTCTATTGTTTTATTAATCTGATGGGTAAGAAGGCAAACAATGTCTACAGCTGAACATTCATGTCTAAATCCATACTGCCGATCACTGATTAATTTATTGATTTCTAGGTGCTTGACTACGTGCTTGTTTATTAGTGTCTCAAAAACTTTACGAGAAAGGAAGTTATAGCGATTGGTCTATAGTTTGATGGATCAGAAATGGCCCCCTTTATAGGAACAGGATAGATATTTGCTTCTTTTCAAGAGGCTGGAAAACTTGAGGTACAGATGCTTAAGCGGAAAAATTTTGCCAATACAGAAGCCAACACTGGGGAGCAATTTTTCAGCACTACTGAAGGAATTTCATCTGGACCAGGAGCTTTGTTTTCTGAGAGATTCTGTAATACAGCTTGTACGTATCTTGTGTGAATCTTCAAAGGGGGTATATGAGGGGACTCAACATCAAGTGCAGGAATACTGTGATTTGCTGTATTTAGGGTTGAGTTTGTTGAAAAAATATCAATAAAAAGGTTGGCTCTTCCACGTGGGTCACTCACTAGATTTCCATTGGGGGACTGTAACGGCGGAAGGGAACGAGGTGGTAGTGAAGTTAGATTTGAATGAATTAAGGGCAGACTAGAATATTTTGTTATCATTTGGGTTGTTCAGTAGTTTGTTAGCTTGTCTATGTAGAAAGGTTGATTTAGAAAGATTGATAATAGTTTTGGCATGGTTTCTGATATTTCCATAATAATAAAAGGCTTCTTTAGTTTGGTCCTTCTATAAGTGTTATGGGCCATGATTAAGACAAACACACACACACACACACACACACACACACACACACACACACACACACACACACACACAAGGGAGAGAGAGAGAGAGAGAGAGAGAGAGAGAGAGAGAGAGAGATCAAATGAAACAAAAGCATTTCGGGGCTGAATGTTAATCGCCCGCCAGAATATGTTCTTTACTAAGGTACAAGTTACCTACAAACCAAATTTGAAAAAAAAAAAAAAGCCAGTCTCTAAGGAGTTCTGCCAAAGCCTTGCACAAAAAAAACATATAAGTCTATCTATCTAACTATTGCCTGACGCCTTAATCTCTTATACTGGGTGGCCACAAACAAATCGCCTCCACGTCCCCCTGTCCCCCACCATTTCACTGCCCTGCTCCCAATTCACACCCCCCTCTCTCATATACCTCTCCACTCCATCCCTCCATCTCATCCTTGGCCTTCTCCTCTCTCTCTCCCCCTCCACCTCACTCGCATACACTCTCCTCGTCAGTCTCTCACATATAAGTACTTAAAAAAAATGGATATGGTGGCTAGCATTCAGTTGTCTTTGGTCAAATCCTTACCAAAAGTATTTGGCTTGGGCACGTCCACATTGTTGTTATTTCCTGAATGTTAGGTGGAAATTCGTCCAAAACATTCGAAATATTCTGGCAATAGATTCATACACACACACAGACACACGCCGAGGAAAAAAAAAAATATCATGTCGCCTTGCCAAAGGCGAGCGATAATTACCTACGCAAATGCAAGCTTATACACTAGCATATAAAGCCATGCGTGTTGTCACATACTGTAAGCATAAAAACACTCACGGAAAGATACGTGCGAGCACATACACGTAACCAGAACCACGTAAACACAACCTGTGACAGAAATGGATGCAGTATACACACACACACACACACACACACACACACACACACACACACAAATAATATAAATTCTCTCTCTCTCTCTCTCTCTCTCTCTCTCTCTCTCTCTCTCTCTCTCTCACTCTCACTCTAAGAACTGTATTGTTTTTTCTTTCAATCACCCCCAAAGGGCCAGAGATCCCCTGACCCACATATATTGTGAATCAGCATGACCCAAGGACTGTTTTAGGAGGGTCAAAATTCAGAAATGAGTCACCTTAGGTCACTGGTAAAGTGTTCGCCTTACTGGATCGGGCAAAGCGGGGTACCCCTGCAGCCCAATTTTAGGCATGGAGACTTATATGACTTCCAATTCGGACATAGGCTACGTGAGGTTCACTTCCGAGATCATTTGAGGTCAGAAGTCGAAGGTCATTTGAGGTCACTGGTAATACACGCTCGAACAACTGGACCCAGCAGTACAACTACCTACATTTACTAGCGAAACATGACGCTCACCGGCATTCACATCACCTTACACCAGCTTCCAAAATTCTTCTTCACTGTTAGCCAGCACAAGCTCCATTAACTTAAAGTTAACCTTCATCATTTATCACCATCCCTATCCCTTTCTCCACAAGTTCAGTTTCAATCTTTCTCATAACCCCAAACATACATACATACATACATATATATATATATATATATATATATATATATATATATATATATATATATATATATATACCACATAATAATTTTTTTAAGAATATGAAGAGAAGAAAGAAAAAAAATTAAATCGAAAAATAACCATACACCATATTGCAGGAATCTTCCTTTCATATAAAAAAAATAAATAAATAAGAATTGGGCTTGAACTCCCTTAAACTACTGGAGGCTAAAATTTTGGGGAGTGCAATCTGAGGAGGCGAATTCCATAAACAAGTAGTTCGAGGAATAAAGGATATATCATAAGCAAAAGTTCTGCAATATGGCGGTGTGACAGACCAGTCATGAGTACTACCAGATGCCTTTGTGGCACGGGTAAAGATGTGGAGAGGTGACACAATGGTTCTGAGCATTTGCCATGAATGTATCTGTAAAATAATTGAAGGGAGACAACACTCCATCTTACTTTAAACGGAAGTAGTTCGCTTTTTAATTGCTGTGTTATAAATGATTCTCATAGTTTTTTTTTTTTTCTCTCTCTGAATGTTGTCCACTTGTTTAGTGCAACCTCTCCAAATCCACTCCACAAGGGTGAGCAATATTCGAGCTGAGAACCCACGTGACTTTTTTAAATTATAGCTTACTGCTCATCATTGAAGAAGTTACGGATTCTGTACAAGTTTCTTTGAGGTGGTTTTATCAAGATATCTAACATGAGAGGCCCTACTGACAGCACTATTAAGTGAAACAACGAGAACTTTCATCCTCTTTCAGATAGGAATATTGGTGGCATTGAAGGTAATATTGGAATCAAGCAGTATCTGTCATTTAGTACAATTGATATATTTAGCTTTCGTAGCATTTAATGACAATTTTATTTTGTCACAATTTAGTGATCAGAGTCATGATTTATAGGGACTGCTGTGCTGAGCTGGGAGTTAGTGATCATACTTTGTGAGTGGGTGTTTAAGTGTGGAGGAACTGTGAAGCACAGAGTCATCTGCTTAGTGAATGGGATAATGGGCAACAGACTAAAGATCATTAACTCCTGCACCCCTGTTCTATTCTGATTCTGCCCGCTCCCACACGCGGGTGAAAATTCGCAAAATCCACTGTTTCCAGCCCTCATATCTCGGCTAATACCAGACCAAGAACATTCACTAAACAACCAAAAGACTCATCAGCCTTTCCTCTTTCCATTCCAGATAACCTGGTATGCTGGCGTCCCTGGCTCAGGTGCTCTGTTTAGCCTAGCATTTCCCAGCCATTGTCATTTCCTCGCTCGCCTCACTTCACCACGCAACACTAGCTCAAATTTCGAAATGTTTCACCGCCACTGCTGCGTCTTGCATTCAGTGCCGCTTCTATCTGTAAATGTGTCTTGGAAAACTCACCCAATATTCCCTCTATTCCAGGCAGGTGAGACTGCATAGTGACGTATGCAGAATAAACTAAAAGGGCTTTAAGCTTCACTGTAGCTGCACTGACAACATAAAGCTCTTTTCACCTATCATGCAATTTACTTCTCTAATATTCTATGATAATACAAATAAAAAATCACTTCCTTACATTCCTATTTTCTTAGCTATACTTTTCACTAACCTTATTTCTATTTTGCTTATCATTAGTTCTTTTAATTCTACTGAGCACTTCCTCTTTTGACACTCACTATTCTATACATTGTTTAAAAAAACCCACACTCCTAAGTTTATTAAGTTACGAGCCGATAATAATCGATAAAGCACACCTGACATTGGCAATGCAGGGTGGTCAGGCAGCATGCAGGTGCCTCCATGTGGGTTGCATGGCTATTATTTCCATTTTAACTTTTGCCCTTCTCACCTTCCTCGTTACCCTCAGACTCCCCAGAGGACTCTCTTGACCCATCAGAAGGGTAGGGAGATGAAGGGTAGGCTGTAGGATCGTCGAAGTCACTCTCCAGGGGTGGCATGGAGCTCCACCAAGAGGCCTGGGAGCCTGGCTGCATCACATCACACTCCACTTGGTAGATATCAGCCTCAGAGAGCTGTGTTCTCTGCTGGAAATAGGCGAGACCATTATTTCTAGTACCCTCCCTATTGTAGTACCCTCCCTATAGTAGTACCCTCCCTATTGTAGTCCTACGCATACCAAGAGGCTTGGCAGGAGTGGATGTAGCACCATGGGCATAAATGAGACGGGGGAATATAATTGAACATGTTGGAATAAGCGCTCATCGTCCATACTGCACTCGTGTAACATTCTTTGGTGACTAACAGCTACCCTAGCACCTGGAAGAGCGTGGTGATGACAAAACAAAACAAAAAATGGCAGGGACTTCAAACAGCAGCGGGAAAGCACTGTCAGATCAGTCCAACACTGGGGGCGTTCCGGGACCCCATGCACATTAGACCGATCTGATGCTGAAATCTTATGGGTTGATATGAATGAGGGTCAGCTTTGGAGCCAGGACTGATCCTTGTGGCACACCAGCATTAACTGAGTAGAAACCGGAGAGCATATCATCTATTTTTTCTCTTATCTTTCTGTTGCTGAGATATGAGGAATTCAGGGAGACAATATATGACAAACCTTATCAAAGGGGTTTGGATAACACTCTTTCAAAAGCTTTGGAATTATGAAGGACTACTGCATGGGTTTCTCCATGTTGGTCAGTTATCTGATGGATAGTATGAGTAATGAGACTGCATGTAACAACTGTAGATCATTCGCAGCTAAAATCATACTGTCTATCACTAAATTTTGCATTCAAGATGTTTAACAATGTGCTTATTAATGACAGTCTAGAATTCTTTTCCAAGAAAAGGTGCGATAGCTTTTTGTCGGTACTCAGAGGGATCAGAAGAATTTCCTTTCTTCGAAACTGGGTGGATATTGGCTTCTTTCCAAAATTTAGGGAATGAAGAGGTTATATGCATAGTTTGAATAATTTAGCTAGAACAGGAGCAGGTTCTGTGGAACACTTTCAAAATTCTTGTAGGAATTCCATCTATGCCTGGAGCTTTATTGGTTGCTAAAATATCCAGAGTAGATTTAACGTATCTAGTACTACAGAATCTTCAGTGAAGTAATATCGGGAGAGTCAAGTTCTAGCACAGGGTACAAGAACGTTCTGAGTGATTTCCTCTAAGGTAGACTGTCTGGCAAACGTACTGGCAAGAATGTTGGATTTCCCACGTGGGTTTCCGTCTCAAGATTTTAGTGAGGGAAAGGGTGATGACCTGTTGAAGTTAGCAATGAAAGAAACACAGAACTGACCAAAATACTGTGTTGTCATTAGGATTATTTAACAGTAAGGATGCTTGTTTGTGAAGAAAGTTTGATTTGTCGAGATTTATTACTCCTTTTACATTGGTTCCACCAATTTTAAAGTGATTGAGGGATTTGGTATTTTTTAAATTTAAGTATTATATGTTAAAGACTTTTGGTCACTGATTTGGCACAACTGCTCGCGAACCATTTAGAAGTCCAATATTTTACTTAATTCCTGACTGGGTATAACAGTTCCATACAAATTTGTGTTAAGTCACTAATGTGCGACCTGGCAGAATTAATATCCATGAAGAAGAAAGACTGTCATGGAATATCAGCTAGATCTTTTCTAAATCCATACTAGTCTGCCTCATCAAAGTTCCATTTGGTCACCCTGTTTCAGAACGGGGAGGTTTGGGGTAACTGACTAATGAGGCTTTGATGAGTTTGTAGTTGGAGGTTCTAAGCGGTGACACTACCTCAATTCTGTACTGATCTGGGTTATTTGTCAGGAATAGGTGCAAGAGATAGGGAATATGGTCATGATTATCAGATACTCTGGTTGTTTTACTACTTGCGTGAAATTATATAATTTAGTAAACGGCTTCCATTCAAGACCAGAATCGTCAGTCCTGGGAGAGAGGAATAACCATACTACATAATAGACGTGAAAATCACCCAGCATAAAAATTTCAGTGATAGGGTGATGTCAAGGTTGGTCTTTGAGGATATGGAGCAGGGGCGTCATTTCAATTTTCCTTGGGGGGGGGGGGCAGAGGCTATTTAGGAGACCCCCCCTACTCCCACCTCCCCACATGGGCGGAGTGGCGAGCGAGCATTTTGAAGCCACATGCAACGCTATGGTTAGGGAGTTAAAGCAGTATATATATATATATATATATATATATATATATATATATATATATATATAATTATTAAACCAATTACTTCCTGACGCACACTGATGGATATTCTAGCATTAGCAGTATTTCCGTGTGAAGTTGAATATGTAATTCAAAGTGCATGATAAAGGACATATCATTGCATTATATGCTAATGACCTTGGGTAATAAACCAAATAGCAATTAAAATATCTGTATTATTGACAGCTTAAACTGACTTCATTCTTATTGCCTAATGAAAAGATAATGAATACAAAATTCAGAATGAAAAGTTGTAAACTTGTAACTGAATTAAAAATGCAAATCTTTTAGCTTACTAGCCCCAAAATACCATGAACCATATAAAGTAATGTGAAAAAGTAAGCTCTACACTAAGAGGTGGGAGAAAATAAATAAAATGATGATTTTTAAATTTGGAAGAGGCTCAGGTAAGAATAGTATATTAATTTCAGAATTCATTAGAGGAAATTGAAAACTAAACTACATATATTTAATGCACTGAAAAATGAATAAACTACTGCAACAGTGGAATTCTCCGTGATCTCTGCTTGCAAAGTCATCCTTAAGATTATTAATAAAGTCCTTTTTTTGAGGCCATAAATAGCAAGTCACTTAAGCTATCAATTCTCACTGAGTTCTTAGATTTGTCTTGATTTAGCTAAGTACTGAAAAAAGTCATTCATTGCCTGCAGTAGTTACTGGAAGGGTGATAAGAATTTTTATAAGTTTCGCTATTTCTGAATAACCACAATCTAATGGTCTGAGTTCATCATATAATTCAAACAGATGCTTTGGCTTGTCATCCGTACTTAGAAAATGTCTTTTTGCAACAGATATTTGGGAAACTAGAAGAATTTCTAAGACTGTACTATAATAGAAAGCTTCTCATATTCTAGAAAGTCTCTGGAATTGCAATCAAGTGCATTCATTGCTTCTGTTAAGGGCATTTTTGTGTGATGCGAATATCAATCTCTGAGAGAAATCTGTCTAATATATCAAAATATGCTCTTTTGATTTCAGTCCTTGGAGCAACACAAGTATTCACCTCACTTCTCCCTAGTGCTGAATCAGTTAAGCTCTTTAGTCGTGATGATAACTTCTGAATTCTCTTAGGTATGCCCAACTAATTTGATTTTCCAAGTTGGTATCAATCACATATGTTGAAGCAAAATCTTTAGCTTTGTCAAAAATATCAGAGAAAGCCTCGTCAGTTCTCAAGACCTGCAATTCTTTAATAGTTGACTGTATGAGAGGGCAAACTTCAGATAGTAGGGTTTCCTTTGCTTGAAGCTGGTCTGAAAAACTATTGATAACTTTAAGGACTTGTTCAGTTATATGTAGATCCATTACGAACCTGAAAGACTCAAACTTTTTGTATAGTTCACTTGCTTCTGCTGCAGCTTCTGAATCAGAACCCTCTGAAGCTATATGAAGCACTGATAGCAAATTTCCATAGCGAAGCTTAACCTTTGATATTGACCTACAATAATAAGACCATTTATAGCAGGTCTTTCTAATGTCAAAACCTGAAGATCTACTTTCTGTGCCTCTATGAAAAGTTCGTTCCTTGTGTTACTGTTAGTAATAAATGTGTAAGGTGTGTTAATAACTAGAAAAAATGAAAAGAGGCCACTAGTATTCTTTATGCAGTTGCCCAGTACTAAATTCAACCTGTGTGCATGGCAATGTGTGTATACTGCTTGGTGAATTTTATCCCGTAGTCTTGCTTTAACCCCGCTAAAGCATCCACTCATTACATTAGCATCATCATAATACTGAGCCACACAGTTAGACAATTATACCAGACTGTTCTATCTCCTTATATATGAAATCAGTTAAACTTGCAGCATCAACCGTTTCCCTGTGATAGGTTCCAATGACACGTTCCTTCACAATACCCTCAATAAAGTACCGCACAAGAATAGCCATCTGTTCTTTTTTTTGACAAGTCTTTCTTTTCCTCAACCATAACTGAAAAGTGCTTGGCTTCTTGTGGTTCAGCAAAAGTTGCATCTTTGATATGTCTTCCAAAAACTGATGTCAACTCATTCTGGTACTGAGGACTTGTGTGATGGTCATATCGTCGATGCAGCTATTGTTTTAGAGAGGGATTTGATTCAACAGTTAGGTGAAGAATTGCTACAAAATTTCCTGAATTCAATGGCTCACCACCCTCTTTATGTCCACGAAAAGACAGGGTACGTACTATCACGATCCAAAGTTTCTTTACCCCCCTGAGTGGAGAAAGGTCGAAGCCAAGGTTGAAGAAATGATGGGCCACCGAACACAGGCCAGTTCATGATGTAGAGGTTCACTAACCTGAAGCTTAGGATAATAAGAATCACCCGCATGAAACACACGAGCCTATTTATGAATCACGGTATCATGAACCATTATTAGTCTTGTATACTGGCAGTGTCCGATCATCTGGTCTTGCTACAACCTTGGCTTCGACCTTCTTCCACTCAGGGGGGTAAAGAAACTTTGGATCGTGATAGTACACCCACGCACTAAAGTTTCTGTACCCCCCTCGGAGGCAGGAAGTGGGTCAGGGTTAGAGAGAGGGCAGGCGAACGAAAAACCGAGACTGGTAATTTGGTCTGAGCTATGAGGCAAATGGTGAGAAACTTAATGAAACTGGATTCGAAACATTTCCATGCTATTTACCTACAAATCATTATGCGTTCGTGACATACATAGCGTGTAATATAACATAGACTACTATGTTATCATGGGGTCCTGTGAAAGTGGTCTAGACACGACTCATCTGTTTCGGATCCTCATCATACATATGAAGCACCGAACAAGTTGTATACAAGCTGCGACTGGTCAGCGATAATTTTTGTGAATGTTATTCGTGAATTGTCTATAGCTATAATATAGAATGATTGTGATTATAATGCTGATTCCCACAGTAGCTGTGGGGAAGGTTACAAATGTTAAAATTATTGTATGTGGACGAATAAACCACACTGTGATGGGCAGCGGTGTGCATTCACCAAATTAGAAGCAAACAACAGAAAATATTATGAGGCAACGAAGCTACAGTTGTGGTTTCTTCTTCCGCCTTGTTATCCAGGCCTTTACTGTTGCTTCACCTCATACGTGCATTATTTTCCTTCAGTCTCTGTCTCTCCTATTACTGTTACTTTCCGGTATCCTCTTACTGCGTGCCATCATATTCCTTAGGGGGATTCTAGTCATCCGGTCCTATAACGCCTACTGTATTACATTATTCGTCACATCATCACTTCCACACAAATAATGTTAGCACAAGACTGCTGAATCTGTTACTATCATTATTGACACTGCCACTACTAAACCCCCTTTTCCCACTGACTGTGTCTAATTTCCCTAACAATACCACAACTGCTACTCCTGCTGATATTCCACTATAAATCTGTATAATAAATTTGATTGTCCTTACGTCTGTGTATCTAAAAAACACATTTTCCCTGTCCCACCACCGACATCTCGTCACTTACCTCCCCCCTCCTACTGCTGCCCCTCTTTCCCAGCTACTATCGACCCTACTGCTCCCCGACTCCGACACCACACAACCCCTCCCGTCATCCCGGGACCACCAGGCTTGTTGTCCATCCTCTACCGGTGAATATGTGGTATGCATTATTAATGAAAGAAAGGCAATCGGGAGCCGAATGCTAATCGCCTGCGAGAACATGCTGTTGGCCAAGTCCAACATTTTGGCTTTATCTCGATATCCTATGTTTCATGTTGCTAGCTCAAGCCGTTCATTAGATATTATGGTGCTAAAGGAGGGCCATAACAACTATTTCACCTTGGCAGCCATTTTGGTGACCTGACGACCCTGTGTGCCCATTTTCGAACTCGTCCAAGATTTTGGCCCTATCTTGCTACCCTGAAGATTTCATGTTGATAATTCAAGACGTTCATGAGATATAATGAGGACACACACACACACACACACACACACACACACACACACACACACACACACACACACACACACACACACACACACACACACACACACACAGATGCAGGCAATTACATTTCGCCCCACATTCTAAAGGCGGGCGATAATAATAATTATAAATATAACAGTAACAACACAGGTGTGTAGTGTATCTAACATTACTTATAAAACCTGCAGACCTAATCATGCTTATGTTAAGGAGCACTGTTATATTAACCACAGAACCGACCACAGACCGCTCTTATCATCACCACTGGACCTTCCCTACATCACATCACCATCGCAATACAACCCATTGTAGTCATTTGTAGGATCACTACAGCTGTTTGTGAAAAATAACAGTGCACGGCATGCTTACAACATATTAAAATACACATGTGACGTTTCACTGACATCCATCAAATAGCCTAGGAGACGTTAGTGGACAAACAAACAAACGACTGGACATAGAGAGAGGCCGAATGTCCCACATCGGTATATGACGACCTGACAAAACTGTTACCAACCTGGTTTGCAGATGTTATCATTGTTATAGCAATAATAATGATAATAATTATTGTAGTAGTAGTAGTAGTAGTAATCACATGTTATTAGGCACGATACAGGGGAGGAAAACAACATAATTTCCCTGATAAAACACGTGAACACAGCTTTGACATACGAGATACTTCACTGCGTCAGCACAATCTGTTTCAGTGTTTGTCCTCCTCTGTATCGTGCCTAATAACATGTGATTATTATTTTTATCATCATCACTATCATCATCAAGACACCTGCAAAGCAGGATGGTAACAGTTCTGTCAGGTCGTCATTATACCGATGCGAAACATTCGACCTCTGTCTATGTCCAGTCGTTTGTTTGTTTGTCCACTAACTCCTTGGCTATTTGATGGAAGTCATTGAAACGTCACACGTGTATTTTACTGGGTTGTAGGCATGTCGTGTACTATGTTATTTTTCCCAAACAGCTGTAGTGATCCCACAAAGGACTACAATGGATTATATTATCATGGTGAAATGCTACAGGAAAGGTCCAGAGGTAATGATAAGAACGGTCTCTGGTCGGTTTTGTGGTTAATTTAAAAGTGCTCCGTAATATAGGCATGTTAGGGTCTGCAGTTTTTATATTTAATGTTAGGATTACTACATATCTGTGTTTTACATGTAATGTTAGGATCACTACACATTTGTGTTATTATTATGATTATTATTATTAATTCATACCACGTATATTCACCGGTAAAAGGTGGACAACAGGCCTGGTGGCCCCGGGAAGAGGGAGGGTTAGTGTGGTGTCGGCGTGGGGGAGGAGTAGGGTCGATGGTAGCTGGGAATAAGGGGGTGTAACTGGGGCAGCAGTAGGAAGGGGGAGGTAAGTGACGAGATGTCGGTGGTGGGACAGGGAAAATGTGTTTTTTAGATACACAGACGTAAGGACAATCAAATTTATTATACAGATTTATAGTGGATTATCAGCAGGAGTAGCAGTTGTGGTATTGCTAGGGAAATTAGACACAGTCAGTGGGAAAAGGGGGTTTAGCAGTGGCAGTGTCAATAATGATAGTAACAGATTCAGCAGTCTTGTGCTAACATTATTTGTGTGGAAGTGATGATGTGACGAATAATGTAATACAGTAGGCGTTATAGGACCGGATGACTAGAATCCCCCTAAGGAATATGATGGCACGCAGTAAGAGGATACCGGAAAGTAACAGTAATAGGAGAGACAGAGACTGAAGGAAAATAATGCACGTATGAGGTGAAGCAACAGTAAAGGCCTGGATAACAAGGCGGAAGAAGAAACCACAACTGTAGCTTCGTTGCCTCATAATATTTTCTGTTGTTTGCTTCTAATTTGGTGAATGCTCACCGCTGCCCATCACAGTGTGGTTTATTCGTCCACATACAATAATTTTAACATTTGTAACCTTCCCCACAGCTACTGTGGGAATCAGCATTATAATCACAATCATTCTATATTATAGCTATAGACAATTCACGAATAACATTCACAAAAATTATCGCTGACCAGTCGCAGCTTGTATACAACTTGTTCGGTGCTTCATATGTATGATGAGGATCCGAAACAGATGAGTCGTGTCTAGACCACTTTCACAGGACCCCATGATAACATAGTAGTCTATGTTATATTACACGCTATGTATGTCACGAACGCATAATGATTTGTAGGTAAATAGCATGGAAATGTTTCGAATCCAGTTTCATTAAGTTTCTCACCATTTGCCTCATAGCTCAGACCAAAATACCAGTCTCGGTTGTTCGTTCGCCTGCCCTCTCTCTAACCCTGACTTCCACTTGCTGCCACAGAGGGGGGTACAGAAACTGGTGTGTGGGTGTACACTACTTCCTAAGATGAATAAAAACTTTTAATGATAGCCAGAATACAATAAAAAAGGCAGCTTGATGCTAAAGTTACTGTAACTGAATAGTTGGCTAGGAACATATTTACACTGGCATCCTTTAATATACCTTGTAAATTATTGTGACACACACACCCACACACACACACACACACACACACACACACACACACACACACACACACACACACACACACACACACACACACACACACACACACGATATATTTCAATCAAAATGTATTGAGGCTATATACAAATTATTTCAAATTTCACGGTGTTAACCTTATCTCTCTCTCTCCCTCTCTCTCTTTATATGTATATATATATATATATATATATATATATATATATATATATATATATATATATATATATATATATAATATATATATCATTAATTGTACTTGATTTGGAGGCCTCCTCAGAAAGCTTGGGGGGGGGCCACTTCCCCTCGCTGCCCCCCCCCACCAATGACGCCCCTGATATGGAGTCAAATGAGCTGGGTTTTGATGATGCATTTGGGGAGCGATAAACTATAGATATATTTGAGTATAATATTATAATCTTGTTTATACAGCGAGTAATTAAAGTTTATATAAGGAAAGTTCAAAATAGTATCATTTAATTGCGTACTTTGAGAAATCTAAAAGTAAGTGTTAAGAAAGTAAATGTTAATGAGATGGTAACCAGGAAGAACGGTGACCATTCCCAACCGTCTAACTATCGCTGAATTGCTATAACATCCTGTGTCTCAAAAGTTTTCGTGTCTATTCTTAATAAAGAAATTCTAAAGCATCATTCCTATTACAACCTTCTTTCTGATCGTCAGTATGGGTTCCATCAGGGACGCTCCACTGGCGACCTTCTCACTACCTTTCACACTACTGGTCAACCTCCTTTCGGGACTTTTTGCGAAAGCTTTGCCATTGCACTTGACATCTCAAAGGCCTTCGATCGAGTCTGGCATAAATCTTTAATTTCCAAATTGCCCTCTTTTGGTTTCTTTATTTCTCTCTGTGCCTTCATCTATATCTTCCTTTCTGGTCATTCTATAGCTGCTGTTGTAGACAACCACCGTTCTTCTCCCAGATCTATCAACAGTGATGTTCCTCAGGGCTCTGTCCAGTCACCAACTCTCTCCCTTTTATTCATCAGTGACCTTCTACAATGTACAGTCTCCAGCAAAAATAGGGCGACCGGCTCAACGAGCAGGTTGTTATATGTGGCACCACCGCACCCCCAGTTCCACCCTCCTCCCGTCCCTTGTTCCCATTCATTCATTTACCCTCCACCCTCCCCACATCCAAGTGCAAGACTCGTATTGTCTCAACCACTCTTCCATCATCCATTTGTCTTGGGAAATAATGGTTTTATGATAACGATTAAAAACACATTACACTGTGCTTTAATCCATAGTATAGTTATTTAGACACCACGATCTGAACGCAGGGTGATATAGTAGTATATTCGTATGACAGTGAGGTCTTTAATCCCACAATTTATTATTTTGATGGGTGTATCCAGTCAGTGTGTAACATTAAAAAGTCGGAAGCTATAAGTAGATGTTTGTAGTAGTTGGTGGTGTGTGGGGGGGTAGCTGGCCATCACACGTTGTGGTGGGGGCATGTGGAGATGGGCCCGGGGTCGATGGCTCTGCCGGGGTGGATATTGTGTCTGTGTGTGTATGTGTTTTCCAGCAATGCTTATAAACACGTCGTTATTATCACCATGAAGTGTGCATTACAATATAGCCCACTGTGCCATATAATTGTGAAATTTAGAGTTTAACGATATGGTAAATAAGCATTTAATGTTCGGTACACAGTAAGACCTTATTTTCTAATGTTATTCAATCAACTATCCAGTGCAATAGCGGATTATAATATATTAGTTTGAACGTAGCCTTTAACTCTGCCAGGTAAGTCAGGCTAAAACACCAGATCTCTGGTAAAACATTCACTTTTGTCATTATACCACATGTTATTGTAGGGCGATAACAAAGGTGGTGGGTGGTCCTACTCGGTGTTGACAGGGTTACCTTGTCACTCCACCAGTTACCCACAACATTCTATTATCATAAAAATCCAGTGTCTGATCCATTGTTCTATATTTGTTTTAAAATGCTTTCTTAAATATACCAGTAGTCAGCTAGTCTTCCTTTTTAAATATTTGCGTAACCAAAACCATTTGTCCATTTTAACATCCTTCCCTCTCTGTGGCAATTGACGTTTCGGCTGATAATAGTTAATGGGAAAAACCATGGCCACAGAGAGATATAGGAAAGTAGTAACAGACATGGGACACAAGTTGAAGAGCAAGTAATCATAAGGTTATCCTGACCGCTACGTCTTTGCTATTAGCAACACTGACCAGTGTGAACTGTAACCCGTCACACCTTTGTTGGAAAAGTTCTCACTGAAAACAAATAAACTGAATTATCTGTTGTATGGCATGATAATGTTGATTAGCGTAACCTGCAATCGAGACAAGTTTGTTTGGTTACTATGCAGATCATCCATTCGGCCAATTTATTTACTGGTTACCTTTTCCGAAATATTTCGTGTTATAAACGTGTGAATCGCAAATTACACCCTATTTCAGTTATATCTACATGAGGGAAGGTTATATTCCTGATACTGTCATCAGCAGGTGGCGGGTCTCTTGCTGGAGTGAGTGGCGATAAGTGGCTGAGGCAAGGGGTGGAGGGGGTTGGTTGTATGCAGCGCCGGATTAACCATGCTGTTGTCTGGTAGGCAATGCAGACGGTTGGCCTGCAACATACAAATCTTTTTTTTTTCCCGTTATTTCCAGTGAAATGTTGGCATGACCCCTAACGGCCTTATTTGATTGCCTAATGGGTGATGGCACTTATTTGGACACCCAAAGCGTATATTTATTCCGCTCTGCCTGTGGCAGGCTGTGGCCTGGCAGGCAGTTGCCCAATTTGCCTATACCTAGTAATCCGACCTTGGTTGTATGGTGTGCGCGGGGTCAGCACACCACGCAGCTCACTCTACTGTTGTCTGTCCTGTGTATGAAATTGACCTTGATACTTATAATATTGTCAGCAGCAATGAATGGCGTCTAAATATTGACTGACCTATGGTAATGCCGGCAACCACGTCATGGCCTCGGCTTAACCACCAGACAAACTGTCATCAAGTTCTAATGCCCAACGTTATCCGATATCATGTATTAAGACATCAATAACCAAGATAATATTGGTCATGTATTTTACTTTTCAGCAACACTTTGCTATTATCACACATTGGCTATTAGTAGCAATTATGGTAATGACCTATAATACTGAAGAGTTTGTAAAGTAACAGTGATTACGTCGAGTAAGAGAAGGGGCACATCACCAACCACTACAAACATCTACTTATAGCTTCCGACTGTTTAATGTTACACACTGACTGGATACAACCATCAAAATGATAAATTGTAGGATTAAAGACCTCACTATCATACGAATATACTACAGTTTATCACCCTATGTTCAGATCATGGTGTATAAATAACTATACTATGGATTAAAGCACAGTGTAATGTGCTTTATTCGTTATCATAACAAAACCATTATTTCCCAAGACAAATGGATGATGGAAGAGTGGTTGAGACAATACGAGTCTTGCACTTGGATGTGGGGAGAGTGGAGGGTAGACGAATGAATGGGAACGAGGGAAGGGGGGGGTGGAACTGGGGGTGCAGTGGCGCCACATATACCAACCTGCTCGTCAAGCTGGTCTCTCGATTTCTGCTGGAGACTGTACATCTGACTATATCTACTCATACACTGATGATTCCACCCTTTACCTTTCCATTCGGTTCCCACAACGTCCATCTCAGCAGTTACTTCAACAAAAAAGGGATGAGGTCATGGCATACCTAGTGTCTGACTTGGCTTGTATCTCTGACTGGGATAAGAGTAATCTTATTGTTTTTAATGCATCAAAGACTCAGTTCTTACACCTATCAACCTGACAAAATCATCCACAGGAGTACCCACTAATGTTTAATAATATCCAGCTCAATCCTGCATCATAATTAAACTTACTCGGCGTTTTATTCTCTCGGGACTTGTCTTGGAAAGCTCACATGACATCTCTTGTAAAACCTGCTTCCAAGAGAGTATGTGTGCTAAGCCGATTCAGTACCTTCTATACCCCTGCACAATTGATGACTCTCTACATGGGTTTTATTCGCCCCTGTGTAGAGTACAACTGTCATGTGTGAGGAAGCTCCCCACATACAGCTCTTCTCAATAGGGTGGAGTCAAAGGCTTTTCGTCTCATTAACTCTCCTCCTCTTACTGGCTCCCATCAACCTCTGTCTCTTTGCCACACTAGTGCATCTTTATCTCTTTTCTATCGCTACTTCAATGGTCACTGCTCTTCTGAACTGTCTGCTTGCATCCCTCCACCTCTATGACAGGCACATAGCACCCGTCTAACAACAGACTATCATCCCTTTTCTTTCCAGCTCTCTAATGCAAGAGTTAATCGTTCCTCCCAGCCCTTCATTTATGCAACAGGTCAACTCTGGAGCTGACTCCCTCTGTCTGTATTTCCTGCTTCCTATGATCTCCAGTCTTTCAAACGCAGTGTGTCCAGGCATTTCGAAATGAACGGATCTTGAATTTGGCTCTCTTTTATATTTTTTTTTTTTCCTGGAGGGAAAGGTTTGTGAGATCCTGTCATTTGGTTCCTTCTTCCTTGCATTGAAAAAGAAAAAAAAAAAGATCATTGTATGAGGATAAGTCAGTAGTTGAAAAGATTTGCGTTTCAATGAAGAATAAGGCTAGAGGGGATGTGGATTCTAGAAAGAAAAGGACAGAATTCACATACGATAACGGATGCTGGTAAAATACAGTATATAGCCGAACCCGCACTTCTCTTCTGACGCAAACTTATTTGGTGTTGTAATTAACTCTGTCGTCAGTCACTTGATGACGACTAAAGGCCGTACTAAAAAAACCCAGAGTTTAGGTGGGCCAACGGCGACGTTCAGTCGTCAGACCTTCCTGAGCGTCAATCATCCTTACTACAAAAAATCTGGACCCCAGTCTTGGCAAAACCCAATTCAGGAGTTTGAAAGCCGCGACAGTCGCTAGACTTGGAGAGAATGCGCTGCATGAGCGCTAACAGCGAGCGATTTTTAAAAGTTTCTTTTATTTAATAAACCAGACACTTCGCAAACCCATTTTAAGCTGCTGCTTTTACATGGGAAATATGTATTTATGTGCTATAATTGGTATAAAAAATTACGGTAGAATGCATAAAAAGGATGCACATATGAGCAAGTTTCAGTTCCTGTATACTGTATACAGTAGGCTGAACATGTATTATAATTTACCCTCCCTTGCCAGTATTTGAAGGAAATGATTATTAAAGATATCTAGATGGGAATTTATCGGATCCAGGTGAATGTATTATTGCATACTTCATACTTTTCCAAGATAATATGTTTCCTGCCAGCTATCCAGTCAGGTACTACACTGCAGTATATCCAAATATGTGCATCTCTTCGCTTGTAGCAGTAGCTACATCATATGTTACTAAATTTGTATTGCAAGATGTAAATACATAGTTATTACAGATTTATTTTTAGCACACAGGCTGCTTTGCTTCTGTACAAGCTGGTTGAATGGTGACATCCATTTCAGCACAGCACATAAGAGATACATAAACGCTCCTTCATTTTATTTTTCCAGCAATTTCTTTCCACACCTGTCATCCAGCCATAAACAACAAAACATGTTGGAAAATGTAGGTTATCAGATGAGAGTACTGTCACAGTTGTACATTCAGTTTCTATGTATTTGGCTAAATTGTCTTCCCCAGTATATTGCCACCTTCCCTGTCTTTGTTATTACAAGTAAATTTCCATTCCAGCTCAATAATTATCTTCCTCTTGTATTCACAATCTTGATTATTACCTTTCCCTTCAAACAGTGTGCAGTGACTTAAGGTGCTTGGTACAGGACAGTTTTCTTCTTCTATCCCAGTCTGCTAGATAAATCTTACCTCTTTTCTCCAAAATCATTCCACTTCTAGCCTATATATCCAGGTCTGTTTTATACATTTTAAAACTGCTTACAGTTCTGTTTTCCTAGTTTTCTTCTCAACTAATCACATTCTTGAAGTTGCTCTCCTTCACTAAATATTTGTCTCATTATTTCTTTTTTGTCACAGGCACTGCTTAACTGCTCCTTCATGCTTTTATATACCCCCAAACCAGTATTCACTGACTTTACTACACCCATCTACTCCTTTACAATAACTATAATGTTTCATCTAAAATTATTTTTTGTACTACATATGCATGGTACAGACCATTACCTAGGGCCTCCGCCTACTTGTAGGTAAGAAAGTCTCTTGGGATAAAGATGCCTTAGGATTTGAAATAATCTGCACTGTTTTATTAACAAATTTTGTGTTAAAGCCAAAAGACCTATATGCTCAAAACTGAGTGTTTGATTGATACTGGTAAATATTTCAGTCATCATCCTAACCAACCAATTCACTCTTCTGGTAACTTTACTTAACCTAATCTTACCAAAATCAACTTATATTGTTGCAAAAACGAATGACCTATTTCAATGGTTAACTTACGTGATTGCATTTATTTGTTAGTACTAATGAATTTCTTTTTTTACCCATTCTCTAACTTAAGTGGAAAGGACCACCAAAGCTGGTGAAAAATACACCCCTAACTAACCATTTACCAACACTGACCTAATTCTGATATCTGCAATTTCATCCATGTAACATAATATTGTACATATAGTCTACTTATAAGTTACCGGTATATAACTAATTTTCCTCAAATATGAGGGGGGGAAGCTGTATTGTACCCAGCTAAGTACTGTGACTATTTTTGCGACCACAGCAGCCGCTACATCAGTCAACTATTGTATACACTTGAAATACATGTGATGTACTTGAAGAAGCACCTCGTTATCAGAAAAAAATATCATTTATTTGATCACTTTCCAGTGCCAATATGTCACACTTTCAGCTATACTGAGGCAGAAACTTAAAGGCTTCCCCTCAAATGTGATAGCTACAGGACTAAGCTGGCTAACACACAAAGTTTGATATTGCTGCCGTTTCAAAAATCTACTACGAATTTCCACAGGTACTCTGAAATTATTATTTTTTTGCACAATTTATTATTATAACTGCATTTAATGTGCACCACGTTGCCACCGCACGACACGGCAAGTTTTGTTTACTTGTACTCGTTACAGAAATGCTCAGTCTTGTAAAATTTTCTGAAAAGCTCTGGATATATCGTATATTTTAGCATGACAAGGTAAATTTTATTCTCGAATTATTCAGTGTTTTTTAAATGGAAAAACCAGCAATCATATTTATGAATATTTAAGTTTGTTCCACAAATGTGGAAGTGTGCATGGAAAAGTTTGGAAGGAATGGGAGAGTGTTTTTGATCGGTGATATGGATGGTAAAGTAGTGAATGTGAAGGTGAATGGAATAGTTGGTGAGTGGGGTGTGCCTGCTGAGATAGATGAGAATGGCAGTGCGTTAGTGGACATTTGTGCTGGGAGGGGGTTGGTGATACCCAATACCCTCTTCAGGCATAAAATGATCCACAGGTATACAGTACATGGCGAGTGATGAGAAGGGTGGGTGGTGAACTGAATGAAAGGAAGGCAATGATTGATTATGTGTGTGTGGATGAAAGGATGCGCAGATGTGTAATGGATGCAAGAGCTTATAGAGGCTGGGGGAGTGGACTTTCTGACCACTACTTGGTGGTGGCCAGAATTAGGATCCAAGTAAGATGAAGGAAAAGAAGAAGGGAAAGACGAGAGGAAGGAGTAGTTGCAAGGAGAGTGGAAAGGTTACAAGAGGATGAGAAAAACGCAGAGTATAACAAAGAAGTGGAGGAACGATTGGGCAAATAGGAATTGGAGCAGATGGGGGACGTGAAAGGTGTATGCAGGATATTTACAGAAGAAATATGTGTAGCATGTGATGTGGTGTGTGGGAGGAAGAGAAGACGGAGGGGGGTGCAAGGAAGCGTGGTGAACTGAAGAGGTGAGACAGGCTGTGGCACAAAAGAAGAAAGCATACAATGAATGGATGAGAAATAGGGGCGTGGAAGAAGTTGAGAGGAGGAAGAGAGTTATATGTAGAAAGAAAGAAAGAGGTGAAAAGATAAGTAAGAGAGAGTAAGAAGAGAGTGGATGATGAATTTGGAAGGAATTTGAGTGTAAAGTGGAGGGACTGTAAGAAAATGTTCTGGAAAGAGGTGAAAAGAGTAATACAGGGTGGAAGTGAGGTTAGCAGGGGAGTGAAAGATAAAAATAGTAGATTACTAGTGGAGAAGGGAGAAAAAGTGAGCAGATGGAGAGAACACTTTAAAGAATTATTGAACATACAGGATGGAAGTAATGCGAGTATAAGTGGCTGGGGAATGGCTGGGAGATGGAGGGAGGTAGGAAGACAGGAAGAAATCAGTAGGATTGAAGTTGTGGAAGTAATGAAGAAAGTTAAATTGGGGAAAGCCCCAGGAATTGGTGGAGTGTGTGGTGAAATGCTGAAGCATGGGAGAGAGATAGTAGTGGAATGGATGTGGAAGATGTGCAGATTGGCCTGGGAGGAAGGTAGAGTCCCGGAGGATTAGAAGTCAGGTATAATTATTCCCTTGTACAAAGGAAAAGGGGAAAAAGAAGTGTGTGGTAATCATAGGGGCATTTGTCTTCTTAGTATAATAGGAAAAGTGTATGGTAGGATACTTATTGACAAAGTTAGAGAAAGAACAGAGGAATTAGTTGGAGAAGAACAGGGAGGCTTTAGGAAGGGAAGAGGTTGTGTAGATCAGATATTCATTTTTAGATCTTTTGTGGAAAAGTTTCTAGAGAAGGGAAAGACGTTGTATGCGGCTTTCATGGATTTGGAGAAAGCATATAACAGGGTGGATAGACAAGGATTGTGGAAAGTATTAAGAATATATGGAGTAGATGGGAAGTTGTTGAATGCTGTGAAGAGTATGTATGATGGTGCTAAGGCTGCAGGGCGTGTGGATGGTAAACTAAGTGAATTTTTTTCTTTGAAGGTTGGGTTGAAACAGGGATGTGTCATGTCTCCATGGTTGTTCAATCTGTGCATGGATGGGGTAATAAAAGAGGTACAAGGTAGGGTAGTGGATGTTGGAGTGGCCCTGGTGAGAGAGGATAGTGTTTGGAAACTCCCAGTACTGTTGTTTGCAGATGATACTGTGTTGTTGAGTGAAGACGAAGGAGAGCTGCAAGGTTTGGTGGATGAGTTTGGGAGTGTGTAAGAAACGGAATCTAAAGGTGAATGTAGGGAAGAGTAATGTGATGGTCTTCGAGAGAGGTGAAGTCAGTGAATGTACAGCGAGGTTGGATGGTGAGGAATTGGAAAATGTGAGTACTTTTAAGTACTTGGGTAGTGTGATGAGTAAGGATGGAGGTTTGGAGGGTGAAGTGCTTGAAAGGGTACAGCAGGGAAGAAAGGTTGCTGATTCTTTGAAAGCAGTGATAAGAAACAGGGAAGTGAGCATAGAAATGAAAAAGTTACTACATGACAGTATTGTGATACCAACTCTAACGTATGGAAGTGAAGCTTGGACGTTGTTGGAAGGACACAAGTCAAGAGTGAGAGCAGTGGAAATGAGTTATTGAAGAGGAGCCTGTGGAGTCACATGGAGAGACAGGCTGACGAATGAGGATATAAAGGAGCGTTGTGGTGTGGATGTGGATGTGATAGGAAGCGTTATGAGGAACACACTGAGGTGGTTTGGCCATGTGGAGAGGATGGAGGGTGAAAGACTGACGAAGAGAGTGTATGTGAGTGAGGTGAAGGGGGGAAGAGGGAGGGGGAGGCCGAGGATGAGATGGAGGGATGGGGTGGAGAGGTATATGAGAGAGGGGTGTGTGAGTTGGGAGCAGGGCAATGAAATGGCAGGGGACAGGGCGACGTGGAGGCGATTTGTTTGTGGCCACCCCAAACGGGATTGAAGCGTCTGACAATAGATAGATAGATAGAAACGAAAGGGGTGTCTCTTCTGGCGTTCATTCTCCTGTTACACTCCAATACTAGTTTATGCCATAGCCAACAGACGAATGTCTGGCGTGAACACGAAATTTATTTATTGTACGAAACACGGGAACGTCAGATGCTCACATTCTGCAATACTGGCGTTTAGCTTTTATAGTACGGCCCTTACTGTCTATTATTTCTTCTATGATTTGGTTGTCCTGGGTTGATCCTATATAAGTCACTGTTGACTACTGTGAATTGTTCGAGTGGTATATGTAGCTTGGGTAATTGTATGTCCTCGCCACTTTCCAACCTGTATATAACTTTGGCCGAAGTTGGATCAAGTCTCTGTGCTTTTGACATTTCATCATGGTTGAGATGTTTTCCTTGAGACCTAATGTCGCGACATGAATTGTTGTCGGGTTCCTAGATAGTCCATCAGCGACTAAATTTATTTTGTCTTGTATGAAGTGAATATGTACATTATAGTTTTCAACCGTACATATCCATCTTGCTCTCCTCCCAGAGAGGAGTTTTTCTTGGAACATGCCTACTAGTGGTTTATTGTCGGTGAATAGATGAATTTCGTAACCACATACCAACTCTTGAAACTTTTGTAATGCAAAGGTCACTGCAAGTGCCTTTAGGTCTTTAGTGCAATAATTTTTCTCTGCACCTTTTTTTTTTTTTTTTTTGTCTGCTAATGAATGTAATCGGCTGATATTTTCCATGCATATCTTCTTGCATCAATACAGCCCCTAATCCTTTAAGAGATGCATCTGTGCAAATTATAAATGGTTTTCTGAAACTGAGATAGACCAAGCAAGGTGAACATGTAAGTTTATCATTTAATTCATTAAATGCTAGTTGTTGTTCCTCTCCCCACTAGAATAAAGCATGTTTTTCAGTATGTGGAATAATGTTTCTGGTATGTGAGAGAAATGATGTATGAAAGGTCTTTAATAACCCGCCAGACCTAAAAATTGTCTTACTTCATCCACATTTGTGAGTTCAGGGAAATCCCATACTGCTTGTATTTTGTACTCATATGTGTGGATCCCGTCTGCATCTAGTCTGTGGTTTAAGAATTTTATTTCCTTAAAGCAAAATTCGCATTTGGACAGCTTAATTTTCAAACCACCTTAATTTTCAAACCAGCTGGTCTAACTTCTGTTTATATTCATCTACTGTGTGTGTTGCAATTATGATGTCGGTCAAGCAGACAAATATTCCATTTCCTAACATTCCAGATTGTACGCAATTCATTAATCATTGGAATGTGCCTGGTATTGTCCTTAACCCCACTGGCATTCGTTTATATTGGTAATGCCCTGTATATGTGGAGAAAGCAGAGTACAGAATTTGTGTGACTCCTGATCAAGAGAAATTTGATAATAGCCATTAAGCAAATCGATTGTGGAAAATGCATTGTTTTCTGGTCCAATATTTTGCAAGACGTCACTAAACAATGGGATAGGAAACCGGTCTGCGATTGTGTGTTTGGTTTAATTTACAGTAATCGACTACCGCATGCATTTCTCTGCTTCGTTTGGTTACGAAAAATAATGGGGCATTCCACGGGAAAACTGATGGCTCAATAATACCCAGTTTTAGCATTTCATCAACATACTGATTTGCAAGGGTACATTGTGAGTGTGTTACTCTATTGTCTGGTACATATACTGGTTGTGTGTCCTGGTGTACATTAATTGTTCTCCAGGTAATGCGACAGTTTGTCAGTGTTTTTGTAATAAATCCAGTAGATCATTTTTCACATCAAAATTTCCTGAATGAATGAAATTTTCATTTATGCACTCTCTGTCCATCGATTTTATCTTACTTGAAGTTGCAGCTATACCTATTTCCGGCATAGGAGCAGGGCTTGTCTCTAAAGTACATAATCAAGTCTCCCTTTTTATCTGCACTTCTCCATTCATCTGAGTAATTAGGAACACATGAGTTTCCTCATCATTATTCACTTGATAAAAGGCGTTTTCCACCAAGAGTCCTTTCACATTACATAATACTTCTAAGATAAGAACAGTACCATTCTGCACTCTACTCTTTATGGTGACCTTCATGTATGAATTAGGCAGAATAACTACATCATTGGTGAGATATGCGGGGAATGATGTTGGGATTTCTCTGTCACCTCGGTCCCCGGGAAAAGGGGATGGAAGGGATGGTGTGAGTGCATGTATACGCACGCCAGACTGAGACGTTCTGTTTAGTTGTTTAATAATTCCAACTCCGATTTTCTACCAGTGTTGGCTGACATTTATAGGCTAGTGCATGTTGTATCCCATTCATGTGTGGGAATAAAACTATGTTCCCTTCTCTCATGGTTCTCAAACCCAATAACGTGTTAGCTCTTACTGCTAAGTTCTCTACCAAATAGAAATTAGCAGGCATTGGTCTCATAGTCTCTGTAAAACAGATGTCTAACAGAATCACGCCCTTTACGGTTATTTTTTTTTTTTTTATCATCTACAGCATATAAGTAAATCAAATTCCTCCATGAAGGTTACTTTCTTCATATTTCTAGAAATCCTCTTTAATTCCTACTGTGATATTAAATTCACTGGAGAGCCTGAATCCAAGAATAATGAAATGTTTTGATCTTCACAGAAAGTGGGCACCAAGATACACTCGTTTCCGAGTATGTTTCCTATGTGCACTCCAGACTTGGTTTTTATATGTATCGTCGTTTTTTGTCGTGGCATGCCCTTCCCCCGACTTAAAAACAGATAGGCTACTATCCTTTCAAATGTTTTGCAGGGTGACCTCCAGTGTCCTGTGTTTTTGTGCCTTCTGCAGTATGGTTGCATCCCTTCTTCTTTGTCTCGATCTTCTCTAAGCTTAATGTAACCTTCAGATTTTGTGTGACCAGGATTCGCACAATAATTACATAGAGTTGACCTATCTCCCGAATGTGACCCTTGAGTTGACTTTCCATATTTTGTATTTTCTGTTGCACGGTTTCTGCTTGGACTACGTGCAAACTTTTGAGGCAACCCGGGGCCTGATGTTTGTGATCACTGCCTCCATGTCAGCTGTTGTTTGATTTGTCTGTTTTTGGGTCGTGATCAGTTTTGTTCTGTGCTTGGGCTAGATGTATTCATGGCTGCAACAGAATCTGTAATTCTCATTCTGGTTGTTTTGGGTTGGGTTATTTCAGTCACCCCTGCTGTGCTGCATTTCATCTCTACCACGTTCATAAAATCTAACAAACACTTTGCTGGGGTATGGGCTACCGTTTTTGCAATTTTTAATACCCTGTCAGGTAATTTACACAGTGCAGCTGCATAACCAAGGATGTCTATGACATGCGTTGGTGACATCTTCCCATTAGCTGTTACCCAATATGAGTTCTGTATAGTGGCTAACAACATTCTCTCAATTGTGGACACATCTGCTGTTATTTCACCTAAGACAGGGTTTGTGGTATGTTGTCTTATAAGATCCACAATCTTATGTAATTCTGGAATTATACCTGGCAAGAAATTTATACCTCCAGAATGTTTCTTTAGGAATTCTGTCTTAAACTCATCATATGTCTGAGCTCGTAAGAGCTTAATAGATCTAAGCAGATCACCAGCAGGGTATCTTTCTTGGAATCCATGATGAAAAAACAGCCATCTTTTCATTCTCATCTTTTTTTTTTTTTTTTTTTTTTTTTTATGCGAGGAAGAAGGAACCAAAGGCCATGAGCCCGCAGTAACAGTTCCCTCCAAGAGAAAAACAAAATACAATAGAGAGCCAAATTCAAGATCCGATCATTTTGAGATGCCTGGACACACTGCGTTTGAAAGACTGGAGATCATAGGCAGGAGGAAATACAGACAGAGGGAGACAGTTCCAGAGCTGACCTGTTGCATGAATGAAAGACTGGGAGTAACGGTTAACTCTTGCATTAGAGAGTTGGACAGAAAAGGGATGAGAGTTTGCTGCCAGACGGGTGCTACGCGCCCGTCGTAGAGGTGGAGGAATGCAAGCAGACAGTTCAGAGGAGCAGTGACCATTAAAGTAGCGATAGAAAAGAGATAAAGATGCAACAGTGCGGCGAAGAGACAGAGGTTGAAGGGAGTCAGTAAGAGGAGGAGAGTTAATGAGACGAAAAGCCTTTGACTCCACCCTATTGAGAAGAGCTGTATGTGGGGAGCCTCCCCACACATGAGAGTTGTACTCCACACAGGGGCGGATAAAACCCCTGTATAGAGTCAACAATTGTGCAGGGGTAAAGAAAGAGCGGAGTCGGCTTAGCACACCCAATCTCTTGGAAGCAGATTTTACAAGAGATGCAATATGATCTTTCCAAGATAAGTCCCGAGTAAATGAAACCCCAAGCATGTTCAAGGATGATGCAGGATTAATCTGAATATTATTAAACATTAGTGGGTATACCTGTGGAAGATTTTGTCGGGTTGATAGGTGTAAGAACTGAGTCTTAGAAGCATTAAAGACAACCATATTATTTTTACCCCAGTCAGAGATATGAGCCAAGTCAGACATTAGGTGTGCCATAGCCTCATCCCTTGTTTCTTGAAGTAACTGTTGAGATGGGCGTTGCGGGAACCGAATGGAAAGGTGAAGGGTGGAGTCATCAGCGTATGAGTGGATAGAGTTAGATGTACAGCTTAGAAGATCATTGATGAATAAAAGGAAGAGAGTTGGTGATAGGACAGAGCCCTGAGGAACACCACTGTTGATAGATCTAGGAGAAGAACGATGGCCGTCTACGACAGCAGCTATAGAACGACCAGAAAGAAAGCTAGCGATGAAGGTACAGATAGAAGGATAGAAACCGTAGGAGGGCAGTTTGGAAATTAAAGATTTATGCCAGACTCGATCGAAAGCCTTTGAGATGTCAAGTGCAATGACAAAGCTTTCGCCAAAGTCCCGAAAGGAGGATGACCAGGAGTCTGAAAGGTAGGTGAGAAGATCGCCAGTGGAGCGTCCCTGACGGAACCCATACTGACGATCGGAAAGAAGGTTGTGATAGGAAAGATGCCTTAAAATTTTTTTATTAAGAATTGACTCGAAAACTTTTGAAATACAGGACGTTAAAGCAATTGGACGATAGTTGGAGGGTTGGGAGTGGTCACCCTTCTTTGGGACTGGCTGAATGAGAGCAAACTTCCAGCAAGAAGGAAAGGTACAAGTTGACAGACAAAGGCGAAAGAGTTTGCCTAGGCAGGGTGTAAGCACAGAAGCACAGTTTTTGAGAACAACAGGAGGGACCCCATCAGGCCCATATGCCTTGTTAGTACTGAGGCCAGTAATGGCAGAAAATACATCAACTGAAGAAATTTTAATGTCAGCCATGAGGAAGTCAGAGGGGGGAAGTGATGGAGGAACAGCACCGGAATCGTCTAAGGTGGAATTGGAGGAGAAAGTCTGTGCGAAGAGATCTGCTTTATCAGTAGAAGAAATAGCTACAGAACCATCAGAGTAGGAAAGAGGAGGGAAGGATGATGAGGTAAAGTTGTTAGAAAGATTTTTGGCAAGGTGCCAGAAGAAGCGGGAAGAATTCGAGTCGGAGAGTTGAGAGCATTCAGTATGGATGAAATTATTTTTAGTAGAGCGAAGAACAGACTTAGCACGATTCCGGGCAGAAACGTAAAGATTATGTGATTCAGGGGTGGGTTGGCTCCGGTACCTTTTGTAGGCCTTCTCCTTGTTGCGGACAGCATTAGAACAAGCGTGATTAAACCAAGGCTTTCTTTGCTTTAGTCAAAGGATATGAGAAAGGAATGTATGCTTCCATGCCCGAGAGAATAACCTCCGTAATGTGCAAGGCACACTCAGATGGCTCACGGCCATGGAAGCAATAATCATTCCAGGGAAAATCAAAGAAGTACTGCCTGAGGGCCTCCCAGTCCGCAGCTCCAAAATGCCAGAGACGACGTTTCCCTGGAGGGTCCGCAGGCCGTACTGGAGCGATAGGACAGGTTAAGGTAATATGGTTGTGATCGGAGGAGCCCAACGGAGAGAAAAGATTAACAGAGTAAGCTGAAGGATTAGTTGTGAGGAAGAGGTCAAGTATGTTGGAGCTCTCTCCAAGGCGGTCAGGGATACGGGTAGGGTGCTGTACAAGCTGCTCTAGGTCATTAAGGATAGAAAAGATGTAGGCTTGTTCACCAGGTGGATCCGTGAAAGGAGAGGAGAGCCAAAGGTGGTGGTGAACATTGAAATCTCCAAGAATGGAGATTTCAGAGAAAGGAGAAATGGACAGAATGTGTTCCATCGTAGAAGTAAGATAGTCGAAGAATTTTTGATAGTCAGTAGAATTAGGGGATAAGTAAACAGCACAGATATATTTAGTCAGAGAATGACAGGAAAGCCGAAGCCAGAGAGTGGAGAATTCAGAAGAATCAAGTTCAGGAACACGAGAGCAAGATAAGTCGTTGCGTATGTATACACAACAGCCACCTTTGGCTTTGAAATGAGTATAGAGAAAGTAGGAGGATACAGAAAAGGGTTTGCTGTCAGTTGCCTCAGACAGCTGAGTCTCCGTTAGAAAAAGAAGGTGAGGTTTAGAGGAGGAGAGGTGGTGCTCAACAGAGCGAAAGTTAGATGAAAGGCCGCGAATGTTGCAGAAATGAAGAAGAAGAGAGTCAGACAGTGGTTCCAGGCACCTCGAGTCGTCACCGGGAGAGGGGCAGATGGCGGGGGCATTTATGGTCCCCCCCCCTGGGGACTCCGAGGCTAGGTGAATTGACGCCATTTTGGTAAATTTTGAATAGGAAGTGTAGTGTGTACTGTGCATGTAGTTTGGTGAAGATAGATAGAGAAATTTGTACTGGAGAGCATGCTGGCCTACTCTCTGTGTAACTGAGACACTGAAAAAGTTCAGCAAAGGGGGATGGTCAGGAACTAGTCCTGAGGGCTGATGAAACGGGAGCTCCAGCACTCCCTGTCATCAGCTTTCCATCCACCTCGGGAGTACTGCCCTGCTCGACTGGTGCTACAGTCTACTCCAGTTATATGTCTTTTAACAAAAAGTTGCCCACACAGATAAATAAGGGACATCATGTCGATGCAATCCTTTTCTGTGCCTGAGAATTTTGTGAGATTTTTTATCCTCATGGTACACTTGCTGTGGGGAAGTTGGAGCTGTGGTGCTAGATCTGCTAGCCATGGTGTTTGTTTGGTCAAATTCATGTGAAGTCCCTTGTCATTATGAGGAAGAATTGTTGAGTATGTGTTTCCTGATCTGTGAACCCTATTAAGTCTTCATAGACTTTGTAACTTCCTGTAGTGTAGTTTTGTAAATTAGTTATATATATATATTAGACTCGTGGACGAGCGATTGTTATACGTGAGTAGATTTGTAAGTAGATAATCTTGGTTCCTTTTTGTCATGCAATGACAGGAGAGGAAAAGAATAGTATGGGACTATTTTTATTTGTTTTGGAAATATTAACAAAGTCTCTCACACGAGTGAAGTATAAATAGAGTCCCGCCTGCTACCTCCCTATCTCGTTCTCTCTCTCTCTCTCTCTCTCTCTCTCTCTCTCTCTCTCTCTCTCTCTCTCTCTCTCTTCCATGTTGCTAAGCCCTTCTCCCTACTACCTGCCGGTTCTATGGCCTGTCTCCTTCTCATTGGTTAGTATTTCTTTGGCGTTTTGGTTGTTTAGAGTTAGTCTTATATAATGTATTATTGACCATTGTGAATTGTTCGAGTGGTACATGCAGTTTGGGTAATTGTATGTCATCTCCACTTTCTAACTTGTATATAACTTTAGACCATATTGGATCAAGTCTTTGTGCCTTTGCGATATCATCGTGGTTTGGGATATTTCCTTTGAGATCTAATGCCGCGACCTGAATTGTGTTCGGGTTCCTAGATAATGCGTCAGCTACTGTTTATTTTACTTTGCATATAATGAATTTGTACATTGTAGTTTTCAACTGTACATTTCTATCTTGCTCTCCTCCCAGAAAGGAGTTTTTCTTTAAACATACCCACTAGTGGTGGTTTATGGACGGTGAATAAGTGGATTTCGTAACCATAAACCAAATCTCGAAACTTTTGTTATGCAAAAACCACTGCAAGTGCCTCTAAGTCTGTAGTGCAATAATTTTTCTCTGCACCTTTTGTTTGTCTGCTGGCAAATGCAATTGGTTGATTCTTTCCTCTTTTATCTTCCTGCATCAGTACAACCCCTAATCCTTTAACTGATGCGTCTGTACAAATAAGAAATGATTTTGTGTAATCCGGATATGCTAAACAAGGTGCATTTGTTAGTTTAATTTGTAGATTGTTACATGCCCTTTTTTGTTCTTCTTCCCATTGTAATATAGCATCTTTTTTGAGTAGTTGGAATAGAAGAAAGGCTATATGAGAGAATTGTGGTACGAATGACCTATAGTACCCAGCTAGACCTAAAAATTGTCTAACTTCATCAGTCGTAGTGGGTTCAGGAAAATCTCTCACTGCCTGTATTTTGTCATCAGTGGTGTGAATACCATTAGAACTTAATTTGTGGCCTAAGAAATTTATTTCCTTAAAGCAAAATTTGCATTTAGAAAGTTTAATTTTTAAACAAGCATCACTAAGCTTTTGTAAGAGTAAGTCTAATTTCCTGAGATGATCCGTAATATTCTTCGTTGCGATGATAATATCGTCAAGATAAACAATTATTCCTTGTCCTAAAATTTCGGACAATACGTAATTCATAAGACGCTGGAATGTGCCTGGGGCTGTCCTCAGTCCCATCGGCATCCTTGTATATTGGTAATGGCCTCTGTTTGTGGAAAAGGCAGTGTATTTACGTGACTCTTCTGAAACCGGTATCTGATAATAGCCGTTTAGGAGATCGATGGTTGAGAATATGTTATTCTCAGGTCCAATATTCTGTAGAATGTCGCTTAGCAATGGCATAGGAAATCGGTCTGGGATTGTGTGATTGTTTAGTTTATGGTAATCTACTACCGCACGCATTTCTCCATTTCGTTTGGGCACGAAGAATAATAGGGAATTCCACAGGGAGACGGAAGGCTCAATAATTCCAAGTTTTAACATTTCATCGACATACTGATTTGCAAGTGTACGTTGGGAGTGTGGGATGCGGTAGGCAGGTACGAAAACTGGTGGTGTTTCTGGGTGCACATTAATCTTGTGATTAATCAGGTTGGTACACCCTAATTGTTCTCTGGGTAACGTTACAGTGTCCCTGTGTGTTTCCAGCAGGGTTAACAAATCATTTTCTTCATCAAATTCACCTGAGTGAATTAAATTCTCTTTTATGCTTTCTCTATCTCACTTGTCACTCCAGCTATAACTATTTCCATCACAGGGGCCGGACATTTTTCAATATTAACTATGCAAGTCCCCTTTTTCAACTGAACCTCCCCATTCATGTGAGTAATTATGAATACCTGAGTTTGCCCTTCGTCATTCATCTGACATAATGCGTTTTCTACTGACAATCCCTTTACTTTACATAATTCTTCTAAGACAAGAACAGTACTATTCCGTAATTTGCTCTTTATTGTAATTTTCATGTAGGAATTAGGTGGTATAACTAAATCATTGGTGAGATGGGCTGGAAAAACTGATAAATTGGTACTGTTATCTGGGTCACTAATTCTGGAGGATGGGGCTGGTGCTGGGAGTGGATCAATATACTCATCTGTTTGTGTATGTTTGTTTAAGCCTTTAATATTACCAGTTCTTTTTGGTTCTCTTTTACTAATCGGTGAGGGCTCTGATGGTATTTCCTCTATGAATTCATTGTCAAAGTCTATTCCATTCATTTGTGGGAGTATAGTTATGTTCTCTGCTCTCATGGATCTTAAGCCCAGTAACACATGAGCTTTAATTGCTAAGTTTTCAACGATATAGAAAAATGAAGAGAATGGTGTAGTCTCTGCGAAACTGATATTTAACCTTATCATACCTTTCACTGTAATTTGTTTTCCATCTACCGTATATAAATCTAAATCAGCTTCTTCCAGAAAAGTTACTTTCTTCTTATTTCTAAGAATTCTATTTATTTCTTCATGTGTTATTAAGTTCACTGGAGAGCCTGTATCTAAAAACAAGGAAACGTTTTGATCCTCACATACAGCTGGTATCAAGATACACTCATTTCCCAACATGCCTCCTATGTGAATTGTAGACTTGCTTTTCTTTACGTTTGCTCGATTTTTGTCATGACTTGGTCTTCCCCCGATTTGAACACGGACACAATTTTTTCTACTGTTTTGCAATCACTGGTCCAGTGCCCTTGGCATCTATGATGCCTACATTAAGGACCAAATCCTTGTGTCTTTTGTTTGTCCTCTTTTGCTTTGATAAAGCATTCATACCTTGTGTGTCCTGGTTTTGCACAATAATGACATAGAATGGACCTATCTCTTGACTGTGACCTACGAGGTGACTTCCCATAAGTAGTGTTGTTTATGGCACGAGACCTGCTCGGGCTGCGCGAAAACTTATGAAACTGCCTGTAGCCTGGTGTTTGTGATCGAACCCTCGTCACGTTTGGTTGTTTGCTCTGCCTGCTTTCGGGTCACGATCGATTTTGTTCTCTGTTTGAGGTCGGTGTAGATGTTTTCACAGCTGATACTGTCTCAGGTACTCTCATTTTACTAGAATGTGCGGGTATTTCGACCATACCTGCTTACTGCACTGCATCTCTACCTCGTTCATTAAGTCTAGTAAGCACATGCCTGGAGTGTACGTGATCGTCTTGGCGATCTTAAGGGTCCTATCACGTCATTTATGCAAGGCAGCTACATAACCAATGATGTCCACGACGAAGTCTGGGGACATCTTTCCATCATCTGTTATCCAAATTGAGTTTTTCAAAGTAACTAACAATGTTCTTTTGATTGTGGAGACATCAGCAGTTATTTCACTGAGCACTTGGTTTGTAGTGTGCTCCCTTACAAGATCTACAATCTTATGTAATTCTGGAATTATACCTGGCAAAGAAGTTCATTTCTCCAGAAAATTTCTTCAAAAATTCAGTTTTAAATTCATCATATGCCCTAGCCTTTAGCAGCTTGACTGATCGCAATAAATTGCTTGCGGGACATCTTTCCTGGCTTATGCAAGATGAAAAAATGGCAATTTTCTCTTGTTCATCGAGTATGTGGCGCTTGATGAACATTTGTTCGCACTGACTGACCAATGAAATGACGTCAATGCGATCTTTTTCTGTGCCAGAGAATTTTGGGGCAGTTTTATCTTCATGGTAAACGTAAACATGAGGTGGGGATGTTAGATCCGTGGTATTTGTTTCGTGATTCATTTTCACTGTTTGCTCAGTTAATTTAACTTGGACTTGTTTATCGTTGTGTGAGGGAATGGTGGAATATATTCAGCCAGAACGGTGAACCCTGTTAAGTGTATTGGCATACGTGTGAGTTGTTGGTTGTGAGAGGTATTTTTTTGTTTTCACTCTTGATAATGCAGAATCAATTGTACACTCGTGGGCATGTATATTGTAGGAATTCATTGTAGAACAGAAGCTAATCTTGTAGAGTCTTGCCTGCTTTTGTAGAAATTCACCAGTCTCTTCGGAGGCGTGTGTTCGTATCCCACTGCTGCCACCAAATGTCATAAAAGACTTTGTATAAACTTGTAGAGAAGTTTTGTAGATTAGTTATATATATATTGAACTTGTGGACGAGCGGTTGTTATACGTGAGTAGCTTGTAAGTAGATAATCTTCGTTCCCATTTGTCATGCAATGACAGGAGAGGTAAAGATGAGTATGGGACTATTTTTATTTGTCTTGGAAATATTAACAAAGTCTCTCATACACGAGTGAAGTTAAGTAGAGTCCCGCGAGCTACCTCCCTGTCTCACTCTCTCTCTCTCTCTCTCTCTCCTCTCGCCCATGTTGCTAGGCTCGTTCTCCATACTACCTGCCGGTTCTATGGCCTGTCTCTTTCTCCGCTCTGCTTCCTAAATTCTGGTGTAGCAGGGGTCGTGTCACGTGTGTTACACTGTTGTTGGAATGTTCTAGAAGCCTGTGTGTGAGTATGTGTGTATGTGTGTGTATGGTCACAAGGCACTGTCGTGTGCCTATAAAGCATTCCCTGAGTTAAGAGTGTGTAAGCATGTTTAGCATTGCTCGATTCTTGCAGACACAATACCTTCTCGTCATCTGACTTGCTGCTTCCTGTGTATTGTCAACATTTCCTCAGTTACGCTTGTAAGATCATTTCCTGTCTATCTATCTATTTATCTATCTGTCTATTATGATTTGTAATTATAATATGGACTCCTAACAGTATGTTGTCTCATAAGATCCACAATCTTATGTAATTCTGGAATTATACCTGGCAAGAAATTTATACCTCCAGAATGTTTCTTTAGGAATTCTGTCTTAAACTCATCATATGTCTGAGCTCGTAAGAGTTTAATAGATCTAAGCAAATCACCAGCAGGGCATGTTTCTTGGAATCCATGATGAAAAAACAGCCATCTTTTCATTCTCATCTGCTATGTCGTTTAACAAAATGTTGCTCACACAGATAAATAAGGGACATAATGTCGATGCAGTCCTTTTCTGTGCCTGAGAATTTTGTGAGATTTTTTATCCTCATGGTACACAAACACTTGCTATGGGGAAGTTGGAGCTGTGGTGCTAGATCTGCTAGCCATGGTGTTTGTTTGTTTGGTCAAATTCATGTGAAGTCCCTTGTCATTATGAGGAAGAATTGTTGAGTATGTGTTTCCTGATCTGTGAACCCTATTAAGTCTTCATAGGTGTGTATGCCAGATCTACAATTTTCGTTTTCAGTATCAGAGAAAAATGTCCAAGAGGCATCATTATCCTTAATTCCTCTAACAAGAGTGTTTATTTCTTGATCTTTTGTTCCTGGAGAAGTATGTGTGTTTTTTACATTTTCTTTTTGTTCTAGTAACTGTCAATGTTTTTTACATTTTCCTGTTGTTCTACTACCTCTGAATCTTCATTAGGTAATTGAAATCCTGACTCCTCTGGCAATAAAATTGGTGGTGTTGCAAACATCCCGTTCACTAAAATATCGAACTCTCCAGAATTATTTGATGGCAACTGTGCCAGAGCAACAGCTCAAAAGTCATTAGCATATATCTCTTACTTAACCCCTAGGATACGCAATTCTCCAGCCTCGACTGTCCCCCAGGATGCAAAAACAGGCCAAGTTTTCGACTTCCTCAAAAGTTAAAAGTTTTATGCCCGATTTATAGAGCTTGAATTTACACACCTGAAAACGCAAACCCCACCCTCCTAGACCCAATAGTTACCGAGCTATGGTCCGTCAAAGTTTATAATAGTTACCCGTCGCGGCCCCGGCGAGAAAGAAAATACGCCGCTCGCACCTGTTTTCTTCGCAACAATAAGTACAAAAATCACCAAAATCAATTTTTTTTTGGTGTGTATAGATTTTATAAACCATTGTAATGTGCTTAGAAAAAAATAAAATAGTAACAAACCCCCAAAATGAATATGATAAATAAAAATTATCATTCCCTCCTCTCCTCATACTTTCAATCCCCTCCCTCCCCTTCCCTTCCCTTCCCTTCCCCTCGCCTAACCTCCCCTCCCCTTTCCTCTTCCCCCTTCCCTCCCCACCGAGCTGTCAAATCTACCAAGGGAAATAGGTCATGAACCCCCAATAAAAATATGATAAATAGTAAAAATATCCTCCCGTTCTCTCCCCTCTTCAAACCTCCAGTCCCCTCCATCCCCTTCCCTTCCCTCCCCTCCTCTCTCCTCTCCTTTCCCCCCCTCCCCTCGCCTAACCTCCCCTCCCCCCTCCCCTCCCCTCCGAGCTGTCAAATCTAGTTTTCGTTTCGTTTCGTTCCGTTTCGTTTTGAAGGCTCCAACATGCTTCCATGCATCGGCATAAAATAAAACGTATTTTTCAAGTGGGTTTCGACTAAAGACAGCTAAAGTAATTGTGGTGTGGATATCTGTATGCAGACACCAATAAATTACAGGTAATGATTAAAAAACACGTGCCATAAAGCGTAAGAAATACGCAAAATATTCGAGGCTGGGGAGGTGCTAGGGGGTGCGAGTAGGGGGTGGGGGGTAGGGGGAGCTGGTAAGGCCAGGAGGGGGTGGATGGGGATCGAGGGATGGGAGGAGACCACCACAAGACACAAAGGAAGGGCCAAAGTGGAGTACAGGGACATGGAGGAAGGGTAGGGGGGAAATACCCTCCCCCCAGTTGACTGGGGAGGGGGATGTGGGGGGGGATCCACATGGGAGGGGGGGATGCATGAGGAGGGGGTGAGAGGGGTTGTTGTGGTGGTAAGAACGGTGGGAGGTAGGGTAGTAACAAGGTAGTGGAGTAGAAGGACATGGTGAGAGGGAGGTGGGGGGTACACCCCCCACCGCCTGGTTACGGGCCTGGGTCCCCCCTCCGGTGTGTCCAACACCTAGTTCTGATTGGTTAGAAGCCATCTACGTCATAGCTGGGGTGGAGCCAGCTGCCGCCAGTTTTTTGTGGATGTTGTACGATCTGTGTTGCTCGTCCTCTTAAGAAACTGCCCAAAAAGCCCGATCGATGAGATTAGCACTTAAGGGGTTAAAATCAAAAACATCTGAATCATTCTTTCAGTATAAAATTCCCAGAAATCATGCAAAAGCTGTATTAAATCTAACTAAATCAAAGTTTCTTCAAAAGCAAGTATCAAAACTACTTAACAACCCTAATGACAATAGAGTATTCTGGTCAACTCTTAATTCGTTCAATATTAACTTTAACAAGTCATCTTCCATTCCCCCACTAAAATCTTCAGATGGCAATATTACAAATGACCTGCGTGGGAAAGCAGATATTTTTGCCAGTACATTTGCCAGAAACTCTACCATAGTACCAGCCAGAATGTACCAGTACTAGAAGTTGATTCTCCCGAAGTTGTCCCACTTGAAATACAGACAAGATACGTAAAATCCATCCAAGACAATTTACCTGCCAACAAAGCTCCAGGCTCATATAGAATTCAGCCAATTGTTTTTGAAAAAGTGCTCCCCTGAACTTGCCTCTATTCTAGCTATATTATTCAGGCTATGAATACGTACTTCTTTATTCCCAAATTCATGGAAAGAAGCCAATATCCACCCAATTCTGAAGAAAGGAAGTTCGTCTGACCCCTCTGTTTACAGACCAATAGCTGTCACATCTTCTCTTGGTAAGGTATTTGAAACTTTAATTAATAAGCATATTGTTAAACATCTTGAATCTAACAATTAGTGACAGACAATGGTTTTCACCACGAAAGATCCACCATTGACATACTCAATCTCCTAACTCATACCATCCATCAATCAATTGATCTACATGGAGAAACTCATGCAGTAGCTCTTGATATTTCTAAACCTTTCGACAGAGTATGGCACCGTTCCCTGCTGTCCAAACTCCCTTGCTATGGACTAACGTCTTTTGTTCCTTTGATTTCTTCATATCTTAGTGACAGGAAAATAAAAGTAGATGATGTATATTCCAATTTCCACTCAGTTACCACCGGCGTGCTGCAGGGATCAGTTCTGGCGCCAACCCTATTCCTGGTTCATATTAATGATCTCTTATCTGTCGCCCACAATCCCATCCACTCATACGCAGATTACTCAACATTACATAGTTCATTCACACTCAGACACCCATTCACAAAGTCTAATATCTCTACCTCTTAACTCAGTACAGCCATCTCCATAAATCAAGACCTATCTACGATCAGTGAATGGGGACAAAACAACCTTGTCTCTTTTAATGCTAGTAAAACTAAATATATACAATTTACTAATAGACATACTGTATATTGCCAGATTCGTACATTACCTTCAGTGCTACTAATATTCCCATCTCCAAAAGTATTGAATTTCTTGGCATCTCACTTAACAGTGCCCTCAGCTGGATCTCTCATGTCAGATCACTTGCTAAAACCGCCTCAAAGAAACTTGGATGATTGTACAGAGTCCGTAACTTCTTCGCCGATGAGCAGTTAGCTATAATTTATAAGAGTCATGTGCGCTCTCGGCGTGAATATTGCTCACCCTTGTGGAATGGATGTGGAGAGGTTGCATTAAAACAACTAGACAACATTCAGAACAAAGCTGTTAGAATTATTAACAACCCTGCCATTACAAATAAACTACCTCCCCTGCAAGTAAGAAGGAATTTACCTCCCTTGCATTATTTTACAGATGTATTTTTGGCAAATGCTCAGACGAAGTTGCGTCCATGGTGGCACCTCTCCATGCCTTCCCTCGTGCTACACGGGCATCTGGTAGCACTCATGACTGGAATGTCACTCAGCCATATTGCAGATCTTCTGCCTATCAGAATTCTTTCATTCCCCGAACTGCATCTCTCTGGAACTCCCTTTGCCAGAGTTGTTTCCCTCCAAATTTCAACCCACAGCTGTTCAAGTCTAACTGTTACAGATATTTTATGAACAGAGGACACCAGTTACCTGGTGTATGGATTATTTCTTTTTTATTCATTTGTTTTTCCTTCCTCCGTTCTGTTATTAAAAAAAAAAAATAGCATTAAGCACTAATTAAGAAGCACATTTTGCTAAGGAACGTTGTCATGAAACATTGACTTTATGCATGTGTTAACTGTATAGATAATGACAACGATTTGGAATAAATGAATTATATATATATATATATATATATATATATATATATATATATATATATATATATATATATATATATATATATATATATATATATATATATATATATAATTGTTACTGTTGGTACTAGTAATCAGTAATGGACTAAATATAGATACCGTAAGTGAAGAAGGTGTATGTACGTAAGTTTGTATATAGATGAAGTGGTGTTTGTTACCAGAAATAATATGTGGTAAGAAAAAAATATGTGGTGTGTGAAAATGCTATATCAGGTGGTAACGTCACTCACTGCCTGTTTGTTTATGTTTGGTATTTGTTTTTTCTAACCCTGTTCTCCTTAATATCTCTATCTTAAGTGTTACTTAGTTTGACTGTTGTAAATGCGATAATTATACTGCATATCTTATGCAAAGTGTTTATCATTCTCGTATTAGCAACACATCCCTCCAGGATAGTGGTGATATTAATTTGTGAAGTTATATGCTAAAAAAATGGATTGTATGTTTAAGCTCTCTGGGAATAATAAGTAAAAGCATATACACCCACTTAGGAAGTAGAAAGATGTCACCCTTGGAGACTCAGCGCCGTGATGATGGATCAGCATTGGGTAAGGTTGAGTGATGTGAGTGGTGGGTCAGGGCTGTCTGGTAGTTGCAGCGACGTCTGTCTCATCACCACTGCATCAGCGCCTCCTCAGTCTGGTAGTTGTGGTGGTGATGGTAATGGAGAGTGGCTGGGGAGAATGGTGGGGTGAGGTGGGGGTCGATGTGGTTCTGGGTGCTGGTAAGCTGAGTTAAGCTATCTCAGCCTCGCATGTCAGCACTCTCACTGCAGTTCTCTTCCTCTTGCTCCCTTTACCTTATTTTCTTGCTTCTTTCTGTGATTTACTTGTAGGCATGTACAGCTGTCTTGCATATGTGGCTTGTTTTGTGACAGTCGTACTGTAGATCCTTCAGTTTATTGTGAATCGTAGAACCGAAGCTCATAGCTGAATAGAATTATCGCAGCTGATTGTTGAATGTTGGTGAAATCGTTAGGCATAAGTAGATTGTATTGTTGTTTGTTGATTCATTGCATGTAGATTGACGTAGATTTTGGAAGATTGTTTGTAATTGTAGATCATCAAACCACTGCCAGTTTAAAGTTGTGAGGCGTTTTATGCCTCGAACTTGTAGTAGTTTTTATTTTCAATCTTGATAATGTAGACTCAACTGTAGACTCGTAGACATGGTTCATACACTTGCTGCCACCAAATTTAAGTAGTTGTTGCTGAACTATTGCAACTGTGTGTTGAATCGTAGGGATTTTACGAAGGAGAGAATGTTCCTTGTACTTGTTGTAGATGGCAGAAGAAAGATAAAGATGTGTCTGGGGTTTGATTGCATTTTTTTTTGTTCAAAGGGATGATCTCACAAGAGCAGTACTGCGATGAGCTAATTTCTTCAAATGGGAGTATCTCACAAGCAGTACTGACGTGAGAGGAGTTTTATACTGGCTAAGCCCGCTCGCTCCTTCCCATCTCTCCTCGCCGTCCCTCTTTTCTTTCCTGACCCTTTTTGTTCTGTCTCTCCCATTTCCCCTGTATATGACTGGTTATGTCACGTGTAAGGGCACGGGTGTGTGGAACCTTCCCGAGCCTGGGGAGTTTCCCCATCCGGCGTCATTGTGCTGTGTGTGAAATTCCTAAGAATGTGCATCGCTGTGTCCTCTAGCCCTCTAGCCTAGGCACGACTTTCATTTGACCTCTATAGTACATATACACGTTACTAGCTATTATGCAGTTTTTTACAATATTTTAGTGTACTGACACACCAAGGTCCGTTGAGGTCACCATTAATAGTAAACAAGTGTGCATAAGTACTGTGCGTTAGTCTGCAAAAGCTGAAACAGGAAGTTTCTGGACCTCTTATAATCCCTCTTCAAAAGTGTAAGGGCTACATGGTCTTCTGGAATAGAAAAAAGATTGAACTAGAACAAAATAATATACTGTATATGATTAGAGTGTTCGTCTTTTTTGGCCCGGGCAACGCCGGGTACCCCTGTTGGTGTGTGTGTGTGTGTGCGTGTGTGTGTGTGTGTGTGTGTGTGTGTGTGTGTGTGTGTGTGTGTTGTCTAATATATATATATATATATATATTTTTTTCATTCATTGCCAGGCGCCATGTATCCCAAACGGGGTGGCCAAGGGCTTAGAGTTCATTGTTTTACAGGGAGGGGCACTAATCCTCCACCAACCCCACTTGACACGTAGGGAGAACGTTATGCCAACAGCATCTGGTGTCCCAGGCGGTCACCCATCCAAGTACTAACCAGATCCAACGTTGCTTAATATATATATATATATATATATATATATATATATATGAATATATATATATATATATATATATATATATATATATTAGTATATACCGTGGAGAGAGAGAGAGAGAGAGAGAGAGAGAGAGAGAGAGAGAGAGAGAGAGAGAGAGAGAGAGAGATAACATATATAGAAGTAGTGATGGCAGTGTGACCAGAACCAACTAAAAGTCGAGTCAGTAAAATGACAGTTGGTCCCACCCTTACACCTTATCTAATGGCATAATTTTGTATGCAGCGTTTAGTACTTATACCATTATCACGACGCTGTTTGGGCGCACTTATACTACTCAGTTATGCACATACTGAAGAGGAACGCAAACTATAAGGCTGGCTGATTGTACACGTATTTTTACTAGCTCATCTTGTTCCTATAATTTTGGGTGCACTGTCATCCTTGCCTCTTCCTACATTTTACCTTTTTTTTTTTTTTTTTATACGAGTTTTACTGATTAAAAAAAATATGTGTACAAGAGTGTTCTAAAGGTTTTTGTAAGCTTTTCCAACTTAAGGGCAGAGTAATTTAGAAGGGATTAATGTACTTCCTGAGGTCGTTGAAGGAGCCGCTAATCACCCATCTGTTGTGGAAAGAGTTCATCAACGCCGCCGAGAGGTCAGAAGCGCAAGACGTCAATGCATCGCTATACCAGGCCATCTCAGAGCTACCCCAACCCAACCGAGACACAGTGGCATTTTTCATCATGCATCTAGAGAGGATAGCCGAGTGTCCTGAGTGTAAGATGCCGGCCTCAAACTTGTCCAAGGTGTTTGGGCCGACACTGGTGGGCTACTCCATCCTTGAACCTGATCCTTCAACGATGGTGCTGGAGACTAGGCAGCAACAGATGGTAATGGAGAAGCTGCTGGAGGTTTCGTCAGACTACTGGGGTACGTTTGTCCATGTACTGGACGAAAACCTGTACAACACGGCAGAGAACGGTGGTAGTCTGTCACGAATCAAATTCGCGACATTTTCCTTTTGTGAGAGACCACTAACTATTAGTGGAAAACTCACTGTGTATCGCTCAGTTAACCGTCTCTCTCTTCATTTCGGTGGTATACTTTTCAAAACATTCGTCACTGTTTCAATTGTGACCGATCTAATGCACGTCATCAAGTGCTCTACTGAGCAATATTATTGTTTCTTTATTATTCGCCCCTGCTTGCCTCAACCGTTGGCCACGCCTTCTTCCGCTGGCCTGTACAATATCCTACCAGACGCATCATATTTGAATTCAGTCTTTTGTCTGTCACGACGGAGTGAGGTTTTGTGCTCCAGTAGTGAGAGTGAGAGAGATCATCTAGCACCCAGACTCCACTAGACTACAGTTCTCCAGGCTCCCACCCTTCCGTGGTGATACGCTACATTGACCAGTATTTTCTTTTCGTTTTCCTAGACTTAAAAGTTTAGTTAAGTGTGCTGTTTCCTCACATGCCAGCCGGCTGCACCGCATGTTTTCCTAGGTGTAAGAATTTAGCATTTGAGTGAGTGAGTGTGATCTCTTTATTTGAATTCACTTTGAAATGTAACGTTAAATTTATTCCTTTGTAATCAATAAATTTAACAGTTCTTTTTCTTTGAGCTTAATGTAATGTAAATTCGTGTTTCATTTCTCCATAATTAAGCTTATTTACCTTATAGCTCCTAGCTTGCATAAACGCTTTGCCATTCATAACTGGTACTTAGGCCAGTCTTGTTGTATTAAGCTTAAAATCCGTTGTGCCTTCTAGGAGTTAACGCATCAGCAAGAACCTGATGTCATTAATAGTATTAGTTATTTATTGTCAGGGGTGAAGTAACTTTCTCCAGAGGCTAACAGTACTAATAAACAGCAATTGTGAGTAATTGGTCTCTGCTGTGTACTGTTGAGAAAGTTTATAAATTCTCGTTCTGAGAGAATCAGTGAAGCGAGCCGATATAAAGTAATCATTGCTTGATTTAGCAAGACAATTCATTGTCCCTGCTCTTCAGTATTATTGAACATTATCATGTAATATTGTTACTTTTAAAAACCCCGTGACAATTGGCGACCTCATTCCAGCATATTAACTCCTAGCTCTAAAGCTATTCACGATATAATACTCGTTCATATTTAAGTATTTATCATTAAAGTTTTTAGGCTCAAGTTTACTGGTGTTTACCGTTAGTTCAGCAAGTGAATTTTTGCTTTATTAATCCACAGAGTACTTAACTCTATTTAATACTTTATCCTTGGTAACGGCAGATGATTTTATTCGCTCCTGGGAAGTCACCGTACCCATTGCGTTTATTATTGAGTCTTCCCAGTCATTTGCATTTTTGCTTTATTCTTTTCCAGTTAACTAGATAAGACTGGTCACCACTAGCTTGTGTCTATATTCTTTACTTGTGTTTATTAGCATTCGTTTGTGAAGCAGCAGTCAGTACTCAGTTTTGGCTTGCTTAGTAAATTAGCGCCATGTCGACCAGGATCTATGTTCAGGAAGCCAAAGATATGGGTCTTACGGACCCAACTGAAATCAAGGAGTTCGTCCTCTCTCGGTTTAAATACGAACAGCAGCGCGAGAGTGATGCTCGTGAAGAGCATCAAATTCAGCGCGAGGAACACGAAAAGGAGCGCGAATACGAGCGAGAACAGTGCGAACGCGAGCGAGAACAGCGCGAACACGAGCAAAAACAGTCCGAACTAGACTTAGAACACGAGTGAGAACAGTGTGAGGAACGAGAGAGAGAACGAGAACACGAACGTGCCGAGCGAGAAGCACGCGAAAAACACGAATTTGAAATGCTGAAGCTCAAGCAAGATTCCTTGGCTTCAGACACATCTGGTGCAGTTGGTCCAAGCTCCACGAGCGTTCTCCCTGCACATGTCCTGGCGACCCCACGCATCAAGCTTCCTTCATACAAGGAAGACGAGCGAATCGAGCCGTACATAGCTCATTTTGAGGACATGGCAGACATGTATCAACTGGATGAGGCAGCTAAGTGGCTCCAATTTCTTAGTTTATTTGAGGGCCCTGCCCTCGATATTCTCCACAGAATTCGTGGAGACAATCTCACGTATGAGATGATGAAAGCTGCACTCATTAAGGCGTATGGTCTCACAGTAGACGACGCCAAACTTCAGTTCATGCGAGCTCGTCTCCAATACAAGGAGACAACTGTTCAGTTCCTCGACCGTCTCACTGCTTACTTAGATGAGTGGATGGAGAAAGATGAAACTCCTTCCACATGTGAGGGGATAATTGACCTTATGCTGCATACACAGCTAGAGAGGTCGTGGCCTGCTGAGCTCATAGCACAGCTTAAGATCTGCCAGGTGAAAGATGCCAGCCAAATGGTGGAAAAGGTTGACACATATTTCACTGCATATGGGTATCAAACTCGCAAGCAGCATACCTGGAACAGAAAAGCTGATAAATCTGGGAAACTGTCTCAGATTGAACCCCACCAACAAGGCCATTCTCAGAATAATGGCCAAGGTCCAAAACCGCAGTGGAAGGACCAGGGGCAAAACACTCAGAAACCTGAGTGGAAGCGGTACAACAAGTACCCTAACCAGCAGCAGTATCAGCCACGCAACTGACCGTCGGGACTATCCTTTTCACCACCAGCTCAAGTGAATAGGAGGCAGGAGGCGAACGCAGCCTTCATTCCTCAGCAGCAGCACGGTGGTCACGTACCTACCAGTTCACTAGTCCCACAGCGACAGTGAATCCCCCTCCACAGATGGCCAATGTTCCATCTCCACAGGCAGTGAGTACGACCCCTCAAGTATCTAATTCACAAGGCACCATGTTTGCCGCATCCCTTATTCAGCAGCCTCATGAGTGGCTAGCTGCTTCCTCCACAGGCCCTCCCACAGGTGACATTACCTTCCTTGTTCAGCCAGGGTTTGTGGGAGGCATTCCTGTGAAGGTCCTGAGAGATAATGGATCCTCAGGTTGCTCTGTCAAGCAGAATTTAGTTCGGCCTGAGCAGTACACGGTCGACAGATCCATGCAAACCTTATTGATGGATCAGTGAGATTGTTCCCTGAGGCATGTATCCAGGTGGCATCCCCATTTTATACTGGTATGACACTCGCAGTTGTCATGCCAGAACCTTTATTTGACCTTATCATAGGCAATATTTCCGGTGTCAAGGATAGTTGCACCGAAGATGATGCTACTCAGACTTCGGCTGCAGAAACACGAGCCATGACTGAGGCTCCAGATTGTGTCACCCCTGTGACCATTGAATTGCCGCAAGATCTGATGTGTAGCCAACTTGTTGTTCAAGAACAACATTCTGACCCAACACTTGCTGCCATGCAAAAGAAACAAAAGGGTCGAGTGATTAAGTATTCACAGGGAGGTCGAGCCAAGTTCCTTCATAAACAAGGACGGCTCTACCGTGAGTCACGAACACCCGAGGGCGAGGTTCGACTGCAGTTTGTCGTTCCCGCCAAGTACCGCCAAGCAGTGTTAGAATGGGGTCATTGTTCAGCCTCAGGAGGTCACCTGGGCAAAAGGAAGACCCAGGGCTGTATCCGAGCTGACTTTTTCTGGCCAGGGATGGGAGGAGACATAGATAGTTTTGTGCGTTCCTGCAATGTGTGTCCATGTAACACCAATCAGGGACATGTCCTTCCTATGCCGTTTGTAACCACACCTGTAATCTCTGAGTCAGTTGAGAGACAGGGTAGTGGTGAAGTGGGTGCAGACCTGACGTATCACCTGTTGGCCCCACAGGACACAGTATGTCCAGAGCCTGTACATACATGTTTACCATAAGTTAAGGGGGAAGTTTGAGAATCCTGCAGAGACAGTCAGAGGCTGTGTATGAATTACCTTGTGGAACGTCGCACAATATCCACACGAGTGTTCACACCCACGGTGGGTGTTAAAACGTGACCTGCCCGAGATTGCGTAGCGATTCTCAGCTTCCTGTCATTAATCGTAAACGTAGAGTTAGTTAAGGTGCTGTTCCCTTACATGCTGGCCGGCTGCGCCGCATGTTGAGCGAGGTGGATGCCAGGTTAGAGCTCCCCCTAAACTGGGTGGTGGGATGTTGTTAAGGTGCTGTTCCCTCAAATGCTAGCCGGCTGCGCCGCATGTTGAGCGAGGTGGACGCTAGGTTAGAGCTCCCCCTAAACTGGGTGATGGGATGTTGTTAAGGTACTGTACCCTCACATGCTGGCCGGCTGCGCCGCATGTTGGGCGAGGTGCATGCCAGGTTAGAGCTCCCCCGCTAAGAACCCTTACGACTACGTTTCCTGGTTAATAATGTACCTTATTAATGGCGACCTCAAATATACGAAGCTTAGGCTGTCACTCATATTTTTCAGCTAGAGCGTACCTTTCATAGCATGTACTGATTGCTAGGCAGAGAGAGTAACTGTAATGTAATAAGAATTTTTGTCTCATTGACACTTTTGATGCTCCACCTTAATTGATTTTGCAGGTACAGCGATGGGTGTAGCAGTTTTGCTGTGCGGGCCAGCTGATCGTCTGCCGCAGCTGCCGCCTCTTCTCCTCTGCCTTCGTCGTTGCCATATTATTAATATTTACTATAAATTTGTATTTCATGAGTTTACACGTAGGTACAGTTACACTACAACTGTCACACCTACACCGTATATCACATACACCACGCTACACAACAATTAGTTGTCAGTGTAAATGTAGCGAACTTTCTTTCAGTTTGACCTGAGTACAGGATTTTCACCGTCGTCACTGAGTTTTTTCCCCTCAAGCTTGCCTCTATTAACGTAAATACGAGGTTTTTACGCTCATTGGCGATAGTGATTTTCTCCTGTAGCAGGATAGCACACACACCACAGTGTGAATCTTGTGTGACTGAGTTAGGATGTGTGCATATATATATATATATATATATATATATCCACAAATTTTTTCCCATAAGAAAAAAATTTCATTTTGCAGGGGTGTAATGTCACGAATCAAATTCACGACATTTTCCTTTTGTGAGAGACCACGAACTATTAGTGGAAAACTCACTGTGTATCGCTCAGTTAACCGTTTCTCTCTCCATTTCGGTGGTATACTTTTCAAAACATTCGTCACTGTTTCAAAAGTGACCGATCTAATGCACGTCATTAAGTGCTCTACTGAGCGATATTATTGTTTCTTTATTGTTCGCCCCTGCTTGCCTCAACCGTTGGCCACGCCTTCTTCCGCTGGCCTGTACAATATCCTACCACACGCATTGTATTTGAATTCAGTCTTTTGTCTGTCACGACGGAGTGAGGTTCTGTGCTCCAGTAGTTAGAGTGAGAGAGATCATCTAGCACCCAGACTCCACTAGACTACAGTTCTCCAGGCTCCCACCCTTCCGTGGTGATACGCTACATTGACCAGTATTTTCTTTTCGTTTTCCTAGACTTAAAAGTTTCGTTAAGTGTGCTGTTTCCTCACATGCCAGCCGGCTGCACCGCATGTTTTCCTAGGTGTAAGAATTTAGCATTCGAGTGGGTGAGTGTGATCTCTTTATTTGAATTCATTTTGAAATGTAACGTTAAATTTATTCCTTTGTAATCAATAAATTTAACAGTTCTTTTTCTTTGAGCTTAATGTAATGTAAATTCGTGTTTCATTTCTCCATAATTAAGCTTATTTCCCTTATAGCTCCTAGCTTGCATAAACGCTTTGCCATTCATAACTGGTACTTAGGCCAGTCTTATTGTATTAAGCTTAAAATCCATTGTGCCTTCTAGAAGTTAATGCATCAGCAAGAACCTGATGTCATTAATAGTATTAGTTATTTATTGTCAGGGGTGAAGTAACTTTCTCCAGAGGCTAACAGTACTAATAAACAGCAATTGTGAGTAATTGGTCTCTGCTGTGTACTGTTGAGAAAGTTTATAAATTATCGTTCTGAGAGAATCGGCGAAGCGAGCCGATATAAAGTATTCATTGCTTGATTTAGCAAGACAATTCATTGTCCCTGCTCTTCAGTATTATTGAACATTATCATTTAATATTGTTACTTATAAAAACCCCGTGACATAGTCTGCTGGGTGGAATGCCGGCCGCGAACACCTGTCGCAGGTCACTACTCTCCCGCACCCCCACTCCAGGCCAGAGACATATCCCGAACTCCATACAACTTCCGGAAATAAATCACTCGACGGCAGATAGTGAGATCGGTTCTAGGGGAAATATAAGACCAAGAACAGCCCCTTAAGTGATATATTGTTTTTCAAAGGTAATAGGCAGTGATATTTTTTGTTATAAATTTTTTCGTTAACATTTTCACTATTAATTTTACCAGGAAATCATATTCTAGGAGAAATATAGGAATTAAAAGAATGGATGGATACATATACAGTACACCCTCGATATAAACAAACGAACCGGTACCAGACGTGTTCCCTTCGTGTCAACAAGTGGGTTGGTGGAGGGTTAGTGCCCCTCCCGGTAAAACAACTCAAAGTCAAATGGCCACCCCTTACGGGATTATGGCATCTTGCAATAGATAGATAGATAGATTAATGTAGGCTCTTACTAACCTGCTCCATAAGAATGAAATATCTATTTTGTTGAAGAAAATTATCTGGAGAACATAACGGGAATGGTCACTGAGAGAGTGCAGCACCCACATCTTGCAATCGGTCTATGGTCATCCTTTTTTAATTGCTCTGAAACTTTGACCGATTGCTCACAGAACTTGAAATTCTTCATCTGTGTATGGCCATGAACCCATGAAATAGGTTGGGTTCAAAGTAAATAAAAGTTTTAGTTGACCTTGCCCAGTGACCTTGGCCTTTGCCCTTTTGTTTACAAAACTGAACAATTCTTAATCTATGCCGGATCCTAAATCGTTCCATCAGGTTTCACCCAAATGAACAAACAACCTTTGAGTTAAAGTGTCGAAAGTTTAACGCTGTCTAGTGACTCGGTGCTTAGCCAGATTGTTATCAAAGCTGAATTTCTTCAATCTTTGCTGCCTTTTTACCCTTCTACCAATTTTTCTCTGAACTGGAACAAATCATTAAAGTGACCCATTCCTGACCTATTTTGGGGCAGTATCTACTGTGCTTCCAGCCCAACACAAAATCAAAACCCTCTGTGGAATTTAAGAAAAAAAAATCTGAACTGACCAGTTTAGCCATTTTAGAGCTGGAAGGATCTAAGAAAGAAGAAGATGAAGTTGAAGAAAACAAGGAGGAAGAAGACAACGACAAAGAGAAAGACGACAACGACGAAGACGATGACGATGATGACAACGATGACGAAGAGGAAGAAGATGACAACGATGAAGAAAAAAACGATAACGAAGGGGAAGAAGACGACTAAGAGGATGAGGAAGAGGATGAAAAGGAGGAAGAGGAAAATGAAAACGATGAAGAGGAAGAAACAGATGATAAAATGGAAGAAGAAGATGACGAAGAAGAAAAAGGAGGCGACGAAGAGTAAAACAAAGATGGTGATGAAGAAGAGGAAGATGACGACGGAGAGCAATAAAAAGACAAGGATGAGGAAAAAGAGGAAAATAAATGGCGATGAAGAGGATGAAGAAGATAACAAAGAGGAAAAAGAGGAAAATAAATGGCGATGAAGAGGATGAAGAAGATAACAAAGAGGAAAAAGAGGAAAATAAATGGCGATGAAGAGGATGAAGAAGATAACAAAGAGGAAAAAGAGGAAGAAAGTGACGACGGGAAGAAGAAAACGTTGCAGAGGAAGAAGAAGATGAAGCAAGGAAGAAGATGGCGACGAAGAAGAAGACGACGAAGACAACGGTGAAAAGGAAGACGACAATGAGGAAGAGGACGAGGACGAGGAAGACAATGAAGAGTAAAATGAGGAAGAAGAGAGTGAAGAGAAAGAAGAAGGAAACAAGGCTACGAGGAGTAAGAAGAGAGAAAAAAAAAGACAACGACGAAGAAAAAGAATATGAAGAGGAAGAAGATGACGAAGAGGAAGGAGATGAATAGGAGAAACAAGAAGTGAAAAAAAGACGATGAATAACATGGAGTCATTAGATTTTCGCTGTTTGTTTTATGGCGTATTAGCGTTATTGGATAGCTGCTTTGGGGAATCTTTTAGACACAGAAAGTGATGAAGATTTTATGAATGTGCGGGAAAAATTAAAATGTCATTCTTCAGGAACTTCGAAGAATTGTATTTTCAAAGGTTCATGAGCGCGTTGAACCTATATCTACAAAGGATGTCCTGACATTCACACACACACACACACACACACACACACACACACACACACACACACACACACAGTATGTATACAGTATATATATATATATCACGACTCAAAAATATCTTAATACATAATAGCTAGCAACATACATATATAGTCTAGAGGATGGGTCAATGTCAAACCAAGGGGCCAAAAGGAAATGACTTTAGCACCTCTCCAGAATGCCTCTCACCAGCAGAATAGCCCACAAACAGCGCCTCGTGACCATACACACACATACACACACACAGGCTTCTAGAACCTTTCAACAACAGTATAGCACATGTGACACGGCCCCTGCTAAACGAGAATGTAAGAATCAGAGCTCAGAAAGGGACTGGCCATAGAACAGGCAGGTAGTGGAGAAAGCGAATAAGAAGAGGAGTCCGACTAGACTTAGTATATTAAGTCCCTGTATAACACATACACTGCTCAGCTTAGACTTTCTTTGAAGATAATAAATCATGATCAACTCCCTGCATTCATCTTTTACTCCTCCTGCTCTTCAGTTACCAAAATAACTTCAACCAAAACTCAAGACTCACCTATTATAAGATTAAAGAGTTGCATATAAATAAATGGTAGCTATGAAGTTCCAACTTTAAATGGTGGCAGCGGTGGGATACAAACCCACGCCGCCGAAGAGACTGGTGGTATAACTATATCACTGGTGAGATGGATGGGAAAAAACTGATAAATTAGTACCGTTACCTTGGTTTCTAGTCCTGGAGGCTGGGGGGGGGGGTGAGTGGATCTATACACTCATCTGTTTGTGTATGTTTGTTTAAGCTTTTAATATTACCAATTCTTTTTCGTTCTCTTTTACTAATCGGTGAGAACTCTGATGGTATTTCCTCTATGAATTCATTATCAAAGTCTATTCCATTCATTTGTGGGAGTAAAGTTATTTTCTCTGTTCTCATGCATCTTAAGCTCAGTAACCTATGAGCTTTAATTGTTAAGTTTTCAAGGATATAGAAAAATGCAGAGACTGGTCTTGTAGTCTCTGTAAAACTGATGTTTAACCGTATTATACCTTTTACTGTGATTTGTTTGCCATCTACTGTATATAAGTCTAAATCAGATTCTTCCAGAAAAGTTACTTTCTTCTTATTTCTAAAAATTCTATTTATTTCTTCTTGTGTTATTAAGTTCACTCGAGAGCCTGTGTCTAAAAATAAGGAAACGTTTTGATCCTCACATACAGCTGGTATCAAGATACACTCATTTCCCAACATGCCTCCTATGTGAATTTTAGACTTGCTTTTCTTTACGTTTGTTCATTTTTTGTCGTGACTTGGTCTTCCCCCGATTTGAGAATTGACACTAGTTTTTCTACTGTTTTGCAGTTACTGGTCCAGTGCCCTTGGCACCAATGATGCCTACAAATGGGACCAAATCCTTGTGTCTTTTGTCTATCCTCTTTTGTTTTGATAAAGCATTCATTCCTTGTGTGTCCTGGTTTTGCACAATAATGACATAGAATGGACCTATCTCTTGACTGTGATCTACGAGATGACTTCCCATATTTAGTGGTGTCTGTGGCGCGAGATCTGCTCGGGCTGTGCGGAACTTATTTAACTGCCTATGGCTTGGTGTTTGTGATTGTAGCCTTGACACATTTGGTTGTTTGCTTTGCCTGCTTTCGGGACGCAATCGATTTTTTTCTGTGTTTGGGGTGGTTGTAGCTGTTTTCACAGCTGATACTGTCTCAGGCACTCTCGTTCTACTAGAATGTGATTGTGTTTCGATCACCCCTGCTTTGCTACACTGCATCTCTACCTCGTTCATTAAGTCTAGTAAGCACATACCTGGGGTGTATGCGATCGTCTTGGCAATCTTAAGGGTCGTATCAGGTAATTTACACAAGGCAGCTACATAACCAATGATGTCCATGACGAGGTCTGGGGACATCTTTCCATCTCCTGTTATCCATTTTGAGTTTTCTAAGGTAGCTAATAAAGTTCTTTTGATCGTGGAGACATCAGCAGTTATTTTACTGAGCACATGATTTGTAGTGTGCTCCCTTACAAGATGTACAGTCTTATGTAATTCTGGGATTATACCTGGCAAAAAGTTCATACCTCCAGAAAATTTCTTCAAAAATTCAGTTTTAAATTCATCATATGTCTTAGCTCTGAGGAGCTTATCTGACCTTAGCAAGTCTCCTGCTGGAAATCTTTCCTGACTAATCCAAGAGAAAAAAATAGCAATTTTCTTTTGTTCATCTTTAATGTGTCTTTTATTGATGATCTATTCACACTGATTGACCAATGAAATGATGTCAATGCGATCTTTTTCTGTGCCAGAGAACTTCGGGGCAGTTTTATCCTCATGATAAACGAATATCTGAGCTTGATCTGTGGTATTCATTTTCGCTGGTTACTCTGTTAATTTAACTTGGACTTATTTATCATTGTGTGAGAGAATAGTGGAATTGGTTTTCCCTGAACGATGAACTATATCAAGTATATTTTCATGGGTATGCATGGCAGAGACAAAGTCCTCACTCACTACATCAGATGAGGTGTGCGACTAATCATCTAGAACTGATGTATTTGTTTCCTTATCTTTAGTTTGTGGTGAATTTTGTAGGGTGGGTGTGTTGCCCTGGTGCTCTACTAACTGTTCATCCGCAGTGGGCGCTAACTGTGTTTCATCTGGTATTAACATGGGTGGAGGCAAAAATATCCCTGTCATATCACTCAGCTAAAAAGAATTCATGTTGCTAAGGTATGGTGTTATGAAAATAGTCTTTTGTTTATGTCCTAACTAAATAGATGAGTAAATGAGATGTAATAAATGATAGATAGTGAGTGTATAAGTGTATATATAAAAATAAGTAAAGGAGTTGATTGTACCTAATTTAAGCACTGAGAAGAAATGTGTAAGTATAATTACACCCACTTGATACAGATGCCACTCAGAGAGGCGTGTCGAAGCAACTGTCGATCTTGGAAGATAAATGCAGCGTTGAATGAAGATCTCTCAATAATTCTAGGGCTGTGTTGATGGACGATATTACTCAAGAAATTCCATGGCCTGATGAATATAGTGGTTAACAGCTGTAGTCACAGGCGAACCTCACCATAGAATGTCGAATTCCAACACAATACTGTGGAAATAATTGAGTATGAGTAGTAGCTATGTAAATAATGAGTAACGAGTAGTGGGTGAGAAGTGCCTGGTGTCAGTAACACGTTGATTGGCGTGGTGTCGTCTCAGCAAACACGCATGGTGATGTCATCTCAGCAGATACACATGGTGATGTCGGCTTCCCACACTTGTAGCTGTGGTGAGTAACTGAGTAGCGATGAGTAACCTGAGTGAGGAAAGGTAAGATGCTTTATAAATGTGGCTCTTCTGTGTTGCCGCGTCGTCTTGACCTGTGTCAGCAGTGGAAGTTGGGGGGGCAGTAGGAAAGAGAATGTTGGGAATCTAGTGCTTGTTGCTTTGTTCATGCTTTTTGTTTACTTGTTTTGTTTTTTATTTTTCTTGCTGCTAGTTGAAGTTACATGAAGAAGATTGTAGAGTTGTCGTGTAGACTTGTTATTTGTAGTTAATCGTAGAGCTTGTTGATCCTCACTCGTAACTCGTCGTTGCTACTGTATGCTCGTAGACTCGCAGACTCATAGACTCGTTCCTCTTATTGTATACTTGCTTGCTTGATCGTAGAATTGTAGAAATGTAGAATCAGCTGTAGAACTGGAGCTGACCTTGGTTACAGGTTTGCCTACTTTTGTAGAAATGATGTTCCGTAGACGTAGAGTTGATCGATACTGCCACCATTTCATGTTGGAACATCGTAGCCACCATTTATATATATGTAAAATCACATGAATCGGGAAGTATAGTTGAAGAAGGGGACTTGTTTAGTTAATATTGAAAAATGTCCCGCCCCTGTGAAGGAAATAGTTGTAGCTGGAGTGACAGATAAGATAAAATCTACAGATAGAGAATGCATAAAAGAGAATTTTATTCACTCAGGTGAATTTGATGAAGAATATGATTTGTTAACCCTGTTGGAAACACACAGGGACACCGTAGCATTACCCGGAGAACAATTAGGGTGTACTAACCTGATTAATCACAAGATTAATGTGCACCCAGATACACCACCAATTTTCGTACCAGCCTACCGGATCCCACAATCTCAGTGTACACTCGCAAACCAGTATGTCGATGAAATGTTAAAACTTGAAATTATTGAGCCATCAGTCTCCCCGTGGAATGCCCCATTATTCTTCGTGAACAAACGAAATGGAGAAATGCGTGCGGTAGTAGATTACCTTAAACTAAACAATCACACAGTCCCAGACCGATTTCCCATGCCATTGCGAAGCGACATCCTACAGAATACTGGACCAGAAAATAATGTATTTTTCACGATCGATCTGCTAAGTGGTTATTATCAAATTCTTGTAGATCAAGAGTCACGTAAATACACTGCCTTTTCCACAAACACAGGACACTATCAGTACAGAAGGATGCCAGTGGGACTGAGGACAGCCCCAGGCACATTCCAGAGTCTTATGAATTACGTATTGTCCGGAATTTTAGGACAAGGAATATTTGTTTATCTTGAAGATATTATCATCGCAACGAAAGATATCACAGAACTTCTCCAGAAATTAGACCTACTCATACAAAAGCTTGGTGATGCTGGTTAAAAAAATTAAGCTTTCTAAATGCAAATTCTGCTTTAAGGAAATAAATTTCTTAGGCCACAAATTAAGTTCTAATGGTATTCACACCACTGATGACAAAATACAGGCAGTGAGAGACTTTCCTGAACCCACTACGAATGACGAAGTTCACAAAATCATTCATTATCTGTACAGATGCAGTTAAAGGATTAGGGGTTGTACTGATGCAAGAAGATAAAAGGGGACAGAATCAACCAATTGCATTTGCCAGCAGACAAATAAAAGGTGCGGAGAAAAATTATTGCACTTGCAGAGGTTTTTGGATAACAAAGGTTTCGAGTTTTGGTATATGGTTACGAAATACACTTAATCACCAACCATAAACCGCTAGTGGGTATGATTAAAGAAAAACTCCTCTCTGGGAGGAGAGCAAGATGGAAATGTACATTCGAAAACTACAATGTACATATTCATTATATACAAGGCAAAATTAATCTAGTAGCCGACACATTATCTAGGAACCCGAACACAATTCAGGTCGCGGCATTAGATCTCAAAGGAGACATTTCAAACCATGAGGATATCGCAAAAGCACAAAGACTTGATCCAATATGGTCTAAAGTTATATACAAGTTAGAAAGTAGAGATGACATAAAATCACCCAAACTACATGTATCACTAGAATAATTCACAATAGTCAATAATACTTTATACAAGATCAACCCAGAACAACCAAAACGCCGAAGAAATAATAACCAATTGGTAGTACCTAATGGCATGATACCCCAAGTATTACGAACGATACACGATAGCCCACATGCAGGACATCCTGGAAAGGATAGGACATTCAAACAAGCCCAGTTGTTATATTACTGGCCATCATTACGAAAAGATATAAACAATCATATAGACAGATGCAAATCATGTGCAAAACACAAAGGATACCCAATTTCACCTGCACATATAGGTAATTACCCTGTACCACATCAACCATGGGACGTTGTCGCGGTTGATTTACTCAAGATGCCATTATCATACAATAATAACGAATACCTATTCGTAGCAACGGATAATTTTTCCCGTTATGTAATTTTAGCCCCAATTAAAGATAAAACAGCAGAGAGAGTAGCAAAGGCATTAATAGATAATGTACTATGACGCTTTACTACCCCAAAGGTACTAATAAGTGATAATGGAGGAGAATTTAAATCTGATATCTTACAAGAAACACGTAAACAATACAATATCAAAAAGGTTAACTTTAGCCCATCACCCAGCATCTAATGGGTTAGTAGAGAGACAAAAAAAAGTATTAGATGTACTACGACACAGTCTCAATGAAAATTATGCAAGCTGGGATGATTGGATTCTCAGTGTAGAAGCCTCAATTAATGGATCTATAAATAAATCCATAGGTGACACACCACATTTCATTATATATGGGACAGATAAAAAACTACCGTATGAGCTCCTAGATGGTGACAGTCTGCCCATATACAAGTACGATGATTACTCTAAACTTCGTTTACGTGAATTCCAGGACATACACAAAAGAGTCAAAAAACAATTAATGATCTCCAGGGAAGAAATGACAGAGGCATTTAATAAAAAGGCAAGAGACTCCCCTATCAGCTTAGGAGACATTGTCTATGGTATCATTCATATGAGAGACAATAAATTATCCCCAAAATTTGAGGACCCTAACAGAGTAACATAAAAGCAAACAAAGTTTTAATTAGGTCACTGTCAAGTGGCGAAGAGAAACAAGTTCATATTGACCATTTAAAACGAGTTTCAAGGGAACTAACTAATAATTATACAGCCTCGGATACAACCGAACAACCGAAAATAACTCATGAAACCAATCAAGAAAACAAAAATAATTACAAAAATAAGTTTAGGTCATATACCAAACAATCAAACATAGGTGCAACTGTTCCAGTAAAATCAACAGTACATCATTTACGAGATTTATATATCGATTTAAACTCCTTCTATAAATGAAATAACAATCAAGTTATTGTTCTACGTTAGTCAGCCGTAATGCACATCATCACTATCATCGACCACAGCAAGGAATTTCGAATGCCGGTGATGGCAAGATCACAATTGACTTACATCCAGTTCATGAGCTACGTCAGATAATTAGTCAAGGCATACATAAACATAAATTGAAGCCTTTGTTCCGAAGTATTCATGCAATATTATCCATATTTAGAAGCAACACTAACACCAACATCAGTAGTAGTTCATGTACCATTCATAACTGACGACCTGTTCACAGTATACCAAATACACCCCTTCCCTTCTAAGAATAATAACACTTTGGTCATCATCAACATCAACACGGACACAGAATTCATCATGGTCTCCAAGAGACGAAACACTGTCACTTTCGTAAGTGAATCAGTGATTGAACGAAAGTGCCGCACATCCTTACATGCTGTTCACCTTTGTCCTGCGTACATTTTCACGTTCCACCCTACTGAAACAGTCTCTTGTGAAATGGCTATCATAAGAAATCACAATACTCATAATCATTGCAATTTCACTTATGCTCCAGATAAGCTTGTACGCTGGTGCAGTGGTAACGCTCTCGCTTGCCAACTGGTGTACGGGAGTTCCCGCCTCGCTCAGGTTGCGAAAAGTTTCACTGACGAAGTGGGTGGTTACTGTCCCCCTTGAGCAAGGGGACGGGTGTGTGCGTGTGTGAAGGTCACAGCCTTGCCCTTAGATCGCATTATATGAGCTCTCAGCTCCCATCCGGGAGGGTAAAAGCTGACGATCACGACCATCAAGTGATCCTGACCGACCCGGTGAATTACCATCAATGCATCGGACACTCACAGTTTTTATTTCACTAGTAACACAAAAGTTTACATAGTCTGTCCAGATATACCACCATCTCCTACTTCAGCATCAGGATTATACATAGCACCAGACTACTGTGCGGTATTTACTCCATCCACGTCCACTTTATCCACCATCAATCACTACGCCATCCTCAATCATACACACAAACATTTCCACCCACTGCCTGATATGGACTTAAACATTAGCACAAGTATTAAGTTGACTTTACCTAAGTTTGAAACTATGCAACTGATCAATGAAACAATGAAGCCCTGGGAAGATTTGAGTTTGAGTATGTTCAACCCATATTATGTGTATAGCCTGCACCTACCGTCTTTATAATCTGTATTGTATTTGCAGTAATGCTGTTCGCAATGCACAGAATGCATGCAAGAATTGCAAATTTGGAGTCAGTATTTAGTGGGGGTAGAGTAAGTATTCAAGTTAATCCCCCTGAATGAAGTGTACATATTTTGTATATAGTATTAATTTTATATAAAAAAGAAGAAGAAGAATGACACATGATATAGAAGTATACCAGTATCATTGTATGAAATATTAATAGCTCTTACCATAATCTTTGTGGTAGGTGGGGGCGCTCACCATCCACTCACTCAATGTAGTGCTGCTCTCGTGTGTCTGCCCTTTCCTCTCCATCCTTCTTTCCTTCCATTCTCTTTAGTCTTTCTTTCCTTCATTCTTTCCTTGTCCTTCTACCTACGGATGACTTTACACTCCCTCTTCTGTCTTTCTTTCCTTCATTCGTTCCTCTTCCTTCAGCCTGTGGGTGACTCTACACTGAGTGACAAGCCAAATGGTTTCCTGTGCACCAGGAAACCATTTACTACGCTCGGTGGTAACCATATAACCAAATTTTGGCGCCTGGTGGTTTGGTGGGTAATTATTGCGCTCCAATCGGATTGATCCGGTGAAGGTTTATATTCAAGGGATGGTTGGAGTTGATTGCTAATGTAATGGCACTCCGGGATGAGTGAGGCTGGTCACACTCATCTTAAATATCGGGACCAACTGCCTAGGCCCGGGCTCCTACGCTCCTCATGGGGCATTGTAGGATTGGATGATGGATGGATATATATATATATATATATATATATATATATATATATATATATATATATATATATATATATATATATATATATATATATATATATATATATATATATATATATATATATATATATATATATATATATATATATATATATATATATATATATATATATATATATATATATATATATATATATATATATATATATATATAATTGTTTAATTTACATATATATAATATATATTCGTATATATATTATCTATACATTATAAATACATTTTATATATCTAATATATAATATATATACTACTATATATATATTTTACATGTGCATAATATATATATTATACACATCTATCTATCTATATATAACCACGCCCTAATCCCGCAATGGGTGGCCGCGGACAAAACGCCTCTAAGTCGCTCTGTCGGCCACCATTTGACTACCCTCCCCCCATCTGAACCCCCCTCCCTCATTACCTCACAACTCCGTCCCTCCACCTCATCCTTGGTCTACCCCTCCCTCTCCCTCCCTCCACCTCACCAACATACACCCTCTTAGTCAGTCTTTCATTCTCCATTCTAACCACATGTCCAAACTACCCCAGTGTATTTCTCCTAAACTTCCCAACAACAACCACATCCACCCCACAACGTTCCTTCACTTCTTCATTCGTCAACCTGTCCCTCCATGTCACTCCACATGCTCCTCTCAAGTAACTCATTTCCACTGCTCTCACTCTTGACTTGTTCCCCTCCTGCAAGGTCCACACCTCGCTTCCATAATTCAGGGTAGGGATCACAATACTTTCATGCAGTGACTTCTTAACTTCCATACTCACCTCCATATTTCTCATCACTGCTTTCACTGAACCAACAACCTTCCTTCCCTGCTGTACCCTTTCACGCACTTCATCCCCCAAAGTTCCATCCTTACTCATCACACTACCCAAGTACTTGAATGCACTCACATTCTCCATATGCTCACCATCCAACCTCACTGTATATTATGTGACTTCATTCCACTCAAAACACCATAACTTTACTTTTGTTTGCATTAACTTTCAGCTTCCTCCTCCTACACACTGTCCCAAATTCATTCACCAAACCTTACAACTCCCATTCATCTTCACCCAACAATACTGTATCATCAGCAAGCAGCAACACCGGAATCATCCAAATCTCACCCTCATTCATTAGAGCCATCCCCACATCCACTGTCCTACCTTGCACCTCTTTTACAACCCCATCCATGCATATATTAAACAGCCATGGAGACATCACACAACCCTGTGAGTCCCACATTGAGATCAAAGAACTCACTCATCTCACCATCCACTCGCACTGTAGCTCCTTCGTACATAATCTTCACAACACTGAACAATTTCCCCTCCACTCCATATATTCTTAATACCTTCCACATACCTTGCCTATCTATTCTGTCATAAGCTTTCTCCAAGTCCATGAAAGCAGCATACACTTTCTTTCCCTTCTCTAGATACTTCTTTACTAAACATCTTAGAACAAATATCTGATCTACACACCCTTTAACCTTCCTAAATCCCCATTGTTCTTCCCCAACTTGCTCCTTTGTCATATGCCTAACCCTGTCAATGAGTATTCTACCATATATTTTACTAGTCACACTAAGAAGGCAAATACCCCTATGGTAACCACATACTTCTCTCTCCCCTTTTCCTTTGTATAAAGGAACAATTATACCTGATTTCCAGTCCTCTGGAACCCTTCCCTCTTCCCAAGCCAATCTACACAACTTCCATATCCACTCCACAAGAATCTCACCCCCATACCTCAGCATTTCACCACACACTTCATCAATTCCTGGGGTCTTTCCCAACTTGATCTTCTTCATTGCTTCCACTACTTCCGCCCTACTGATCTCTTTATCCCTTCTCTCATCTCCTCTTCTCCCAGCCATTCTCCTTAATGACCTAGAGCAGCTTGTACAGCACCCTACCCGTATCACTGACCGCCTTGGAGAGAGCTCCAACATACTTGATCTCTTCCTTACAACTAATTTTTCTGCTTACACTGTTAATCTTTTCTCTCCGTTGGGCTCCTCTGATCATAACCTTATCACCTTAACCTGTCCTATCGCTCCAGTACGGCCTGCGGACCCTCCAAAAAAACGTCGTCACTGGCACTTTGGAGCTGCGGATTAGGAGGCCCTCAGGCAGTACTTCTTTGATTTTCCCTGGAATGATTATTGCTTTCATGGCCGGAAGCCATCTGGGTGTGCCTTGCGCATTACGGAGGTTATTCTCTCGGGCATGGAAGTATACATTCCTTTCTCATATCCTTTGACTAACGCAAGAAAGCCTTGGTTTAATCACGCTTGTTCTAATGCTGTCCGCAACAAGGAGAGGGCCTATAAAAGGTACCAGAGCCAACCCACCCCTGAATCACATCTTTTATACATTTCTGCCCGGAATCGTGCTAAGTCTGTTCTTCGCTCTACTAAAAATAATTTCATCCGTACAAAATGCTCTCAATTCTCCATCTCGAGTTCTTCCCGCTCCTTCTGGCACCTTGCCAAAAACCTTTCTAACAACTTTACCTCATCATCCTTCCCTCCTGTTTTCTACTCTGATGGCTCTGTAGCTATTTCTTCTACTGATAAAGCAGATCTCTTCGCTCAGACTTTCTCCTCCAATTCCACCTTAGACGATTCCGGTGCTGTTCGTCCATCACTTCCCCCCTCTGACTTCCTCATGGCTAACATTAAAATTTCTTCAGCTGATGTATTTTCTGCCATTGGTGGCCTCATTACAAATAAGGCATATGGGCCTGATGGAGTCCCTCCTGTTGTTCTCAAGAACTGTGCTTCTGTGCTTACACCCTGCCTAGGCAAACTCTTTCGCCTTTGTCTGTCAACTTGTATCTTTCCTTCTTGCTGGAAGTTTGCTCTCATTCAGCCAGTCCCAAAGAAGGGTGACCATTCCTAACCCTCTAACTATCGCCCAATTGCTTTAACATCCTGTATCTCAAAAGTTTTTGAGTCTATTTTTAATAGAAAAATTTTAAAGCATCTTTCCTATCACAACCTTCTTTCTGATCGTCAGTATGGGTTCCGTCAGGGACGTTCCACAGGCGATCTTCTCATCTACCTTTCAGACTCCTGGTCATCCTCCATTCGGGACTTTGGCGAAAGCTTTGCCATTGCACTTGACATCTGAAAGGCTTTCGATCGAGTCTGGCATAAATCTTTTATTTCCAAACTGCCCTCTTACAGTTTCTATCCTTCTTTCTGTGCCTTCATCTCTAGCTTCCTTTCTGGTCGTTTTATAGCTGCTGTTGTAGACGGCTATCGTTCTTCTCCTAGATCTATAAACAGTGGTGTTCCTCAGGGCTCTGTCTTATCACCAACTCTCTTCCTTTTATTCATCAATGACCTTCTAAGCTGTACATCTAACCCTATCCACTCATACGCTGATGACTCCACCCTTCACCTTTCCATTCGATTCCCACAACGTCCATCTCAGCAGTTGCTTCAACAGGCAAGGGATGAGGCTATGGCACACCTAATGTCTGACTTGGCTCGTATCTCTGACTGGGGTAAAAATAATATGGTTGTTTTTAATGCATCAAAGACTCAGTTTTTGCACCTATCAACCCGACAAAATCTTCCACAGGTATACCCACTTATGTTTAATAATACTCAACTTAATCCTGCATCATCGTTGAACATGCTTGGGGTTTTATTTGCTCGGGAATTGTCTTGGAAAGATCATATTACATCTCTTGTAAAATCTGCTTCCAAGCGATTGGTTGTGCTAAGCTGACTCCGTTCCTTCTTTACCCCTGCTCAATACAGGGGTTTTATCCGACCCTGTGTGGAGTACAACTCTCATGTGTGGGGAGGCTCCCCTCATACAGCCTTTCTCAATAGGGTGGAGTCAAAGGCTTTTCGTCTCATTAACTCTCCCCCTCTCACTGACTCACTTCAACCTCTGTCTCTGCGCCGCAATGTTGCATCTTTATCTCTTTTCTATCGCTACTTCAATGGTCACTGTTCCTCTGAACTGTCTGCATGCATTCCTCCACTTCTACGACGGGCACGTAGCACCCGTCTAGCAGCAAATTCTTACCTCTTTTCTGTCCAACTCTCTAATGCAAGAGTTAACCGTTACTCCCAGTCCTTCATTTATGCAACAGGTCAACTCTGGAACTGTCTCCCTCTGTCTGTATTTCCTGCTTCCTATGATCTCCAGTCTTTCAAACGCAGTGTGTCCTGGCATCTCGAAATGAATGGATCTTGAATTTGGCTCTCTCTTGTATTTTGTTTTTCTCTTGGAAGGAACAGTGTTTGCGGGCTCATGGCCTTTGGTTCCTTCTTCCTCACATAAAAAAAAAAAAACTCTCCAACTATTCATCCACTTTCACCTTCCCTACTTTAGCATTCATATCACCAATCAAAAACACTCTCTCATTCTTTCCAAACTTTTCCATGCACACTTCTACATTTGTCCAGAACCCTTCTCTCACTCTGCTCGCACGATCTTGCATTGGTGCATACATGCACACAATCGCCCACATTTGTATTCCAACTTTCAGTCTTACCCACACAATCCTTGACCCAACTGATCCATACTCTCTTATGTTCTTCTTCCATCTCTTACTCATAACAATACACATTCCTTCTTTTGCCCTCTTATTCTCACCTACTCCTGCACATATACCCCATCCATACTCCCATTCTCTCACATTCTCTTCTCTCCATTTAGATTCAGTTACTTCACATACATCCACTTTCACACCCTCAAGCACCTGGACAATCACTTTCTCTTTCACTTCATCATTTGCACCAGTTACATTCCATGATGCGATCTGTACCATGTCCATTGTCCGGTCCTTGGTCGCCATCTTTTGGTCAGTCCTTGTCCGAGGCTTCTTGTTCGTCTTTTTAGTTAGCTGTTTTCTGGGGACGGCACTAACCCTCCGCCAACCCTTTTAGTCGCCTCGTATAACAAGCAGGGATACTGTGGGGGAGTATTCCTGAAAAAAAAAAACACTTCCCCCAGGGGGTATATATATATATATATATATATATATGTAGATAGATAGATAGATAGATGGATAGATATAGATATAGATATCATCATCATTATCATCATCCAGATCTCCTTTCCCACCCAAGGGCAAGGTGAGGAGTAGCTATGTCCAGACATCACAAACATGCCCAATTCAAATAGGCCACACTTCCATTCACTCATCATTCAAGCCCCCGAAATCCTGGCTCTACTGGGTACGCCAAAAAACATTCACCACATTCTGCAGCTTCACCCAAACGTATCTGATTGAGTCAACCCGGACGCTGCCATGCTCACAAGGGATGCCAAAATCCCTGATCATGCATTTCTCCCCACAACATTCATCCAGCCAGCTCGATCTCTTGTCAGTTCCCTAGCCTCACTGACTTCCAAGCCTCTCTTCATCAAACACTCATCCACCATATCTCTCCACCTTCTCCTTGGCCTACCTCTCCTCCCTCCTTCAAAGTTGCTCAGGTATACCATTTCACCACTCTATTATTATCCATTCTTTCCACAGGACCATACCATCTCAGGACAGTCTCTTTGATTCTGGTGTCCACCGACTTCCTCACTCCACACCTTTCACGAATCACACTATTTTGTAACCTATCCACCCTCTGTACTCCACATACATTCCTCAACAGTCCCATCTCCACTGCTCTTACTCTTGACTTTTCATTTTCATGCCACACCATAGTCTCACACCCATATGTTAGAGTTGGCACTAACACTCCCTCATGTAAGCCTCGTGCAGCTGCAACACTCAGGCTTCTGTTTCTTATCAAGGCCTTCATTGCACCAACTACTTTTCTTCCTTGTATCACTCTACTTTCAACTTCTTTTGCACACATTCCTCTTTTTTCTATTACTGTACCCAAGTATTTGAACATCACCATTTCTAGTCTCTCTCCATTCACTGTGACATCACACTGTGAGACCCCTTCTCTCTCAGTAACCATCACTTTACTCTTCTCTACATTTACTCTCAAGGTACAACGCTTAGAGACATCAGCAAAACTCTGCACTAGTCTACCAAGTACCTGTCCTGTACTTGCAAGCAGTACTGCATTATCAGCATACAACAAATTTGAGATATTCCATCCATCACCATTCATTACCAACGCCATCCCTCTCGCCATTACTCATGTTTTCACTTCTCTCATCACCTCATCAATATATATATTGAAAAACCATGGGGACATCACACAACCTTGTCGCACGCCCACACCGATCGTGAACCATTCACTTAGATGCCCATTAACCTTTACACATGCTTCGCTAGCACCGTAAAAACTCTTGACAACACCATACATGCGCAGAACTTCCACAATCGCTCTCTGTCTACTTTGTTGTATGCTTTTTCCAGATCCATGAATGCCATGAACACCTTATGGTCCTTCTGAAAGCCTTCTTTGCTATCTGTCTCACTGCAAATACTTGATCCATACATTCTCTGCCACTCCTAAAGCCACCCTGTTCATCACTCACAAGGACTTCTAATATCTCTCTCACTTTTTCTATAATAATTCGTCCATATACCTTCCCTACCACACTCAATAAACTTATGCCACGATAATTCTTGGACTCACTTCGCTCACCTTTATTTTTGTACAGAGGTACAATCACAGCCTATTTCCACATTTTAGGCACAGTTTCACTCATCCATGCGATCTTACCTATCTCCAGCAAAGCACTTCATTCCACTCTCTCCACTACATTTAAGCATCTTTGCTTACTCCTCATCAACCCCAGCTGCTTTCCCATTTTTCAGCCATTTCACAGCGCTCTTCACCTATACAAGTGTCACTTCCCCCGGCACTGCATTCCTTCTCTGCACACCCCCAGAACCAATCATGTTTATAGCCGCTCTGCTCTCTCTATTCCCATTCATCAGGCTTTCAAAATATTCTTACCATCTGGTTCTTACTTCATCTCCATGAGTTAGTAACCTACCACGTGCACACGACCGAAGTCGAGACAATACAGCCAATGTATCTCTACCAAGTGGCTTAGGCTCTCTGGCAGAGATTGTATGTAGGGTGAGAAGTGCTTGTAAGTGTAATTGTGATGTTGGAGTGGCTTTGGATGTGTGTGTAGTCTGTGAACCAAGTGTAATCGGCCCGTGGCAGCCGACTGGGTGCAAGCATACTTTATAGTAAGTGACACTGGTTCAACCACAGCATCCCTTGTTTCCGCCAATGCAATAAGTGGCCGGGTGAACACTCCCAAAGATTATTACCCTGGCGGGGCACGAACCCTGGCTCACCCGTGTACTAAACGTGCACTCTACCACTGTACCACAGAGGCTCCATATATATATATATATATATATATATATATATATATATATATATATATATATATATATATATATATGTATGTATGTATGTATGTATACACTCTCTTCAGGCACAAAATGATCCACAGGTATACATGGCGAGTGGTGAGAAGAGTGGGTGGTGAGGTGAATGAAAGGAAGGTAATGATTAATTATGTGTGTTTGTGGATGAAAGGATGAGAAGATGTGTAATGGATGGAAGAGCTTATGGAGGTTGGGGGAGTGGACTTTCTGACCACTACTTGGTGGTGGCCAGAATGAAGATTCAAGTAAAATGGAGGAATAGATGGGAACGACGGGAGGAAGGAGTAGTTGCTAGGAGAGTGGAAAGGTTACAAGGGGATGAGAAAAAAGCAGAATATAAAAGAGAAGTGGAGGAACGATTGAGTAAATATGAACTGGAGCAGATGGGGGACGTGAAAGATGTGTGCAAGATATTCACAGAAGTATATGTAGCATGTGATGTGGTGTATGGGGTGAAGAGAAGACGGAAGGGGGTGCAACCAAAAATGGCGTCAATTCACCCAGCCTCGGAGTCCCTAGGGGGGGGGAACATAAATGCCCCCGCCATCTGCCCCTCTCCCGGTGACGACTCAAGGTGCCTGGAACCACTGTCTGACTCTCTTCTTCTTCATTTCTGCAACATTCGCAGCCTTTCATCTAACTTTCGCTCTGTTGAGCACCACCTCTCCTCCTCTAAACCTCACCTTCTTTTTCTAACAGAGACTCAGCTGTCTGAGGCAACTGACAGCAAACCCTTTTCTGTATCCTCCTACTTTCTCTATACTCATTTCAAAGCCAAAGGTGGCTGTTGTGTATACATACGCAACGACTTATCTTGCTCTCATGTTCCTGAACTTGATTTTTCTGAATTCTCCACACTCTGGCTTCGGCTTTCCTGTCATTCTCTGACTAAATATATCTGTGCTGTTTACTTATCCCCTAATTCTTCTGACTATCAAAAATTCTTCAACTGTCTTATTTCTACGATGGAACACATTCTGTCCATTTCTCCTTTCTCTGAAATCTCCATTCTTGGAGATTTCAATGTTCACCACCACCTTTGGCTCTCCTCTCCTTTCACGGATCCACCTGGTGAACAAGCCTACATCTTTTCTATCCTTAATGACCTAGAGCAGCTTGTACAGCACCCTACCCATATCCCTGACCGCCTTGGAGAGAGCTCCAACATATTTGACCTCTTCCTCACAACTAATCCTTCTGCTTACTCTGTTAATCTTTTCTCTCCGTTGGGCTCCTCCGATCACAACCATATTACCTTAACCTGTCCTATCACTCCGGTACGGCCTGTGGACCCTCCAGGGAAACGTCGTCTGTGGCATTTTGGAGCCGCGGACTGGGAGGCCCTCAGGCAGTACTTCTTTGATTTTCCCTGGAATGATTATTGCTTCCATGGCCGTGAACCATCTGAGTGTGCCTTGCGCATTACGGAGGTTATTCGCTCGGGCATGGAAGCATACATTCCATTCTCATATCCTTTGACTAATGCAAGAAAGCCTTGGTTTAATCACGCTTGTTCTAATGCTGTCCGCAACAAGGAGAAGGCCTACAAAAGGTACCGGAGCCAACCCACTCCTGAATCACATATTCTTTACGTTTCTGCCCGGAATCGTGCTAAGTCTGTTCTTCGCTCTACTAAAAATAATTTCATCCATGCTAAATGCTCTCAACTCTCCAACTCGAATTCTTCCCGCTCCTTCTGGCACCTTGCCAAAAATCTTTCTAACAACTTTACCTCATCATCCTTCCCTCCTCTTTTCTATTCAGATGGTTCTGTAGCTATTTCTTCTACTGATAAAGCAGATCTCTTCGCACAGACTTTCTCCTCCAATTCCACCTTAGACGATTCCGGTGCTGTTCCTCCATCACTTCCCCCCTCTGACTTCCTTATGGCTGACATTAAAATTTCTTCACTTGATGTACTTTCTGCCATCACTGGCCTCAGTACTAACAAGGCATATGGGCCTGATGGGGTCCCTGCTGTTGTTCTCAAGAACTGTGCTCCTGTGCTTACACCCTGCCTAGGCAAACTATTTCGCCTTTGTCTGTCAACTTGTACCTTTCCTTCTTGCTGGAAGTTTGCTCTCATTCAGCCAGTCCCAAAGAAGGGTGACCACTCCCAACCCTTCAACTATCGTCCAATTGCTTTAACGTCCTGTATTTCAAAAGTTTTCGAGTCAATTCTTAATAGAAAAATTTTAAAGCATCTTTCCTATCACAACCTTCTTTCCGATCGTCAGTATGGGTTCCATCAGGGACGCTCCACTGGCGATCTTCTCACCTACCTTTCAGACTCCTGGTCATCCTCCTTTCCGGACTTTGGCGAAAGCTTTGCCATTGCACTTGACATCTCAAAGGCTTTCGATCGAGTCTGGCATAAATCTTTAATTTCCAAACTGCCTTCCTACGGTTTCTATCCTTCTATCTGTGCCTTCATTGCTAGCTTCCTTTCTGGTCGTTCTATAGCCGCTGTTGTAGACGGCCATCGTTCTTCTCCTAGATCTATCAACAGTGGTGTTCCTCAGGGCTCTGTCCTATCACCTACTCTCTTCCTTTTATTCATCAATGATCTTCTAAGCTGTACATCTAACCCTATCCACTCATACGCTGATGACTCCACCCTTCACCTTTCCATTCGGTTCCCGCAATGCCCATCTCAACGGTTATTTCAAGAAACAAGGGATGAGGCTATGGCACACCTAATGTCTGACTTGGCTCATATCTCTGACTGGGGTAAAAATAATATGGTTGTTTTTAATGCATCTAAGACTCAGTTCTTACACCTATCAACCCGATAAAATCTTCCACAGGTATACCCACTAATGTTTAATAATATTCAGCTTAATCCTGCATCATCTTTGAACATGCTTGGGGTTTCATTTACTCGGGACTTATCTTGGAAAGATCATATTGCATCTCTTGTAAAATCTGCTTCCAAGAGATTGGGTGTGCTAAGCCGACTCCGCTCTTTCTTTACCCCTGCACAATTGTTGACTCTATACAGGGGTTTTATCCGCCCCTGTGTGGAGTACAACTCTCATGTGTGGGGAGGCTCCCCACATACAGCTCTTCTCAATAGGGTGGAGTGAAAGGCTTTTCGTCTCATTAACTCTCCTCCTCTTACTGACTCACTTCAACCTCTGTCTCTTCGCCGCACTGTTGCATCTTTATCTCTTTTCTATCGCTACTTTAATGGTCACTGCTCCTCTGAACTGTCTGCTTGCATTCCTCCACCTCTACGATGGGCGCGTAGCACCCGTCTGGCAGCAAACTCTCATCCCTTTTCTGTCCAACTCTCTAATGCAAGAGTTAACCGTTACTCCCAGTCTTTCATTTATGCAACAGGTCAGCTCTGGAACTGTCTCCCTCTGTCTGTATTTCCTGCTGCCTATGATCTCCAGTCTTTCAAACGTAGTGTGTCCAGGCATCTCAAAATGATCGAATCTTGAATTTGGCTCTCTATTGTATTTTGTTTTTCTCTTGGAGGGAACTGTTACTGCGGGCTCATGGCCTTTGGTTCCTTCTTCCTCGCATAAAAAAAAAAAAAAAGGAACAGCGTGGTGGGATGAAGAGGTGAGACAGGCTGTGGCACAAAAGAGGAAGCATACAATGAAAGGATGAGAAATAGCGGAGTGGAAGAACTTGAGAGGCGGAAGAGAGAGTTGTATGTAGAAAGAAAGAGAGAAGTGAAAAGATTTAGTAAGAGAGAGTAAGAAGAGAGTGGATGAGGAATTTGGAAGGAATTTGAGTGTAAAGTGGAGGAACTGTAAGAAAATGTTCTGGAGAGAGGTGAAGAAAGACAAAAAGGGTGGCAGTGAAGTTAGTAGTGGAGTGAAAGATAAAAATGGTAGATTACTCGTGGAGAAGGGAGAAATAGTGAGCAGATGGAGAGAACACTTTAAGGAATTGCTGAACATACAAAATGCAAGTAATGCTAGTATAAGTGACTGGGGAATGAGTGGGAGAAGGAGGGAGGTGAGAAGACAGGAAGAAATCATAGGATTGAAGTTGTGGAAGCAATGAAGAAAGTCAAATTGGGGAAAGCCTTAGGAATTGATAGGATGTGTGGTGAAATGCTGAAGCATGGGGGAGAGATAGTAGTAGAATGGATGTGGAGGATGTGCAGATTTGCCTGGGAAGAAGGTAGAGTCCCGGAGGATTGGAAGTCAGGTATAATTATTCTCTGGTACAAAGGAAAAGGGGAAAAGAAGTGTGTGGTAATGATAGGGGCATTTGTCTTCTTAGTGTAATAGGAAAAGTGTATGGTAGGATACTTATTGACAAAGTTAGGGAAATAACAGAGGAATTAGTTGGAGAAGAACAGGGAGGCTTTAGGAAGGGAAGAGGCTGTGTTGATCAGATATTCATTCTTAGATCTTTAGTGGAAAAGTTTCTAGAGAAGGGAAAGTTGTTTGTGGCCTTCCTGGATTTGGAGAAAGCATATGACTGGATGGATAGACAAGAATTGTGGAAAGTATTAAGAATATATGGAGTAGATGGGAAGTTGTTGAATGCTGTGAAGAGTATGTATGATGGTGCTAAGGCTGGAGTGCGTGTGGATGCTGACCTGAGTGAATTTTTCTCTTTGAATGTTGGGATGAAACAGGGATGTGTCATGTCTCCATGGTTGTTTAATCTGTACATGGATCGGGAAATAAAAGAGATACAAGGTAGGGCAGTGGATGTTGGAGTGGCCCTAGTGAGAGAGGGTAGTGTTTGGAAACTCCCTGTACTGTTGTTTGCAGATGATACTGTGTTGTTAAGTGAAGACGAAGGGGAGCTGCAAGGCTTGGTGGATGAGTTTGGGAGAGTGTGTCAGAAGCGGAATCTAAAGGTTAATGTAGGGAAGAGTAAAGTGGTGGTCATCAAGAGAGGTGAAGTCAGTGAATGTACAGTGAGGCTGGATGGTGATGAAATGGAAAATGTGAGTACATTTAAGTACTTGGGGAGTGTGATGAGTATGGATGGAAGGTTTGGGGGTGAAGCGCTTGAAAGGGTGCACTAAGGAAGAAAGGTTGCTGGTTCCTTGAAAGCAGTGATAAGAGACAGGGAAGTGAGCATGGAAATGTAAAAGTTACTACATGACAGTATTGTGATACCAGCTCTAACGTATGGAAGTGAAGCTTGGACGTTGTTGGAAGGACACAAGTCAAGAGTGAGAGCAATGGAAATGAGTTATTTGAGAGAAGCCTGTGGAGTCACTTGGAGAGACAGGCTGACAAATGAGGATGTGAAGGAGCGTTGTGGTGTGGATGTGGATGTGATAGGAAGCGTTAGGGGGAACACACTGAGGTGGTTTGGCCATGTGGAGAGGATGGAGGGTGAGAGACTGATGACAAGAGTGTATGTGAGTGAGGTGGAGGGGGGGAGAGGGAGGGAGAGACCTAGGATGACATTGAGGGATGGAGTGGAGAGGTATATGAATGAGGGGTGTGTGAGTTGGGAGCAGGGTAGTGAAACCGCGGGGGACAGGGGGACGTGGAGGCGATTTGTTTGTGGCCACCCCGTACGGGATTAAGGCGTCAGGCAATATATATATATATATATATATATATATATATATATATATATATATATATATATATATATGTGTGTATGTATAGATAGATAGAAAGATTGATTGATAGATGGATATCAATAGCCATTTGGAAGTCCATTGCCTCCCCCATCCTTTTCCACGAATCCCTTGCCTGAGCTAATCTCTGCCAAGATTTGCCTGCAAAATTTTGTATCTCTTCTCTTTACCTTCTGTCTGCCCTTTTTCTGCTATGCAAACAATCTCTTGGAGTCCAGTCAATCAGGTTTTTACTCCATTGGTTATGCATTATTCTTTCTACATGACCTGCCGCCTCCATTTTTGTTCTTTTATAATATCTATAATGTCTTTCACTATAGTCTGCTGTCTCACCCATGCTAATCTTTTCCTGTCTTTTGAAGATATTTCCAGCATTGACTATTCCATCGCTCTTTGAGAACGGATAAGTTGATTTTCCATCGATATTGCCAGTTCTCACAACCATACGTCATAGCTGGGATTTTACATTCATTATTTACTTTCCGTTTCATACATAATTGGGAAGCCACTTTTCATAATGTCTCTATGTATCCCGAAGCTTTCCATTCAAATGTAATACGTCTTTTTATTTTGCCCTCACGTTCATTCATTAGTTTTAGTATTTGTCCCAAGTAATTTTACTCCTCAACTTCAAGAACCTCTCCGCTTCTTGTAATGATGCTGTTTCCTATATTTGGATTGAACATTAGTTTTACTCCGGTTCATCTTTAGCTGTACTTTAAGAACTCCTTATTTAGGTAATTTAACTTTTCTTGCAATGTCTCTGGTGTTTCTGAGATTAGGATCACGTCATCTACAAATCTTAACTCCCTGTCTATCTAAAGAAAAAAAAAAAAAAAAAACTTTATGGGGATGCCGGAATAATTTTGGTGACACTGTATCTCCCTGACGCACGCCCTTCTTAATCTAAAAATTATTCTGATTCTTTATGTAATTTAACTGTAGCAATTCCTTCTTTATGTATGTTTTCGCGCAGTTTTACGATGTTACTTACTCCTTGTTCCCGCAGTGAAATTGAAATTGCTACGAGCACCACTGAGTTGAAAGCCATTTAGTAATCAACAAAACTTAGTCGCAGTGGTTTATTATATTCTCTAGTTTTCTAAATTAGGTGTCATGGTGTATAGACGATCAGTTGGTGAATACCCTCTTCAGAATCCTACCTGCTTGCTAGGTTGCTTTTCTTCCAGATTTGTTACTCTGTTCATATGGACTTTAGTGAAGAGAGTGTAAATGACTGACAATAAGCTAATGGGTCGATGGCAACTAAGATCTTTTGAGTAGCCTATTTTGTAAAACCAAATAAATGTTGCATTACATCATGTTGTTGTTTTTTTTTTTTTTTACATGTAAACACTGAATGACTAAGTGGGACAACCCGTTGTATAATATTCTACTCCAACATCCGACAGTAAAACTACTACTCTTTTATCCTTTCCCAGAGCCTTCTCTCTTTTTCACACTTTCAAGAGAAATGTTTATTTCGTCAGGTGTTACCACCGGTATTTCAGTGACATAATTTTTGCTTTCTTGATGCCATTTTACTTCATACATGTTTCAGACTTCTTCTTTCTCTGACAGATTATTTGAGCTGATCAATGTTTCACTTTCACTTTTCTTTTTTCTGTCTCCTGTTCATACGTTTATTTAATTCCGCTCTATCTATTTCACATTTTTGTTTTACTTTCATCTCCTTTCGTCTTTTCTTGAACAAGAGAGCCATTATTGATTAGCCTACATGTTGGTTTTGGTTGTATTAGCTTTCCTAACTACCTCCGTTGATTCTCTTAACACTTTTATTAGACTACCATTAAACTCATCAGTGTCACACTTAGCATAACTTAGAGTCTGAAGTCTGTTCGCTATTTCTAATAGAAAGGCTGCTTCGTTTTCCTATTCTTTTGCATATCTTTTCATTACTAGTCAGCTTCTTTCTTTCACCTCTGAAATCGAATCTGGCTGTGCTACCCACCAATCTATGGTCACATTCTGTATTTACTTTGCTGATAATTGTGACACTTATGACTTTGTCGTTATTATCTGCTACAATGAAGTCAATTTCATTCTTTGTTTTGGTATTAAGACCTCTCCAGGCCCATTTACTCCATCTTCTTTTGTGAAGGATTGTGTTCATTATTCTCATGATGGAACTTTCAGCAAATTTTACTACCATTTCACCTATCATTCCTTTCTTTCTGTCCAAATTTTCCCATAGAAGCTTCTCTATTTTTCAGTTTGCCAACTCTTCATTGATGTGTCCAGTGAGTACAGTTTATGTAATCTCTTCTTCCATAATCTGGGACATGTCATAGAATGTCTCCATATCTTCATCTCAGCGTTGAGAAGTCCGTGTATAATACTGTACTACTTTCACTGTGAATGTTTTACGTAGTCTAATTACAGTCCATGCTACTCTGTCAGATACACAGCAGAAATTAATTGTGTTCTCTGCAAGATTTCCGTAAACTGGAAATCGTATACCATTAATTCCTTCATATTGCCTTCAACTGTAGTAAAAAAAGGTGGTTCCCTTCTTGAAGCTAGGTTAATTTTTCTTATTATCTGAGAAGAATGAAAGACTTACCAAGAGGGTATATGAAGTGAACTGGAGGGAGGGAGAGGGAGGGGGAGACCGAGGATGAGGTGGAGGGATGGAGTTGAGAGGTATATGAGGGAGGGGAGAGTGAGTTGGGGGGAGGGCAGTCAAATAGTGGGTGACAGAGCGATGTGGAGGTATTTTGTCTGTGGCCACCCTTTGCGGGATTAGGGCATCGGGCTATAGATAGATAGATAGATTGATAGATCTGCGGATCTCACTTAGATCAACAATATCGCAACAATAATGGTCTAGTTCAGTCATTATCCCGCCCTGTTCCGACCGATTTTCCACCACTGACTCCCCCCAATCTCGACCAAGTTTGGAAAAAAAAAAATTTGACTCAAACCTCCGCTTTTGGTGAGAAACATCGAAAAATCATAGAGAAATCGCTCACCTGAGGCTTAAAATACTCAATACAGGTAGCAGTTCCTCTTTCCTTACTGGGTTTTCTATCAGGCTGGCTCGAAAGAAAACGAGTTCTATGGGAGGGTAACTATTCCACACCACTCATAAAAGGTACTTATTTATTTATTTGGTATGACTTTATATGTAGTACAAGAATATATTGGTTTTCACACAGTAATATAGGCAATACAAGCATTGTTTCACTCACCAAACACATCAACATACCTGACCTTTTTTTGGCGACATTAGCTGATCATCATTTCTGACTGTTTCCTCTTCTAATGTTACGTAAACTTTGTCCTCCACATTGTCATCGACTGGGGAATCACTCTGGCCCTGAATTTCGTACCGTGGCATGACATGTCATTACTGGCCAGGTCATTGGTAACAGGTGAATTGCTGAGACAATGGCGTGCGTGATCGGGGCAGGTCATGCGGGGTAAGGCATTATCTCTGCCTGGCATCTTGTAGAGGAAAGTGTCCCGTGTACACATACCAAAAATCACGCACAAAAATTGAAAGTTGTGCAAATTTGGGACCTTGCAATTGATGCATGTTTACATACGTCACCGGGACTGATAGTGACAAAACGTGTGGATGTATATATACATCAACAGGGACGCGGTGGGTTAATTTATCAAATTTGTAATCTTCTGCAATGCTTCTTATATTGTACATGGAGATCTTCATGAATATCAGCATGTTTAATGTTTGACAATGCTCACTCTCTTACGATGGCACACTGCACTTAAGCACAGGAGTCATTGCTGCTAGAACTGTAGTAGGTGATGGTTAAAGGGGAATTCCTAACAAGTCATTGCCTGTTGAATTCATATTTGGCTTGAGGAATTGTGGCAAACATTCGAAGCTTCTTGCCACATAGTTTCTGGCAACATGTATTTTGTGCCACCTTGTTCAGTATGATTGGTGAAGCCTAAATATCTGTTGCGGATTACTGTACTGTATATATATATATATATATATATATATATATATATATATATATATATATATATATATATATATGCAAACTAACCACAGGAGAAATGAAAGGAGCGACAGTGAGTACTTTCGTACATTACATCTTCAGACAGAGTGAGACAGAAACGTAAAGGGTAGAGGTCTTTTATGCACACCCGCACTAAGTAGTGACACACAGAACAATGGATGACCTGAATTTTAACCTGTGGCTTAACTTATGGTCACCTGCAGCAGGGAGTGGAACACAACAAAGGATGACCTGAATCTAAAAATGCACGTGACAAAGGAGGAGGGAGTAGGAGGGAAGGAAAGGGGAGTGGGAGGATGGGGGAAGGGGGAGGGGAGGAGGGGAAGGGGGAAGGGGAGAGGAGGGAGGAAGAAGGGGATAAATACTGGTGCTTAACTTAAAACCTAGAGGATTAATGCTTGGTGTGTCCCACACAGGTGTGACTACACCACCAAGGGATGACAGGGAACAATCACGTGTTAGTCTGGGGGATACTGCTTTAAAATTAATTCAGTTAACAATTTATCACACTTAAAATGACCATAGCTCATGTTTACATTCTTTTCATATGTGCCAGAAATTAGGGCGTCGGGCTATAGATAGATAGATTGATAGATCTGCGGATCTCACTTAGATCAACAATATCGCAACAATAATGGTCTAGTTCAGTCATTATCCCGCCCTGTTCCGACCGATTTTCCACCACTGACTCCCCCCAGTCTCGACCAAGTTTTCTTTCATCTACGCTTTTTGGTCTTGCTAGAATCTTGTAGCCTGTCCAGTCAATATGGTGATCACTGGATGCTTTGTGCTGAGATAAACCACTACTCTGTTGGGCTGTCCTTACACTGTATTTATGGTGTGAGATTCTAGTTTCCAAATCTTTTCCAGATTGTCCTATGTAAAATTTGTTACAGCTTTTACACGGGATTTTGTAAACAATGCCTGAATTACTGAAAGGGCTGTTCTTGATTAGTTTTTTTTTGATGATGTTCTCATATTTGAATACTACTTATATATTCAGTTTCCTTGTATCGGTACACGGCTAGCACTAAATATCGTGCCACCGCTAGCACCAATAAAATGTATCGTCGCACTGCTGGCCACCAATTTAATGTAGCCGTTATGGAGTAGCAGTTGACTACATATTAAGTGTTCTGCTGTTATAGTATAACTAGACCACCGTGTTGGATCGACGACACTGTCTGTAGTACACGTCAGCTACTCGCCGTCACTGCCCGACACTTCCCACCAAAGGTCCTCTGCCACGAGAAGGTGGAAGCTGGTCTGTTATTAAGTGGTAGCGTAAGGTGACAGAAATGAGCAGATTAAATCTCTCTTTATTGGGTACAGAATAATATAACTGCGACCCGAGAGATATGTAGGAGCGACACCACCTCCCTTTATAACTGTAAAACGGCCTCTCTGACGCTGTACAGTCACCGAGCCGGACAAGGGCGCGGTGCTTAGGTCAGCTAAAAAGTGAGGTGCCGAGCATTACATATACTCTGGGCTTATGCAAAAAGTAGAGATAAATGACAACTCTACTAGCATATTATACACCTCTATAAAATGGTATTAAGTACATTCACATATTCCAACATAATAAATGGTTCCCCAGGACTTTACACTTACGCACTTATTCAGATATCTTTTCACTTCTCCTAACCTTCTTTTATAATTGAAACAGGGTGGCCCTTGTGGTCTGCCATCCACCTTCTTCCTATACCACAGCTAACAGCGAAATGATATTTGGTTGTTCATCATTCACACTTCATTACACACTGTTAATTATGACTAAACAGCTTTAAAAATTATTATGTAAAATGTGTGATACTACAACTTCATATGGAAAAAGATGTTGACACCAGAACATCGCTCGGCCACACCATTGACGTCCTCGTCGATATTGTTGTCCTAACTACCGTGTAGCCTAACCAGAGTGTAGGGTAGCTAACTATTCAGGAACATCCACTTGCAATCTGCGAGTACGGACACGTGGTCTCAGTGGGTCCCTTAATTGGCGCCTTAATAGTAGCCTAAACCACAAACACAGGACAAGACCACATTAAGTAGAAGACCAACGCCAGGACCAAAATAGGAAGGGGAAAGGTATGAAGGAAGATAGGACAGTACATAAGGCTCTAAATCAGTCCTGTTCAGGTGGGAGAGGAAGGTAAGCTCCTTTAATACATGAGACAGCCTGTTCACATTCAAGAAGTAACATTGAATGAAGGTAAAAAGGGTCGTAACTGGGATGAGAAGTTCACTGTCAAAGCTAGATGATGCTTGCTAGGCAGAACTGCTATCTCTTTACTGTGTAACTCACAAAAATCAGGTGCAACATAGTACCCCTTTACTGTAAGGAATTGATTCTGTGAGGCACAAATCACAGTTACATCCTCTGTCTCAGGAAAGTAAAAGTACTGTTTCGCATGAATATGAACATGGAAAACTGACTTCAACTGAATGGGTTGGAAGGTGCAACGTTGCAGAGCAGAGGAAGTATTTGTGTCCGACAAGGCCCTCTTACCTTCCTCTACCTTTAATGGTACGAAGACAAAATGCAAAGCAGGACATACATGGAGATCAAGAAATGAGGCCTTACACTTCTCAAATTCATCCACAGTCGTTTCTGCTACATATTTCTTGTCATCTGAGACAACTAGCACCTCTGGACCCTCTTCAATAACAACAAGTGTATTATTAGTAGTAGCAAAGGGAAGGTAATGAACCGCCATGCCTGGTATATTACAGCATTCCTCATAGGTATCAAAATCAGGATGCCTTCATGGGTCAACTGGGCCTCTAACAATGGGTAATAATATTCCAGTTGACTCAGATCAAAGAGTGGCATAAGTCCATGCTTCCACATAGCTATATCAAGTGCATTGGTTAGTATATTAGTAGGCAGCAATAAAGCATTAACCCTGTTCAAACTTGCATCGATTAAGCCGTCCACCATATTGGCTGCATGCTTCTCCAAAGCAGTGGTTGACTTGTCGAGAGCATGTAAGTACTCAGCGAATAACACCAAGTTAGCTAGGGTTGGTAGGTTAATTTGGATGTTGTTCACAAGCTCTACTAGATGGTTGGTAGTCCTAATTATCTCGTTAGCTTTGTTAGTGAACTCATCTAACTGTTTATACAAATGCATAATTAATCTATTATTGGCTTTAGCGGCCAGTGTCAAGTCATGCATCTGTCTACCCAATTCCACTACATCCTTATCTAGTGCCATACCAAAGAGTTATCCACGTCCTCTCTTAGTACGTGCATGGACATGCTTGGAAAGATCAGAGTGTAAGTTAGGTAAAGCTACATGCAAGTTAGTGAGCCTGTCGGTGAGCCTGTCTATATGCCTAGTCTGAAGCTCAACAAAGCTTCAGTGTCAGAGTTTGTCAATCGTGGGTTTCGATTAAACATCTTTCCCACTTCCAATAGTTGCTGTCTGAGATTCGACAAGCCCTTGGAGACCTCCTTGACAATATCTGGCGTTTGGAGATAGCCTTCCATTGGATAGTAGATGCATACTGCATCTTCCACTACCACGACTTCTCCAAGTGGGCTCTTCAGTGCTCCTGGCATTAACGCAGTCGTGTCCATGTCCGATGTCGTTCCATAGGTCCACCCCAAGCAACGCACGAGGAGTTTGAGCCACAGCCACATTTTTTTTTGCAAGAGTAGATACTCCCTTAATCACTCTTGTTGTGGGATCGTAGCTTGCTGTGATACTCTTGGTTAGGGACAGGTACGGATGGCGACATAGACTGCGACGAAGACAGAGGGCACAACACATCAGACGATAGGCCTAGCTCTTGACTTACTAGTTTGATCCTATCAGCATGTACTGCCTCCTGAGTTCCATTAGCTTCATCCTTTATTCTATAAGTATTTCCACGTACTCATTCCACAACGGTATATGGTCCGCGGAACTTAGGTCTGAGCTTGGAAATTCTCTCAGGGTTGTGGATTATGACCTTCTGGCCTGCCTGTAACGTCTTTTCTTGACTACCTTTGTGTTGTTTCGCCATCATCTCCGCTCTTAAGGCTTTTAATCTTTTCCGTACTTCACTGTGTATAAATTGGAATTTCAACAACTGTACCTTTGCGTAGTCTTCTTCGTTGTCTACTGGAGTAGGAGGTCCAGCCAACAAATCGTAGGGTAACACGTTCTCTTCTCCATAAAGGATATAATAAGGAGACTTCCCAGTTGATGAATTTTCTGAGGAGTTGATGGTCGCCGCTACGTGGTAACCAGTCTTCCCAGTTATCCTCCTGATTTGAGGTTATTACTGGTCTCAAGACTTCCAGTATCTTCCTGTTTGTTCTCTCCACCAGGCCATTGCTCTTAGGACTGTAAGGCGTTACAAAAACTTGCTTTACTCCATACATACGACAGATTTCTTGTAAAACCTGGTTACGAAATTCACTGCCATTATGCTGAGCAATACCTTAGGTGTAGAGTATGGACAAATCACTGAAGTCACAAAAGCGTGCGCCACCTCCTCTGAAGTTTTCGTCTGTAAATGTGCTAAAACAGTGAATCGTGAGAAATGGTCCACTGCCACCAGTACATAACTTGAACCTTGACGACTTCTCGGCAACGCTAAGAGATCAATGGAGACTGTATCCCAGGGTTTTTCCGGTAGAGGATACTCTAAGATGGGAGTCGGAAGTCCCGTCGTTCCTCGTATTTCCGCACATTTGACACATTGACTGACGTGGGCTTCTATGTCCTTCCTCATGGTCGGCCAATAGTATTTCTTTCTCGCCTCACGTATGCATCTATCGAGACCGGGATGACCCGCTTGAGGTACGTCATGAACTTACTATAGCACGGCTTGCTGTAAGGTAGCAGGAACAACCAACTGATATGCAGTGTCCTTCCCTGGGGGTTGCTTATACAAAAGACCCTGTTGAAGATGGAAGTGAGTCATATAGATGACTTGAGACCACATCGCATCATTACGTTGTTCCGCTTTTACCGTGTCTTAGGAATACTCAGCAAGAGCAACATCCTCGGCTATGGTAGCAGCAATGTTTCTACTCAACTCGTCGGCCACAACATTTTGACGGCCTGGTAAATACCTGACCTCTGGATCAAACTCCATTACCTTGCCAAACCAACGCGCAACCTTACCGTGCAAGTTTTTTCCTTTAAACAAGTCGCGTATGGGTGCATGGTCAGTTAAACAATTATCCGGTAGCCAAAAATAATATCTCGGAAATGTCCTAACGCCCACACGACTGCTAATGTCTCCAAATGTGTCGTCGAATAGTTCTTCTCTGGGGGTCTTAATGCCCTACTAGCATACGCTATGGTATGTGTCTTTCCTTGCTCATCCTTCTGCTGTAACACCGCTCCCAGACCCAGACCTGAGGCCTCCGTGCACAGACAGAAAGGGTGAGTATAATCAGGAAACGCTAATACGGGTGTTTCTGACATGGCTTGTTTGAGCTCGTTGAAGCTTTTCTCTTCCGAGGGTCTCCATTTCCATGCAGCGTCCTTCTTAAGTAGCGTTGTTAAAGGTGATGCTATGATGGCATACCTGTGGACAAAACTCCTATAAAAGCCAGTGAGGCCTAGGAACGATCTTATCTGATCCTCGTTCTGTGGTGTAGGAAAATAGGTCATCTAGATACGCTAAGACGTCTTGCCCTAACATCTCGCCAAACAATTGGTTTATCATCCGCTGAAATGTTAAAGGAGCATTACTCAGTCCAAAAGGCATCCGGAGAAATTCAAAGTGCCCACGGTGAGTGCTAAAAGCAGTAATGGGACGCGACTCTTTGGTCAGCTCCACCTGCCAATACCCTGACGCTAGATCCAGACAAGTAAACACAGTATTTCCCTTACCTAATGATTGAAGTAAGTCTCGCAGATGCGGAATCGGGTAACGATCCGGTACTGTTTGTTCACTTGCTGAAAATCCACAACAGGTCTCACACCACCGTCCTTCTTAGGCACTAGAAAGAGTGGTGCATTCCACTGCTTCCCTTTGGCTGTGCGGAAGACGGTATGCGGGCACATAAACTGGATTTGTACCAGGGCACAACCAATATATGCTTCACCCTATCCGTCCTACCCAGCGCTTCTCCTGGAAGTGCTACTACGTTGGAAAATTCTCTAAGGAGGGCTAGGAGTCATGTACATTATCCGTGACCTTCACGTATTGCTCCAGCTGTTTTTCCTTAGCCAGACGTACGGGTTCCGACTGAATCGTTGCTTGAGATGTAACTACAGGAGAGATCACCGGCACGTCGTCGACTTCCTTTATGGGGGCACCATAGCACATCAAGTCGCCTATATAACAACCATCTCTGAGCTTAACTGCACCACCACTCATATTTGCGACGAAGAGGGGCGTCTTCTGGTCTTGGCCAACGCTAGTCAGAGTCGATTTCAGCGACAATGCCTTATGTTTCACAGTCTCAGTTAAGCATGCTACATCAGTTCCCACCGACACGTCAGGTACTCGGACAGGAATTTTACAGACAGTTTGACTGGGTAAGTGGTGATTACCACTCACTATAGCCCTGACTTTCTTCCAGTACATACCCTCCGCTTCATGTGCATCCGGGGACTCCCTTGACGCTTCACTTGTCGGGGTCACAACTGGTTGGACGGCTCCTGATTGGATGCCAGTTCCAGTTTGTGTCGCTGAGGGATTAAGGCCTACAAACTCTTTCCCATTAAAGGAAATGGAATGTCTTTGAGGGTGTATTACTATATCATACTCCTCCATGGTCTCAAAGCCTACAGCCCATCAGCTGGCAGAGGAAAATCCTCAACCACAAAACGTAGCACGTAACACAGGAGATCGTTTATCTGCCCTCAGTGTCAACGGCACCTGGCTTACAATCTTCATTCTACTCCCTGTCACACCTGTCAACATTACATCAGGTGGTGATAATGTCCAGTTTGTTAGAGGCATTTCACTTTTAAGTCTTTCCAACGCTTTACTAGAAATAATGTTTGTACATGACCCTGTATCTACAATCAGGAACAGTTGGCCTTTCCCTATGATCCAAGGATTAGATAATAAGTCCACCTTAATAATAGCTGCCACACACGCGCGCGGCCCTGAGCTTCCCCCGAACTAGCTGGGTTCCCTAGTTTCTTCCTCTTCACTGACAAAGGGGCAACAGTCCGTCTCATGAGGACAATGCCCATGTATGACATACCATCTTTTCACCTCTGGCTTAACAGCCTTGGTCCTTTGCTGTGGAGAACTAGTAGCTGTATCTCTCCAGCCCGAAGTTTGCAAGGCTTTGCTAGCTTCTGCATAGGATATGCCTGCCTTCGCCAAAGCCTGACTTTCAGTACAGTTAGGATGCTGCTGTACTATATCAGTAGCCAGATTAGGTACAGGTATCTGCCACAAAGGAGGAGGGTTAGTCTGACCTTGCACGCCCATATTGTTAGTCATGCCCCAGGTATTTGGATAAGGGCCCTGGATTTGCATGCCAATATTAGTATTCATGCCCCATTGATTAGGATTCTGGGTTTGCATGCCAATACCATCTGTGTTTATACCCCATGCATTTGAAGAAAGAACAGAAAATAAATTCTGTCCAGAACCTTGTGGTGTACTGAAAACATCTGAAGTAAACACAGGTATGTGAGTGGTTGTAGTACTATCACTAATGACTGGATTTTGCATATCCTTTGTGACCAAAGGTACTGTTGTAGCCTCAACTTTCACAGTCTCCTCACTAGGATTACCCTCTAGCAAGACTAGTGGCCATTTTGGATCTAACTGATTGCTCTGGGACTGTTGAATAAGTATGAACAGAACGCAAATGCAAAACGTTCAAATCCTCATCCTGTCCTTCAGAAATATCCTCATCACCTTGATCCTCAATATGTCCTTCACTCATTTAATATGTCTGAGCACTTTTATTTGATGTATCAACCCACTCATAAAATTCTGAGTCTAGTGGGATTGGCTAATCCCTATTTCCCTAATTCTACGTCCCCACTTCACTGTATCCATCTAACCTTGTCAGTAATATTCCCCTCCCAGTTACAGGAAGATAAACTGACATAGAAAAGGATAGTTATGGTAAGTGACAGAGAATGGAACACATATAAAATACACAGAAAGTATATTTATTTCAAGAGAATTCTGAGAAACCTTTATTTCCACTCATCAACTAACTAACGTGTGTTGATTCAAGTGTGTGTGTGGGGATTAATGCATGGACGCTACCTAGATATGAAAGTCCAGGATGATGTTCCACATTCCACGTTCCACACTCCACCAGACTCCTCCAACCATACATGGCAGCCCGCTGGGAGTTAGCAAGCGACTGGTTCGCCCTGCGGCCTGCACCAGGCCAGGCCCGCCGCTCTCGGCTCCCGCTTCGGCTCGCTTCGGCCGTCCGCGCCTGTGGAGTTGCCAGAAGTCGCTCGCTAGTTGACCCACTCCTCATCGCACTGGCTTGAACTCTCCTTATCTCGCCTCTCACACACGAGAGCGAGATTCTTGCCAGTTTGCGTTTGAAGATGGAGATATCTCGCACACCACAGGGCGAGATAACTGCCAGTTTGTGCTTAAGATAGGAATCTTGCACTGGCAGAATAATGGGAGGAATTAATATTCACCACTCCAGTTTATCTGCTCCACTTAACTCACTAGTAATTAGTCCCCTTACAATAGTAGAGTAAGATTTTCTGTTTCACCTTCAGGAACGAGCGATTGCAAGGGTTACTGGTTCACAGCATAAATCCCTTTAGCACGTATCGTATCCCAGCACTGAGCACCAATTTAATGTATCGGTACACGGCTAGCACTAGGACCAATAAAATGTATCGTCGCACTGCTGGCCACCAATTTAATGTAGCCGTTATGGAGTAGCAGTTGACTACATATTAAGTGTTCTGCTGTTATAGTATAACTAGACCACCGTGTTGGATCGACGACACTGTCTGTAGTACATGTCAGCTACTCGCCGTCACTGCCCGACACTTCCCACCAAAGGTCCTCTGCCACGAGAAGGTGGAAGCTGGTCTGTTATTAAGTGGTAGCGTAAGGTGACAGAAATGAGCAGATTAAATCTCTCTTTATTGGGTACAGAATAATATAACTGCGACCCGAGAGATATGTAGGAGCGACACCACCTCCCTTTATAACTGTAAAATGGCCTCTCTGACGCTGTACAGTCACCGAGCCGGACAAGGGCGCGGTGCTTAGGTCAGCTAAAAAGTGAGGTGCCGAGCATTACATATACTCTGGGCTTATGCAAAAAGTAGAGATAAATGACAACTCTACTAGCACATTATACACCTCTATAAAATGGTATTAAGTACATTCACATATTCCAACATAATAAATGGTTCCCCAGGACTTTACACTTACGCACTTATTCAGATATCTTTTCACTTCTCCTAACCTTCTTTTATAATTGAAACAGGGTGGCCCTTGTGGTCTGCCATCCACCTTCTTCCTATACCACAGCTAACAGCGAAATGATATTTGGTTGTTCATCATTCACACTTCATTACACACTGTTAATTATGACTAAACAGCTTTAAAAATTATTATGTAAAATGTGTGATACTACAACTTCATATGGAAAAAGATGTTGACACCAGAACATCCTCAGTATGTGAACAACATCAAGAAAATTTTCATGGAAGGGGAGGACAAGGGTTCTTTGAATGTTCTGGCGATCTGGCTTATTAGTTTTCCCTTCAACGAATCGTTTCTTGGCTGTATTGTGGCACTGAGTTAGTATGCTTTGTGGATATTTTAGCTTCTTTCCAATATTCTGAATCATTTTTAGTTCATCATCTAAAAATTCTGGGTCTGAAATTCTATATGTTCTTAAGTACATGGATATGAACACAGACCTTTTTACATTAATATGATGGTTTGAATAGTAATGAACATATGACATAATATTTGTAGGTTTTCTGTATACCTTAGTCTTCAAAACATTTTGGTCCCTGGTAACTTTTACATCCAAAAATGGCAATTCATTATCCATTTCCATCTCATGAGTAAACTTAACCCGCCCCATCCCGACGTTTTCTGGGCAGTGGTACGCCCCAGTCCCGACATTTTTGGACTTTTTTCTTTTTAGGCTCAAACATTCGCTTTTGTTGAGAAACATCGAAAATTCATCGAGAAATCGCTCACCTGAGGTTTAAAATACTCGATCCAGGTATGAGTACCTCCTTACCTGACTGGGTTTTCTAACAGGCTGGCACCAAAGAAAACGAGTTCTATGGGAGGGTAACTGTTTTATCCACTCATAAACAGTATTTATTTATTTACTTGGTACGAATTTATATGTAGTACAAGAGTATATTGGTTTTCAAACAGTAATATAGGCATTATAAACATTGTTTCACTCACTAACTCATCACCATTCATGACCTTTTTTTCCCACATTACCTGATCATCATTTCTGACTGTTTCTTCCGCTAATGCTATGTAAACTTTGTCCTCCACATTGTCATCGATGCAGATGAATTTTGCACAGAGACCTGTTTGATCAAGTCATCCCTTCCTCTTAGCAAAGTCTTCATTTCTTTATGGAATTTTCTACTTTGTTTTTCAGTTGGATCACTTTTTAGTTCACTGTAGGTGTTGGTGTCACGCAACAGTTCACTCACTTTTTCCTTGTAGTCACATTTGTTCATGACTACTGCAGCGCTGCTTCTATCAGCTGTAGTTATATGCAGGGAGTCATCTTTTTTCAATTTGTCCAAGGCATTCACAAGTCTTTTAGGAGCAGAGTTGTTATTTTTCTTAAACATTGCCCCATATAAAATGCCACGAATAATCTCACTATTTTCACTTGATTGTGTTTCCATTTGAAACAAGGACTTTCCATCTGCACCATACACGTATGGCTTGATTAAAACTCGCAAACCTAACAACCCCATCAAGCCAAGTGTAAGCTCTATAGGCTGTACGACATACAAGCTCTCCAAGTGGCTTGTAACACTATTGTCCCCTCTTGTAGGCACTATCTCTGATTCATTTGTACAAAACAATGAGGATTTGGTAAGAAAGTTAAAATCTCTAAATGTCATGTACTCCTACAAATTAGTCAGTTTTTATGTTAAGTCATTATTCATAAATGTCCCTGTTGATGATGTTTTAACTTTCCTGTC
>NC_137052.1:11397707-11425207 GCF_032717465.1 Coenobita brevimanus | reverse complement strand
TGCCTTCCTTTCATTCAGTTCACCACCCACCCTTCTCATCACTCGCCATGTATACCCGTGGATCATCTTGTGCCTGAAGAGGGTATTGGCTATCACCAACCCCCTCCCAGCACAAATGTCCACTAACGCACTGCCATTCTCATCTATCTCAGTAGGCACACCCCACTCACCAACTATTCCATCCTAAGGTGATATATGGAAAAGCTTCTAGAGAAAGGGAAGAAGTTGTATGAGGCTTACATGGATTTGGAGAAAGCATAACATTCCTTGTCTGTCGACTCTGTCATATTGTGACAGAGTGGATATACAAGGAATGTGGAAAATATTAAGAATATATGGAGTAAAAAGGAAGCTGTTAAATGCCGTGAAGAGTATGTATGGTGGTGCTAACGCTGCTCTGTATATATATACATATATATATATATATATATATATATATATATATATATATATATATATATATATATATATATATATATGTATACAGTATAATAGGAAAAGTTGTCTTCCAGCGGTGAGATACTTAATAACAGAGTTAGGGAAATAACGGAGAATTCAGTTGGAAAAGAACAGAGAGGATTAAGGAATGGAAATGTTTGTGTACTTTAGATATTCATCGCAATGAGTTTAGTGGAAATTTTTCTAGAAAAAAGAAAGAAGTTGTATGTGGCCTATATGGATTTTTAAAAGTATATGAAAGAGTTGATAGACAAGGATTATGGAAAATATTGAGAGTAGTGTATATGGAGTAAATTGGAAGTTGTTCAATGCCATGAAGAGTATGTATGAGGGTGCTAATGGTGCAATGGATGTGGATGGTGAAATGAGTGAATATTTTCATCTGAATGCAGAACTGAAACAGTGATGTGTCATGTCTCCTTGAGTTACAATTTGTTTTTGGATTGGTTGACAAAAGTGATAAACGGTAGGGGATTGGGTGTTGGAGCAGCGGTACTTGGAGAGGGCAACCACTGGAAACTGCCTCTTCAGTTGTTTCCAGATGATACTATGTTGTTAACCCATCACGTCCAGTACATGCTCCAGCAAACCCTTCCCACAGCCGGCCATTCCTGAGAAAATCGTATATTTATAAACCTTCATATCTCAGTTAATACTTAACCAAAAGTAAAAAAAAAATAAAAAAAGTGTCATAATACTCAACAATCCTTCGACTTCAAGCTGATTGCATCAGATGGTCCGTGCAGTGCATGTAGGAAGAGTGAGTGAGTGGGGAAAGGGGACAATTTTTTTTTTTTTTTTTGGCCGGTGTCCATATGCGTGGCAGAGGTATGGTGACACAACTAACGCTTATACTAGACCTTCACAACAATAGCACTTCCAGAAGACTGCAATCCACCACAAACGCTATTTATATGAAAAAATTTTCATAATTGGGCGCACTTACTGCTGGCAGGCCGATAACCATAGCAACGACCTTGAGGCAGGCTGCCTGCTTGCTTCACCACCTGACTGCCTTACAGACTGACAGACAGACAGACACAGACACACACACACACACACACAGATGTATGTTTGGCTTACATTGTTGCTCGATTCTGGCACTGTTGTGCAACTAAAAGTCTGGGTATTACAACTACTACAGATACAACTGTTATTACTACCACTGCTACAGCTACCACTACTACAACTACTACTACTACAACTACCACTACAACAACAACTACTACTACTACTACTACACAAAGCATAGAAAAAATATTGTGAAGAGAATACTTATTCATGTACTGTCTATAATCGAAAATACTGTATTTTCCACTATAACAGATTTTTTTCCCTGTGATTCAGACTTGTTCATCATCATAAATGGTAATCTCTTTAAGACCCAGATGCCCAAGTCCCAGAACCCAAAGTCTCGGACATTTTGGGCTTGGGTCCTTGGACACAAAATGGTCAAAAAATGTAAAAATGTAAAAAAAAAAAAAAAAACTGATACATGTTCATCCTTACTTTTTAATTTTGCCACGTGGTGATGAACAGCTGTGTCTTGGCGCGTAGTTCCCCTGACGTCCGCTCTAGCACCCCTGCATCCTCCCTGGTTCCTCCCTACCTACTGTCGTGACTGCACACTTATCACCATGGCTGCCACGTGCTCACATTTTTGAATAAACAGCGAATAAACCGCAATACCTCACCACTAGACCACATGGGAATTTATAGTGTTGTGCAGTGTTAAGAAATTAGAGTTCAGAGTGCAAAGGATTAACCTCTCTGTGGTCCCCGGCGTCAAATGACGTTTAGCCGATCAATGGCTGCAGGCGTCGTTTGAGTGCTGCCTATAAAAAACTGCAAAAATATTTGGGAAGTGAACGAACATTCCAAACGTCCTTACACTGACCTACACTTCACTCCCATACACCTTATCAAGCAGTTCAAACCTGCTGCTGTGACGAGTGGATTTTCAAATTTTTCACTCCTAGCCATGCCTAAATAAGCACAGCTACACCCATTATCTCGACCCAGGCAGAACATATCATCTTTGTTCTATCTTGCAAAACACACAAAACCACCTGTTTATGATTACGAATACAGACACATACAAAAAAGATATGATATTAAGTGAAAAATACATTTTTGTCTTGGTATCTTTACCTGTTTGCTCAGGTTTGCTGTAATGGTTTGATCATTTGATGCAGTGCAACTAGTAGAAAACTGTGAAAACCTTCGGGAAATGAACGAAAATCTGAGACATGAGATTGACCTTGACTTAACCTCACACATATCATCTGTCAGTTCACCACCTGCTGTCATGACGAGTGGATGTACGATTTTTTCGCTCGTGGCCATGCCTAAACACACATAGTTACACCCATTATCTCGACCCAGACAGAAAATACAATCTTTTTCCTCCCTTGCAAAACACATACAACCACCCTGTTTACGAGACAACAATATATATTGCGAAAATAATAAGGTAAAATGATAAAGATGAACGTAAAATGATAAAGAAGAACATGTTATTACGGAAAAAATACGTTTTTCCCTCCTCTGTAAACTTATTTATTTCTGCTTTGTATCTGTATTCTTAATAATTAGACTTCTGAAACTGCATTACGATTCTATTTTTAGCCATGCTCGTGGTGTGGGAGCTCGAACTTGCGACTCAACTTCCGCATTGCTAATCGGATCTGACCCTCCACTTTATTCTCCTGTGGCAGAGTCTAACCTTGGAGGACGTGCAGTTTTCTCATTTAGGACCGAAAATTCAACTCTTTCGCTCCCTTTTCCAAGCATGGGCACAACGATAACGTAAAGAACACGAAACTACCATAACCAAATTTTATATCAAAAAGGTGAAAAAGCTATCTATCTATTGCCAGACGCCTCAATCCTGTTCGGGGTGGCCACAAACAAATCGCCTCCACGTCGCCCTGTTCCCCGCCATTTCACTGCCCAGCTCCCAACTCACACTCCCCTCTCTCATATACCTCTCCACCCCATCTCTCCATCTCATCCTCGGCCTCTCCCTCTCTCTTCCCCACTCCATCTCACTCACATACACTCTCTTCGTCAGTCTCGCACCCCCCATCCTCTCCACATGGACAAACAACCTCAGTGTATTACTCCTAATGCTTCCTATCACATCCACATCCACACCACAATGCTCCTTTATATCCTCATTTGTCAGCCTGTCTCTCCATGTGACTCCACAGGTTCCTCTTAAATAACTCATTTCCACTGCTCTCACTCTTGACTTGTGCCCTTCCAACAACGTCCAAGCTTCACTTCCATACGTTACAGTTGGTATCACAATACTGTCATGTAGTAACTTTTTCACTTCCATGCTCACTTCCCTGTTTCTTATCACTGCTTTCAAGGAACCAGCAACTTTTCTTTCCTGCTGTATCCTTTCAAGCACTTCACCCTCCAAACCTCCATCCTTACTCATCACACTATCCAAGTACTTAAACGTACTCACATTTTCCAATTCCTCACCATCCAACCTCGCTGTACATTCACTGATTTCACCTCTTTCAAAGACCATCACTTTACTCTTCCATACATTCACTTTTAGATTCCGTTTCTTACACACTCTCCCAAACTCATCCACCAAGCCTTGCAGCTCTCCTTTGTCTTCACTCAACAACACAGTATCATCTGTAAACAACAGTACAGGGAGTTTCCAAACACTACCCTGTCTCACCAGGGCCACTCCAACATCCACTACCCTACCTTGTACCACTTTTATTACCCCATCCATGTACAGATTGAACAACCATGAAGACATGACATAGCCCTGTTTCAACCTAACCTTCAAAGAGAAAAATTCACTCAGTTCACCATCCACATGAACTGCAGCCTTAGCACCATCATACATACTCTTCACAGCATTCAAAAACTTCCCATCTACTCCATATATTCTTAATACTTTCCACAATCCTTGTCTATCCACCCTGTCAAATGCTTTCTCCAAATCCATGAAAGCCGCATACAACTTCTTTCCCTTCTCTAGAAACTTTTCCACTAAAGATCTAAGAATGAATATCTGATCTACACAACCTCTTCCCTTCCTAAAGCCTCCCTGTTCTTCTCCAACTAATTCCTCTGTTCTTTCTCTAACTCTGTCAATAAGTTTCCTACCATACACTTTTCCTATTATACTAAGAAGACATGTCCCTATGATTACCACACACTTCTTTTTCCCCTTTTCCTTTGTGCAAGGAATAATTATACCTGACTTCCAATCCTCCGGGACTCTACCTTCCTCCCAGACCAATCTGCACATTTTCCACATCCATTCTACTACTATCTCTCTCCCATACTTCAGTATTTCACCACACACTCCATCAGTTCCTGGGGCTTTCCCCAACTTAACTTTCTTCATTGCTTCCACAACTTCTATCCTACTAATTTCTCCCTGTCTTCTCACCTCCTTCCTCCTCGCAGCCATTCCCTAGCCACTTATACTCGCATTACTTCCATCCTCTATGTTCAACAATTCCTTAAAGTGTTCTCTCTATCTGCTCACTTTTTCTCCCTTCTCCACTAGTAATCTACCATTTTTATCTTTCACTCCCCTGCTAACCTCACTTCCACCCTGTCTCACTCTTTTCACCTCTTTCCAGAACATTTTCTTTCAGTCCTTCCACTTTACTCTCAAGTTCCTTCCAAATTCCTCATCTGCTCTCTTCTTATTATCTCTTACTAATCTTTTCACCTCTCTCTTTCTTTCTACATGTAACTCTCTCTTCCGCCTCTCAGCTTCTTCCATGCCCCTGTTTCACAACCATTCATTGTATGCTTTCTTGTTTTTTGCCACAGCCTGTCTCACCTCTTCGTTCCACCACGCTCTTCCTTGCACACCCCTTCGTCTTCTCTTCATCCCACACACCACATCACATGCTGAACATATTTCTTCTGTAAATATCCTGCACACACCTTCCACGTCCCCCATCTGCTCCAATTCATATTTGCCCAATCATTTATGTACTGAAATCATTCGATATCATCATATCTCATATGCACAACATTTTAGCACCATTCGTATTGTTTTGGGAGATAAAAAAAAAATAACAACACCTACCAAGTTGCATTGCGGTAGCACCCCTGGGCGGCAAATATTGGTTGCCGATATTTCTGCAACTTCCGCGCTCCATTGCATGCCATAAAATGCGTCTAGGAAGCTGGGATTTGCACTGTTAGGTGCATCTGAACTTTCTCTTCAATATGGCAAGAAAAAAAATCAATTTCAGAAACTTCAAAAAATGGCCCCCAGCGTTGGCCTGGCGTGTATGGAAAATTCCGGGCCTTCGGCCACGGAGGGGTTAAGTGCAAGTGCAACACTGGCATGTTGCAACTGATGTGGTGCAAGTAACAACAGAATGTGAAGTGTTAAACAATTATAATTCACAGTGCAAAGGATTAAGTGCAGCACAACACTGGATTACTGTATGTGCTTCAAGAGCATCTTCACTACTCTCAGAGTCATAGAGGAGGCAGATTAATCTTAGTGACGGCCAGGGACGTGTCATAGGTACCCTGTACACTGCTAAATATTTTCCATATTCACTTCTAATTTCTCATTCTCTGATTCCTTTTCATTTATTTCATGGCTTTCGTCCCCTAGTTATGTGCATAGGGTCTTAAATAGGTGCTCTGCATGTCCGGTAGGGAGTTATTTACATGACTTTCAAAGTTGGGTTGGATTGGGGTCTATAAGTACCTGTGCAGGGGCATATTTCCCATGTCCCGGACAAAACCAAGTCCCGGACATGCCTTTGGCTCTATTACGTCAGATATTGGAGGGATTACTTGCACACGAAAACTTTCAGTAAAAAATAAGGCACTGATTTCATTATAAAACAAACTTTCTGCTTCCATTATTCATATAGATAGACAGAGTGGTGGTGCAAGGCACCGCTTTTCCTCCTCCCTTTCTCCATCCCACTGTATTTTCCAACATAACATTTTTTTTTTTTCTGTGGTTTGTACTTTTTCTTCATAACAAACATACACACATGAAAACATTCAATATAAAAAAAAACCACTGATTTCATCATGGAACAAACTTTGTGCTTCTGCTATTCACATAGACAGAGGGGTGGTGCAAGGCTAGATGCACCAAGTTTCCTCGTCCCTCCTCCATCCCTCCTCCACTTCCTCCCTTTCTCCACTCCCTATTTCCTTTTCCATCTCATTTGTGCCAATATCTCCCTCTCCAGGATCGTCAATACCCCCTGACCCATTTCCATCATCGGAAATAGCAGATGAACATACAGGAGCCAATGATGGGTGCACAGTGGAGGACTCACATCCTCCACCTCCTCACGTGATGTATAAATATCGACACTCATTATGGCGGTTGCTCTCCTGAGAGGAAGAGTCAGTTTCTCCATTTGCAATTGGTGATAATGTCACCTCAGGTTCTCTCCCTATCACACTTTCACTAAGGCTTTTTCTTTCCTGGCCTTTGGACTTCATTGGTGTTGAAGTCGGCGGCTGCAGGTGCTCAGCCAAGGATCCAGACAAAGAAAAGTTTTTGCGTAGGTCTGTCCATTACGGAAGTATGCAGGTAATTGAAGCATGACTCAGATGCATGCAGGACGGTTGCCAGTGGCTGCATGTGGTGACAATAACCTGTGGATTATTCAAACAGTGATGCAAAACACTAGATCATGTATACGTCACCCAGATGTCTGGGTCATCACGTATGCATATCATCCGGACATGATGGGTTTAACCTGCCAAATGTCAGAGCCATACAGGTACGGCCATGCCTACAGCTGCGGATAGTGCCTGAGCCGTACCTGTACGGTCTGCTAATGCAACTGGCATCAACACGCGAATTTTCAAATTTGGTGGAAGATGACTGGCATGAACATGCACGCACCCTTCCCACATCTGTACCCACTTCCTATATCAGCTATATACCCCACAAGAGTCTCCTTGGCTTGAATAGCATAAAGAAAACGAAGATCTACCTCAACACACAAATTTTCAAATTTGGTGGGAGATGACTGGCATGAACATGCACGCACCCTTCCCACATCTATACCCACTTCCTATATCAGCTGTATACCCAACAAGAGTCTCCTTGGCTTGAATAGCATGAAGAAAACGAAGATCTCCTGCCTCAACTCAGAGGGTGTAGGTGGTGGCTGATAAAGTCTGTGGGCATTACTCTGAAGTTTTCAGCTGCCTGCTCAGGAAGAATCAATCTCAAAATAGACCTTAATGGCTTCTGTGAGTACTTTTATGGTTGTTCTCCATGTTTTCTCATCATTTCTAGCTTATCTAAAGAAAAGAAAACGGTCAAAAATTGGCCAGCACCACGGCTCCATGAGGTCCAAAGTCTGCTGGCAGACGGCGGGTTAATGAGACTGAAGGGGAACTGCAAGACTTGGTAAATGAGTTTGGGAGATATGTAATAAACAGAATCTAAAGGTGAATGTTGGAAACAGTTAAAGTTATGGTTTTCTAGAGAAAGGAAGCCACTAAGTGAATGCAAATTCAGGTTAGATGATGTGAAACTGGAAAATATGAGTGCATTTCTGAGCTTAGGTAGAGGATGAAATGCTTGAAAATGTACAACAGGGGAGAAAGATTCCTGTTTTTGTTTTTTTCTTAAGCAATGATAAGAAAAAGTGAAATGGGCATACAGATAGAAGTTAAAAATTTGCTGCATGATAGTACTGTGATACCAACTTTAACGTATGGAAGCAAAGCTTGGACCTAGTTGAAGGGAAATGGGTCATGGGTAAGAGCAGTGGAATTGAGTTACAGTAACCTCTCAAATAATGCGAGGGTTAGGTTCCTGGAGAGGTCACGTTAGTTAAAAACGCGTTTTTTTAAACAAAATTTTCCCATAAGAAACAATGGTAATATTCGGCGTTATGTTCCTGGATTCTGGGGAAGTCTACCCATTTGGGGAGTTATGCTACTCTAAACTTAAAAACAACAATATTAATTTGAAGGAAAATCTAAGTAAAAAACAAAAACAGTATATTTGAGGAGAAATAAACATTTGAGCCCTAGTTGGGCTGAAGCATTGTTTACTTCTCCCCAAATACATACTGTTTTAATTTTTTACGTGGATTTTCTTTCAATTCTGCTTCATTCACGGCGTTGTGAAAGTTCCTCAACATTATTAATGCATTAGTAGGTCATAAAAACACTACAGTAAAAGCAGTATTTTCATTACAGTAAGTAGGTCACAAACAATAACAACACAGCCTTACTTCATCTATGCATTACTCATCGTCTTCTGCTATCCCTCCTCACCCCGCTACCCCACCTCCCGCCGCTCCCCATCCTAAATTTGTTGTCCTTCCTCGCTCTGCTGTCCCTCCTGTTCCTCTTCCTCTAACTCCCGTGCTACTGGTGATGAAGATAACTCCCTTAAATTTTTTGTCTTCTTCATAAAGAACTGCTCTATCTTGGTCTGAGTGGTTTTCTTCTTTCTGTTCTGTAGCATCAAGTTGTAACACTATGGATCTGCCATCACTTTCCTGCCCAAATTTTGTCCGAAAATGAGCCAAATTGTTCAGAATGGGGCCAAACTTCATTTTCGAATATTATAGTTTGAATAAAACCAGTTTAAGCAACAGACAAATAAAAAATTGTATTTATGCATAAACTGCCACACATGGTCTATCAGCTCGGGACTGTCCAAGGCACGTGTGGCTAATTTGAAACCATCACGTACGTGTAAAGTCGCATTAAATCGAGAAACCCTTGTTAGTTAAACATATCTCCTTAAATATTTGCTCGTGTTAAAACGAAAACGCATTTTTTAAACTCGTGTTCGTTGAGAGGTTACTGTATTTTAAACGAGCATGTGGAGTTATATGAAGAGACAGACTGACAAATCAGAAAGTGATTGAGCATTGTGGTGTGGATGTGGATGTGACAGAAAGCATAATTGAGAAATACATTAAGGTGGTTTGGCCATGCAAAGATGATGGAGAGAGACACTTTAACGGGCAGAGTGCATGTGAGTATGGTGGAGAGACGAGGGGAAAATGAGCGAGAGGCCGAGGATGAGATCGAGGAGTGGAGTGGAGAGGTATTTGAGAGAATCGGTTGTGACTGGAGGGAGGGGAGCAAAATGGAAGGGGAAAGCGCGACACGGAGGAAACTTGTTCGTGACCATCCCTTATGGGATTAAGGTGTCTGGCAATAGACTGAAAGAGACACACACACACACCCATATATATATATAATATATATATATATATATATATATATATATATATATATATATATATATATATATATATATATATATATATATATATGTATATATATATATATATATATATATATATATATATATATATATATATATATATATATATATATATATATATATATATATATATATATATATATATATATATATATATATATATATATATATATATATATATATATATATATATATATATATATATATATATATATATATATATATATATATATATATATATATATATATATATATGTATATATATATATATATATATATATATATATATATATATATATATATATATATATATATATATATATATATATATATATATATATATATATATATATATATATATATATATATATATATATATATATATATATATATATATATATATATATATATATATATATATATATATATATATATATATATATATATATATATATATATAATCATATGTATAGTATATTAATGTTAATATGTAAATAAATATATTTATTAATTTATTCATATACAGGAGCAGCCTATCCCAACCGAAGTGGGGACGATACAGCCAATGTATCTCTACCAAGTGGCTTAGGCAGTCTGGCAGAGATTGTATGTAGAGTGAGAAGTGATTGTAAGTGTATTGTAGTGTTGGAGTGGCTTTGGATATGTGTGTGTAGTCCGTGAACCAAGTGTAATCAGTCCGCACAAGCCAACTGGGTGGAAGCTTACTTTATAGTATGTGACAACTGGTTCAACCACAGCACCCCTGATGTCCGCCAATGCAGTACGTGGCCAGAAGAACGCTACCAAAGTTTATTACCCTAGCAGGGCACGAATCCTCGTTCTTCACTGTACGAAAACGCACACTTTACCACTGTACCACAGAGGCTCCATATATATATATATATATATATATATATATATATATATATATATATATATATATATATATATATATATATATATATAATATGAGGAATGTGGAAGGAGTTTGATTGTATAATGGGGGGAATTTAAGGAAATGTTTTGGAGGGAGGTAAAGGGACTTTATAGAGCGATAAGGAAGGTTGTAAGTGAGTGAAAGATAAAAATATTAGATTGTTATTGGTGAAGAGAGAAAAAGTGAATGGACTGAAAGAACATTTTACGGAACTGTTAAACATGAAGAATAAAAGAAATGTGCTTAAAAGTGGGTGTGAATTGCTCGGAGAATTAGGGAGATGAGAATGGAGGAAAAAATCACTTGGATGGAAGCGTGGAAGCAATGAAGAAAGTCAAAATAGGGAAAGCCCCAGGAAGTGATGGGGGGTGTGGTGGAATCCTGAAGCACGGGAGAGAGATAGTAGTAAAATGGAAATAGTAGATATCCACATTGACATGGAATGACGGTGGAGTCCAAGAATATTGGAAGTCTTGTTTTATTAATTTTCTGTTCACAGGAAAATGGGATAAAGAAGTGTGTGGTAATAATAGGGGCATTGTCTTCTGAGTGTAATAGAAAACGTGTATGGTAGGTTATTATTGACAGAGTTAGGGAATTAACAGAGGAATTAGTAGGAGAAGAACAGGGAGATTATAGAAAGGGATGAGGTTGTGTAGATCAGACATTCACCCTTAGGTCTTTTGTGGAAAAATCTTTAGAGAAGGGAAGAAAGTTGAATGCAGCCATCAATGATTTGGAGAAAGCTTATGACAGGGTGGATAAACAAAGAATGCTGAAAAATGTCGAGAATATATATATAGAGCAATTGGGAAGCTTTTGAATGTCATAAAGAGAATGTATGAGGGTGCTAGGGCTGCAGTGCCTGTGATTGGTGTACGGAGTGAATTTTCCTACCTGAGTGTTGGATTGAAACTGGGATGTGTTATGACTTACAGGTTTTTCAGTCTGCAATTCGATGGAATTTTATATATATATATATATATATATATATATATATATATATATATATATATATATATATATATATATATATATACACACAAGGTAGGACAGTGGATGATGGAGCGGCCTTAATGAGAGAGCGCTGAGTTTGGAAACTTCGTTTGCTGTTGTTTGCAGATGATACAGTATTATTAAATAAAGACGAAGGGGAACTGTAAGGCTTGGTGACTGAGTCTAGGAGAGTGTGTATGAAACGGAATCTAGTGGTGAATGAAGGGAAGAGTAACATTCTGGTCTTCAAGAGGAATGAAGTCACTGAATGCATAGTGAGGTTGGATAGTGAGGAAAGGGAAAATGTAAGTACATTTAAGTATTTGGGTACTGTGATGAATGGGGATGGAAGTTTGGAGAATGAAGTGCATGGAATGGTACAAAAGGGAAGAGGGGTTGCTTTTTGCTTGGAAGGAGTGATAAGAATGGGAAAGTGAGGAAGGAAGTAAAATGTCGCTGTGTGATATTTTTGTGATACCAACTCTAACGTGTGGAAGCAAACCTTGGACGTTGTTGGAACGACGCAAGTCAAGAATGAGAGAATGGATAAGAGTTTTCTGAGAAGAGCATGGGGAGTTACATGGAGAGACAGACTGACAAATGAGGAAGTGAATATGAAATACACTGGGGTGGTTTGACCATGTAGAGAGGATGAAATGTGAGAGACTGAGACGAGTTTATGTGAGTGAGATGGGCGAAGGGAGAAGAAGGGGGAGGGGGACCTAAGATGAAACTGAGGGATGGAGTTGAGAGGTATATGAGAGAGGGGTGTGAGGGCTTTGGCGAGGGCAGAGAAATGGCAGGGGGCAGGGTGGCAGGGAGGCGGTTGGTCTGTGGCAACCTCTCATGAGATCAGGACGCCTTTATCTATCTATCTATATTTATATCTATCTATCGGTCTATCTATCTATCAATGTATCTATCAATCTGTGTATCTTTAAATCTATATATCTATCTATCTATCTGTCTATCTATCTGTCTATCTATCTATCTATCTGTCTATCTATCTATCTATCTATCTATATATGTATATCATCATCATCATCATCATCATCATTTTCATCAGCCATTACAAGCCACTGCTGAACTAAGGCCTCCCCCAGCCGTCTTCACGAATTCCTTGACTGAGCCAATCTTTGCCACGTTTTCCCAGCCAATTTCTCTAGCTCATCTCTCCACCTCCTATCTGGCCTTTTTCTGCTACACTTACAATCTCCTGGTGTCCAGAGAGTCAACCTCTTGCTTCATCGGTTATCCCTTGTTCTTGCTACATGGCCTGCCCACCTCCATTTCTGTTCTTTTATAACTTCTATAATATTTTTTACTCTAGTCTGCTCTCCCACCCAAGTTGATCTTTTCCTGTCTCTTAAAGATATTCCCAACACTGACCTTTCTATTGCTCTCTGAGAACGGATTAATTTATTTTCCATCGATTTTGTCAGTTTCCAGGTCTCACAACCATACGTCATAACTGGAATAATATATTCATTATATACTTTTCGTTTCACACAAACTGGCAAGCTACTTTTCATAATGTCTCTATGTTTACCGAAAGCTTTCCATCCAATTGTTAAGCGTCTTTTTATTTCGCTATCATTATTTTTCGTTAATTTTAGTATTTGTTCCAAGTAATTGTACTCATCGACTTCTTCAAGTATTTCCCTGTTTATTCTGATGACGCTCCTTGCTGTATGTGGATTAAACATTACCTTAGTTTTACTCCGGTTCATCTTTAGCCCTACTTTCAGACTTTCTCTGTTCAGGTCATTTAACATTTCTTGCAATGTTTCAGCAGTTTCTGAGATTAGGACAATGTCATCTGCAAATCTTAATTAGTTTAGCTTTTCTCCATCTATGTTCACTCCTTTGTTTTCCCAGTCTAGCTCTCTGAAAAAAAAAAAAAAAAAAAAAAAACTTTCTAGGCATGCTGTTTATAATTTTGGTGAAATTGTATCTCCCTGTCACACGCCCTTCTCAGTCTTAATTTTCTCTGAGTCCTTATGTAATTTAACTGTAGCAGTCCCCTCTTTATATATGTTCCCGAGCAGTTTTACGATGTTCTCATTCACTCCTTGTTCTCGCAATGAATTTATAATAGCTGTGTCTTCCACTGAGTCGAAAGCCTTTTCGTAATCAACAAAACCTAAGCACAGTGGTTTATTATATTCTGTATTTTTCTCAATTAGCTGATTCACTGTGTGTAGATGATCTGTAGTCGAATACCGACTTCGGAATCCTACTTGCTCACGAGGTTGGTTTTCTTCCAAATTTTTATTCTGTTCGTAAGGACTTTTGTATGTAAATGACTGATAAAAAGCTGATGGGTCGATAGTTACTAAGATCTTTTGAGTCACCTTTTTTGTAAACTAATATAACAATTGCATTACACAATGTTTTGGGAATTTTCTTCATCTATATACATTCAGTAAATAAGTGAGCAAGCCTATTATGTACTTCTGCTCATGCATCCAGCAGTAAATCTGCTACTATTCCATCTTCACCTGAGCTTTCCCTCTTTTCATATATTTAAGAGAAATATTTACTTCATCTGGTGATATCGCAGATATTTCACTTGTGTCAACTGAAAAGTTAGCTAGTGGTACTTCTCGTACGGTCTTTGATGCATACAGTTCCTTCTAAAGTTCTTCAGCTTTCTACAACAGAGATAAGATGTTGAAGAGAGTTGAAGAATATATATATATATATATATATATATATATATATATATATATACAGTAACCCCTCCAATATCCGGATCAATAGAGCCATCGGTAGGTTCGGTTATTGGTTTCGTCCGGATATTGGGCCCCAGTTTATGGACTTGTACTTATGGACCCTAACTCAGAGAAACACCTATACAACTCCCTCCGGACATGCATAGCACCTATTTAACACCCAAATCACACCAATAAGGCACATAAATGACTGAAATAAATGCAAAAGAAACATAAAATGAGGGTTTAGAAGTATGTTCATACATTAATAAACATTCTGGTACTTATGGACCCTAACCTAGCCTAACTCTGAAAAACACATTCCTACTGCACATGCATGAGGTAAGTATAGTATGGAAAAAAGTACAGTATGAAACATTCTGGTAAGTATAGTATGGAAAAAAGTACAATATGAAACATTCTGGCTACTTACAGCAAATCCCTGGCCACCTCGATGAATAACCGCCTCCTCTCGGACTCTGACAGTAAGAACGATTTCCTGAAGCACTTGCAGTACACTCTTCCTGAAGTCTTGCACTGAACTTAGCCAATAACACACAGAAGTCCGTTCTCTTCACAGTGTTCACTTTAGTCCAAATAATGTTCCAGTTAACTTTAGTGTTGCACATTAACTTTTCCCAATCTTTTCAAAATTTCTAAAGCCAAAACAAAGAAGGTTAGTCACGTTAAGTTTGTTTCCACTGAGTCTTTTCTCTCATTTCGAAAACCTTAACACAACACACCGTTTTTTTCACTGCACAACACTCAAAATTCCCGTGTGGTCTAGTGGAGAAGTTCTTGCTGTTTATTCACTGTCAGAGTCCGAGAGTATCACTGGCAGGCGACCAAGGGGTGCATCGGTGGGTCGTGGTGATGGCGTACCGACTACAGAAGACTCTGAAGAAAGCCGCAAACTCACATCGAGTGGTGACTCCACTGTAGCTGATGTGCTGGGCTGTCGCTCGGAGCATGAGGGCCTGTCTTGGGGAGGCAACGGAGTGGAACCAGGGCTTGGCACAGCGGGGGTCACGGGCCTGAAAAAACTGTCAATCATTGACTGACACAAGGACCGACGATTCTGGCGATTGATGATGCGCTGCCGGAAAGCACGCACTTCCTCCATGAGTCCCAAGGGCCCCATCTCCCTGTCGCAGTCCGGGTGTTCCAGGTAGTCTAGGACGAACTCTAGATGTTCCCAGAGTGCGCTCAGCTTGGGGATGGCTGGAGTAGTGTCCTGCTGAGAGGAGTCCGCATCATCATCGCCTTCGTCGTCGGAATCTTCAAGTTCGGGACTGACACCAGCAACTGAAGACGCGATCTCGATATCAGACAATGTCTGATACCCAGGATCGCCCTCGTCGTCGTCCAACCACTCACGAACATCATCCACATCAACATTGTCGCTGTGCGTACGTAGCCGTGCATGGAAATCATCCACGTCAAACCCTAGAAAATCGTACTCCACATCTGTTCCGAGAAGCAGACGAGACCAACCATTTTCAAGAGTTTTCACAGGGACTTCCTTCCATGCACTAGCCCAGTTGTACAGCGCAGACTTGATGTTGTAGCGGCGAAGGTTTTCCAAAGTCCACTTGCCTCGAGTGTCACGTCCTTCCCTGCGCTCGTCCTCGTCCTCGAGAACAACCATCACCTCGTCCAGGAACTTCCGACGGTACAGGCGCTTTGTTGCCATGATCACTCCTTGGTCCATGGGTTGAATGAGAGCAGTCGTATTAGGTGGCAGAAACATGCACCTAATACGGCCATTCTCAGCAACCAAGTCCTTGTCGCACAGGTGGGCAGGTGCATTGTCGAGGAGAAGGAGAGCCTTTACCTGGTTGCGAGGGATTCCCAGTGTCTTCATCTGGTACTGGATGACCTCCTTGACGAAGTGACGGTGAAACCAGTCTTTGAAAATCACAGCTGTGAACCATGCTTTCAAAACATGGTTCCATACGACAGGAAGGACATCCATCACCCCACGAAGGCACCGAGGCTGCTTTGCACGGACAACAATAATGGGCTTAAGCCGGTGCATGCCGTTAGCACTGGCACAACACAAAGCAGATATCCGTTCCTTAGAAAGCTTGCGGCCAGGTACACGCTTCTCCGTCTCATCAGCTAGAGTGTTCGTTGGCACCGAGCGATAGAATAGGTCAGTTTCGTCTGCGTTATAGACTTGACCGAGAGTGAGGCCCTCCCTGTCGATCAAGCCTTTCACCTTGTGCCGAAACTCGTCAACTCCATCCTCGTTAGCGTCCAATGCTTCGCCATGTGCTTTACGGTTAGTAAGGCCATGTCGCAACTTGAACGTGAAGAGCCAACCCTCGGATGCCTTGAAGTCTAGGGTGTCGTGAAGCCTTGCAAACTTCTCAGCAGCAGCCTTCAGCCCCGTTCCACGTACCATCACACCAGCTGCACGTTGCTGTCGGTACCAAATCAACGTGGATCGGTCGATTTCTGCAAACTTGGGGGTAAACATAACCTTCCTTTCCACGTTGCGTTTGCTTCTCGACGAGAAGTCAGCCGTATACTGCATGAGTTTGTCTCGGGAACGTTTGATATCGAACAAAGTCGACCGGGCCAGGTTAAACTCGTGGAGAATGCGTGAAGAAGACCAACCCGCATCAACTTTCTCCAATATCTCCCGTTTCTTCTCCAGAGTCAACACCACTCTCTTCCTTTTCTCAGGAGGCGGGGCCATCATCACACACACTAAGAGGAGGGCAGAGGGCAGCAGGAGGCCTTGTAGCAAGTACGGCACCACCACAAAAGCGAGCACGTGGGCAGCCATTGGAAGAGCGTAGGTCCAGTCGCGGTGAGAGACAGGCGGGAAGTGGGGAGGATGCAGCGGCGCTCTATCGGACGTCGGAGGAATGACGAACGAAAACAATGCTCTCAAGCGGCAAGTTCAAATTACGGACGGCAAAAAATCGATTTTTTTTTCTTTTTCTTTGGATTTTCAGACCATTTTGGGAATGTTTGATCCCAGGACGATAACGTTCGGTTAGTGGGGATGTTCGGTTATTGGGCGTCTGGATATTAGAGTGATTACTGTATATATATATATATATATATATATATATATATATATATATATATATTTATATATATATACATATATATACATATATATATATATATATATATATATATATATATATATATATATATATATATATATATATATATATATATATATATATATATATATATATATATATATACATATATATATATATATACAACTGACCAAACGTTGACGACCCAGGACCGGACAAAGGACTTGGTAATGTGTACATGGAATGTAAGAGGAGCGAATGATGAGGTGAAAGAGAGAGAGATTGTCCAGGTGCTTGAGGATGCGAAAGTGGATGTATGTGGAATAACTGAAACAAAATGGAGAGGAGAAAGTGTGAGAGAATGGGAGCATGGATGGGGTATATGTGCGGGAGTATATGAGAATGAGAGGGCGAAGGAAGGAGTGTGTATAGTTGTGAGTAAAAGATGGAAGAAGAGCATAAGACAGTATGGATCAGTTGGGTCAAATATTGTGTGGGTAAAGATGAAAGTTGGAATACAAATGTGGGCGATTGTGTGTGTGTATGCGCCAACGCAAGATCGTGCTAGAAGAGTGAGAGAAGAGTTCTGGACAAATGTGGAAGTGTGCATGGAAAAGTTTGGAAGGAATGAGAGAGTGTTTTTGATTGGTGATATGAATGGTAAAGTTGGTAATGTGAAGGTGGATGGAATAGTTGGTGAGTGGGGTGTGCCTGCTGAGATAGATGAGAATGGGAGTGCGTTAGTGGACATTTGTGCTGGGAGGGGGTTGGTGATAGCCAATACCCTCTTCAGGCATAAAATGATCCACAGGTATACATGGCGAGTGATGAGAAAGGTGGGTGGTGAACTGAATGAAAGGAAGGCAATGATTGATTATGTGTGTGTGGATGAAAGGATGCGAAGATGTGTAAAGGATGCAAGAGAGTATAGAGGTTGGGGGAGTGGACTTTCTGACCACTACTTGGTGGTGGCCAGAATTAGGATGCAAGTAAGATGGAGGAATAGAAGAAGGGAAAGACGAGAGGAAGGAGTAGTTGCAAGGAGAGTGGAAAGGTTACAAGAGGATGAGAAAAAGGTAGAGTATAAGAGAGAAGTGGAGGAACGATTGGGCAAATATGAATTGGAGCAGATGGGAGACGTGGAAGGTGTGTGTAAGATATTTACAGAAGAAATATGTGCAGCATGTGATGTGGTGTGTGGAAGGAAGAGAAGACGGAGGGGGGTGCAAGGAACAGCGTGGTGGACTGAAGAGGTGAAACAGGCTGTGGCACAAAAGAAGAAAGCATACAATGAATGGATGAGAAATAGGGGCGTGGAAGAAGTTGAGAGGCTGAAGAGAGAGTTATATGTGGAAAGGAAGAGAGAGGTGAAAAGATTAGTAAGAGAGAGTAAGAAGAGAGTGGATGAGGAATTTGGAAGGAATTTGAGTGTAAAGTGGAGGGACTGTAAGAAAATGTTCTGGAGAGAAGTGAAAAGAGTAAGACAGGGTGGAAGTGAAGTTAGCAGGGGAGTGAAAGATAAAAATGGTAGATTACTAGTGGAGAAGGGAGAAAAAGTGAGCAGATGGAGAGAACACTTTAAGGAATTGTTGAACGTAGAGGATGGAAGTAATGCGAGTATAAGTGGCTGGGGAATGGCTGGGAGAAGGAGGGAGGTGAGAAGACAGGAAGAAATCAGTAGGATAGAAGTTGTGGAAGCAATGAAGAAAGTTAAATCGGGGAAAGCCCCAGGAATTGATGGAGTGTGTGGTGAAATGCTGAAGCATGGGGGAGAGATAGTAGTAGAATGGATGTGGAAGATGTGCAGATTGGCCTGGGAGGAAGGTAGAGTCCCGGAGGATTGGAAGTCAGGTATAATTATTTCATTGTACAAAGGAAAAGGGGAAAAAGAAGTGTGTGGTAATCATAGGGGCATTTGTCTTCTTAGTATAATAGGAAAAGTGTATGGTAGGATACTTATAGACAGAGTTAGAGAAAGAACAGAGAAATTAGTTGGAGAAGAACAGGGAGGCTTTAGGAAGGGAAGGGGTTGTGTAGATCAGATATTCATTCTTAGATCTTTAGTGGAAAAGTTTCTAGAGAAAGGAAAGAAGTTGTATGCGGCTTTCATGGATTTGGAGAAAGCATTTGACAGGGTGGATAGACAAGGATTGTGGAAAATGTTAAGAATATATGGAGTAGATGGGAAGTTGTTGAATGCTGTGAAGAGTATGTACGATGGTGCGAAGGCTACAGTGCGTGTGGATGGTGAACTAAGTGAATTTTTCTCTTTGAAAGTTGGTTTGAAACAGGGATGTGTCATGTCTCCATGGTTGTTCAATCTGTACATGGATGGGGTAATAAAAGAGGTACAAAGTAGGGTAGTGGATGTTGGAGTGGCCCTGGTGAGAGAGGATAGTGTTTGGAAACTCCCTGTACTGTTGTTTGCAGATGATACTGTGTTGTTGAGTGAAGACGAAGGGGAGCTGCAAGGCTTGGTGGATGAGTTTGAGAGAGTGTGTAAGAAACGGAACCTAAAGGTGAATGTAGGGAAGAGTAAAGTGATGGTCTTTGAGAGAGGTGAAGTCAGTGAATGTACAGCGAGGTTGGATGGTGAGGAATTGGAAAATGTGAGTACGTTTAAGTATTTGGGTAGTGTGATGAGTAAGGATGGAGGTTTGGAGGGTGAAGTGCTTGAAAGGGTACAGCAGGGAAGAAAGGTTGCTGGTTCCTTGAAAGCAGTGATAAGGAACAGGGAAATGAGCATGGAAGTAAAAAAGTTACTACATGACAGTATTGTGATACCAACTCTAACGTATGGAAGTGAAGCCTGGACATTGTTGGAAGGACACAAGTCAAGAGTGAGAGCAGTGGAAATGAGTTATTTAAGGGGAGCCTGTGGAGTCACGTGGAGAGACAGGCTGACAAATGAGGATATAAAGGAGCGTTGTGGTGTGGATGTGGATGTGATAGGAAGCGTTATGAGGAACACACTGAGGTGGTTTGGCCATGTGGAGAGGATGGAGGGTGAAAGACTGACGAAGAGAGTGTATGTGAGTGAGGTGGAGGGTGGAAGAGGGAGGGGGAGGCCGAGGATGAGATGGAGGGATGGGGTGGAGAGGTATATGAGAGAGGGGGGTGTGAGTTGGGAGCAGGGCAGTGAAATGGCGGGGGACAGGGCGACTTGGAGGCGATTTGTTTGTGGCCACCCCAAACGGGATTGAGGCGTCTGGCAATATATATATATATATATATATATATATATATATATATATATATATATATATATATATATATATATATATATTTTGGTTGTTTATGGCCGGCGTGTTTTCACGTATGAGAAGTGCTTCTGCCAGTTGTAGTCTAATGTGGTCATGACATTTTTTATTATATTAGTATTTTCTATTAGAACTTGTCTGTTTATTGATGTGTGATGTTGAGTCATATGATCTTTTATAGAACCGGATTGTAGGTGCATGGTTAAACGTCTGCTTAGTGTGGTTGTGGTCATACCAATATATTTCATGTGACGAAGTTTACAACCTTCGTGTGGGCAAGTGAATTCATAAACTACATTGGTATGTTGAAGTTTGTTGGTTTGTTGAGCTGTGTTGTTTTTCATAATCATGTTGCTAACTTTCCTGTTTTTATAGTAAATAATTAAACTAAGCTTGTCTGAGGGGATAACACATGATGTGTTACGTGTCACAATCTCTCTAAGTACACGTTCATCCGTTTTATAAGCAGGGGACATCTGATTACCATAATACACATTGTGGGTAACAGTATGGGGAAGCGGTTGGACATTTGTGGTTGAGACTTGTTTTGAAATAAATTGACATATTTCTGTCAACTATTTGATTGGAATAACCATTGTTAATTAAGATCTGCTTTAATTTAGTTACTTCTGAGTGGAAGAGTTCCCACGATGAGCAGTTCCTATGAGCACGACGTAAGTATGACCTGATAACTGACAATTGGTACCGCTGCGGACACTCACTCACCGCATTAAGGCATCTACCCAAGTCCGTAGCTTTACGATATACGGAGGTTTTATAGTTACCATTCTCCTCTTCTATTAATACATCAAGAAAAGGGATTTTGTTGTTTGCACTTATCTCATAAGTAAATTTTAATATTGAGTTATGTTCCATGGCAGTTCTTAGTTGTTTAAGGTGGTTTTCGTCTCTAACGACCACATAGATATCATCAACATAGCGACAATACGTGGTTGGACGCAGGTTGGTATCTTCTAACACTTTGTTTTCTAAGTGACACATGTAAAAGGCAGCAAAAGTTGGGCCCAGGGGTGAACCCATGCTGACTCCGTTAGCCTGCCGATACAGCTTACCGTCTGGGCTGCGAAAGGGAGCTTCGGTGGTGCATGCTCTCAGTAATGTTTCCAAGTTGTGGGTTGAGATCTTAGGTGGGCACAGGGTTGGGTGGTGATACACATTTTCTAAAATTATCTGTATAGTTTGGTCTACTGGTACGTTAGTGAAGAGGCTTTCAACATCTAACGAAGCCAAGAGTCCGTTGGGTCGAGTAGAGCGGATAATGTCTATGAACTGATCTGTGGACTTCAGGGAAAACTTCGCTGGAATGTATGGTGTAATGATTTGATTTACTTGTCTCGCTGTTGTATACGTTGGTGTGGTTACCTGGGAGATGATGGGACGGAGTGGGTTGTTGGTTTTGTGGGTTTTTACATTACCGTAGATGTACCCTGGAGCATACTGTCCAACTATGGGGGTGAGGTGTGGTGAGTCTCGGCATGCGTTGTTTGCAGTAATAACTCGATTGATTTTCTTCTTGAGAGTTTCTGTTGGATCACGGGAAATCTGCTGGAATTTGGTATTGTCACTGAGAATAGCATCCAGTTTGTGTTGGTAGTCTTCTTTGTTGAGGAGAACATAAATGTTAGACTTATCAGCTCGCCTAATGACTATGTCTGTATTAGTTCGAAGATCCTTGGCTGCTTGCTGAAGTTCTGGTGTAAGGAGAGAGCTCCGTTTGTAGCTGCGTCGTCGTGTGCCCTCGGCCCTCAATTGGTCTTGCAGGTCAGGGTTAATGGTAATTTTGCCTTGTTGTTCCAATTTTTGCAGTGATGTATTAAGTAATTCTAATTCTATCATTTTGTTAATTTTGTCAAACCTCGGCTGTAGGTGGCAATTAAGGCCCAGGTTTAACACTTTCTTCTCTTGTTCAGTCAGTACATGATTCGAGAGGTTACGGAAAGAATCGGATTTTTCTGGTAAGGTGACTTGTCCTCCATATAGCTTGTTCCAGTTTTTTAATGGTTCTAGTTTTGGTTATTTCTTCTGTTTGACGGCGAAGGTCGTCCAAGGCTTGATTGATGTTGTGGCGGACGTCATCGTTGATGTCAAAGATGTTATATTCGGCCAAGAGGGCGGTACGCTGATCGTTCAGCTGTTTTCTTTCTATCTCTTTTAGGTGTTTTTGGCGGAGCACTAGTTGTTTTCTATACTCTAGTGTAATGTTTTCTTGCCTTGCTGCCGGGTCATGGGTTCGAATATTAGTATATTTAGGCAGAATGTTTTCTTTTATACAAAAATCATTAAAGACCAAGGCATAGCCATTGTTCACTATTTTTCTGTTGATCTTTTCGAGTTTTCTTACACATTGTTTTACACTATGATTCAGGTTGTAGATAATATGTCCAAAATCCATGTCGTAACTATATTTTATTATTTATTTTCATTTTCCTAGAATATATATATATATATATATATATATATATATATATATATATATATATATATATATATATATATATATATATATATATATATATATATGGAGCCTCTGTGGTAAAGTGTGCATTTTCGCACACTGAAGGACGAGGGTTCAAGCCCTTCCAGGGTAATAAACTTTGGGAACATTCTTTTGGCCACATACTGCATTGACAGACACAAGGGGTGGTGTGGTTGAACCAGTGTCGCATACTATAAAGTATGCTTGCACCCATTCGGCTTGCGCGGGCCGATTACACTTGGTCCACAGACTACACACACATCCAAAGCCACTCCAATACTATAATTACACTTTCAAGCACTTCTCACCCAACTTACCATCTCTACCAGACAGCCTGAGCCACTTGGTAGAGATACATTGCCTGTATCGTCCCCACTTCGGTCGGGATTGGCAGGTCCTGCAGTGGCCACACAAACGGTTTATGAGATGAGATTTTATATATATATATATATATATATATATATATATATATATATATATATATATATATATATATATATATATATATATATATATATATATATCCCTTATTGGCATACGTTCCTCCTTTCCGGATATGGTTTTTGTTTAAGATGTGGTACCTTGTCTTCCTTTGAAGATGCTGGCCAGGCAGTCCAGGTATGTGAAGTGTTTGCCTAGGCTTGTTGTGTGAAGTTAGTGTGCTCCCTCTTGTTTTCCCATTGTGGGATTTATTTGTGTTTTTAGTCCATCAGACTCATCGTATGCTGTGCAGGTCTAACTCATTTAGGACTCAGCGTATGCTCTACAAGTATAACTAATATATGAGTGTGACAATCCTTTTTTGGAAATATATGTGCATGACTGTTTTTATATTATGTTTCTTATGTTATTATATATTATATATATTATTTGCATTATATATTATAGATATACTATATATATACTACATATACTATACTTTATATTATACTTTATATACTATATTATTTTATTTGCTTTTTCCTTATGCTTATTTCTTTTATTTGCAGATTATAACTAATATTATATAAAGACTAAGATAAAAGTGGAAGAAAAGACTAAAGTGAAGACTAAAGTGAATATAAAGAAAATATGGAAGGAAAAGGACAAAGGAAAGGAAAGGGAAAAGGAAAAGGAAAAGGAAAGACACTGCTGTCAGACACAGAACTAGAGACTCTTGTGAACACCAGTGCATCAAGTGTGACCTCTCAGTGTGTCTCAGCCACAGCTATACCCTGTGTACCGATTGTGAGGGGATGTAGGTCAGTAAAAGAAAACTAAACATTGTGTCTTATATTATCGTCATATTATCGTCATATACAGTATCAGTCCTCATCATTTGGGTCTTAAAATCATAGTTTAGTGTCAAACGAAATTTACAAAGTCATTAGGGTGTATATAAAGGGAACTATAATGTCATAAAAATTTGTATAGTGAAAATGTCCATTTTTTATGAAATTTTTTTTTAGCCCTTTTCAGGGTGTCTTCCCACAGTGACCCTCCAGAGCCAGAAGTGTGCGCCACTTACAGTACACGGCCACGGGACCTGAGAAGCAGCATATATAATCTCTGATCTTAAATCATCATATTGGCCAAGTAATAAATTTTTTCTTCAGTTATGTAAAAAAAAAAAAAAAATGCACTTTTTGTTAAGTGTCTTTAGTCACCCATTAAACATTTTTCTTTTTACATAATTACTAAAGTAAGTAATTAATAGCAAAGTAGAAGAGTTTTTCTTTCTTTTCATGGCCAGAAAACCAATAAAAATTGATTACAACCTTGTGTTTTGAATTTCCAAAAAAGGAGTTTGTTACACTCAACGTATGTTATACAAGATAGGTTCAGAAACGTATGCCAATAAGGGATATATATATATATATATATATATATATATATATATATATATATATATATATATATATATATATATATATATATATATATATATATATAGATAGATCGATGATCAAATCCTACGTTGCCCCACGAGGAGCGTAGGAGCCCGGGACTAGGTAAGTTGGTCCTGACATTTAAGACAGTGAACAGCCTCACTCATCCCCGAGTGACATTAAGTGATCAATCAACCCCAACCAACCCATGGATATAAACCTTCACCGGCTCAATCCGATTGGAGAGCAGTAATTACCCACTAAACCACCAGGTGCCAAAAATTTGTTATATGGTTACCACCAAGCGTAGTAAATGGTTTCCTGGCATACAGGAAACCATTTGGCTTGTCACTCAGCGTAGAGTCATCCACAGGCAGAAGGAACAGGAAAGAATGAATGAAAGACAGAAGAGGGAGTGTAAAGTCACCCGTAGGCAGATGAAAAAGGAAAGAGTGAAGAAAAGAAAGACAGAGGAGTAAGGATGGAAGACAGGAAAAGACAGACACTCAAAGCAGCATTACATTGAGTGACTGCATGGTACGCCCCCACCTACCACCATATATCTATATCTATCTATTTATCTATCTATCTATCTATCTATCTATCTGTCTATCTATCTATCTATCTATCTATCTATCTATCTATCATATATATATATATATATATATATATATATATATATATATATATATATATATGGGTTCCTGTACCCAGTAAATCATTTACTATGCTGGGTACTAACCATATAACTAGGGTTTATGGCCAGGTTAACTGTCCCCCAGATACCTCTATCCAAAATCACTTAATCAGGGCATTTGTTTCGGAAGCCTCGGAGAGCTCTATACCTGCCCAGGATTCCAACCAAATGGGCAGATTCGCAAGGTCATGTGAAATGTGAGAGGTGTGAATGAGGAATGCAAGAGGGTGGAAGCTGTGAATCTGTTCAAGAGTGCGAGATATGCCGTGAAGGCATTGTGTCAAACAAGGATGAAAGGGTGTGAAGTGGAGGAGTGGGAGGGTGTGAAGTAAGATCGGGCATGAATGGGTGAGGAAGTTGCAAGAACGGAGTTGCTTTGTTAATGAATGAGGTGTGGCAGAGTGGAATGAAATGTTACAAATGTGTCAGCTCAATTTTTAAGTACGTCAAGTTCAAGTCTGAGAAGGTGAAAGTGGCAGTAATTGTTGCGTATGCATTCTGTTAGGACAGGAAAGGGAGAAAACCTGGTTTTGGGATGAGGTGGATGAAGCAGTGGGAGAAATGCCCAGGTGCTATAAAGTGATCATAATGGGTGATATGAATGGAAGAGTAGGCACTGGTCCTGAGGATAACATAATGGGTGGTAATGGAGTAACAGGAGAAAATGACAATTGGAAACGATTGAGAGATATGTGTCAGGAAAGGAGGTTGTGCATTTGTGACTCATATTTCAAGCACAAAGACGCACGTAAATATATGTGGTATAAATGGAACGGGGATCGTGTTGAAAGGCGCCTGATTGATTATGTCGTCGTGGAAAGTTCGATGCTGGGAATGGCTGCTGATATGAGAGCCGTGAGAGGACGATGTGGAGGACTGTCAGATCATATGATTGTGGTATGTAAGATCAAACCGAGAGGAGTGAGGTGGACCAGGAGAGAGACGAGCCATTAGGGAGAAAGACTGAAAGTCGAGAACCTGAGGATCAAAGAAATGGCAGAGGAATATAGGACCAAAGTAGGGGAGGAGTTTGAATAGCGAACTGGAATGAAATGGATCTGGATAGCCTGTGAAATGCATAGAGGGATTGCTTAGTTAGAAATGCTAAAGCGATATGTGGTGTGGCAAGGGTAACAACAGTGAAGAAAGGTACGGCATGGTAGGATAATGAGGTTAAGAGAGCAGTGGAGGAAAAGAGAAGTGGCTCAAGAGGTTACAGGACAGGGGTTCAATTGAAATAAGAACTGATTATGCTGAGAGCAAGAAACACGTAAAGAAACTACTGAAAAGGAAGAAGAAGGAGGTAAATGATGATCTAGGAAGAAAAATGAATGCAAACTACTCTGAAAATAGGAAGTTATTCTGGAAAGAGGCACAGAAATGTAGAAGAGAAAGCAGAAAGAAATGTGATGGCGTGAAGGAAGTAGGTGGTAGATTATTAACCCATATGGATGAAGTTAGGACCAGATGGAAAGAATATTTTGAAAGCCTGATGAATGGGAATAGAGAGAGCAGAGCGGCTGTAAACATGACTGGTTATGGGGGTGTGCAGAGAAGGAATGCAGTGCCTGAGACATGACTCCCGCACAGGTGAAGCGTGCTGTGAAGCAGATGAAAAATGGGAAAGCAGCGATTGATGAGGTGTATGCACAGATGATTAAGTGTAATGCAGAGAGCAGAATGAAATGTTTGTTGGAGGTATGTAAGAAGGCATGGATGAGTGAAACTGTCCCAGGGGAGTGGAAAAAGGCTGTGATTGTACT
>NC_137052.1:11390207-11392707 GCF_032717465.1 Coenobita brevimanus | reverse complement strand
AGAGAGAGAGAGAGAGAGAGAGAGAGAGAGAGAGAGGGGAGTTCTTAGTCGAACTACTTTTTGCATTGTTCTAGTTGGCTGGTGTTGTCTATCTACTCTGTCTTACAAGAAACTGCTGTTATGATCACTGCATTATTTACTACGCTATAAACATTCGACACATTTACTATCTTTTTGTCCCTGTTCACCGTGCAGGGACCTGAATGTAAACCGATCATTGCTGGTGGTGTTCGAAAGGAAAGTTTGAAGTTGGCAAGAAGTATTGTCTGTTTTAATGATCCTGATGCACTTGATAAAGATTAAACATTCTCCTTTCCTTTTTGCTTTTTTTTTTTTTTTTACAGTATGTCATCATCACCTTTACCAAGACGATATAAAAGTAAATCATCTATTTCCATATTAGTCACCATCAAAAGCAATGTTATGATAATATGCAATGTGTTTCTTCACTGCACCGTCCCTATCAACATTTTCTTTTCATTATCACGATATAAACTTGTCACCTTCCAGAGTGTCACCAGGATCATCATATTCCCTCTCAGGATGTAGGTTTTATTTATCACCAAATAGCTACAATCGTCGTCAATTTCACTACCGTCATATGTAATATGCGCCCCTTCACTACGTCACTATCGTCATTTAACCATCACGATACATAATTCCTTCTTTGAGCATGTTAAAATATGCCAGTCTTTACTATTTCACTATCAACATCACTTCCATTGCTGAGATATGAATTATGCCAAATTCTTAGTAATGAATATATATATCTATATCTATCTATCTATCTATCTATCTATATATATATATATGTGTGTGTGTGTGTGTGTGTGTGTGTGTAGCAGCCGTGACTCAGTGGGTTAGAGCTCTCCGCTCTGACCGAAGGGTCGGAGGATCGAATCAACCCAAGGGTCATTGGTAGACATCAGGAAGGGCATCCGGTCATAAAATGCTAGACGCTCCAGTCCAAAAGTCCTCTACCCAGAGGCAACGCCTTAGCCCTTCGGGGATACCTGGCGTAAAACCAAATTATTTTATTTTTATTATATATATATATATATATATATATATATATATATATATATATATATATATATATATATATATATATATATATATATATATATATATATTAGGGTGTTCAGAAAAATCAAACCTTCAGGAACTTGAAGGGGAAAATGCTTATTCAGTTCCACTGCTGGTGGGAACCACACCATACTTTGCAATTTTTCTTTGGCCTTCTCAGACCCATGTCTCATGACCCTAGTATGGTTTGGTTTCTTGGTGACTGAGGTTAGTCACACTTTCTCCCACAACTTCATGTTGTTTCTTTTCAGATGGCTAGTACAAGGTCCAAAACCGTTGTATTCCTGCTCCGTGTTGCTCGAAGAGTCAGTTTGTTGAATTTGAACCAGCTGCAAATAATTGGAAACGTCCCACAGTGACTTTTCTACTTTCTGAACGTGGGGAAGGACCTGCCAACATCATTGTCACTGGTTGTTGAAGAGGCAATGGCAGTTTGGGTCAAAGCATCCATTCCCATGGTTGAAAAGTGGCATGCAGTACAAATGTTGAAAAAGGAGTACGAGAAATACCGTAACGTGGTACGGAAAGCAGCTCCAGGTGTGAAGACTCAAAAACAAAAAGAAGCCTGCTACAGGGATGTCCACTTGAAAGGTCTATTTGACATGGCTAAAGGTGATGAAATGGCAGTGCTGAAGATGGAGGACAAGGAGTTTCTGATCGATCAGTGTACCAGTAGGATAATGTACAATGGCACTGAAGACAAAGTGTACAAGACCAGAATGAAGGCCAAGGACAAAAGAAAGAAAGACGAAGACAAGAGACGTCTGAAGTCCGAGGAGAAAATAAAGAAAACACTGGAGAAGGAGGAATAGGAGAGGAGAAACGTCCACATTATCAAGTAATTCTGAGGATGAAAGTGACAATGAAGAAGTTCCAGGGCTGTCTACTTCATGCACTCCAAAAGTTCCACGTTTGGATCCAAGGCGAAGGCAGGTTACTGATGACCCTGTATTTATTGCTGCATGTAATCAGACTGGCATTTCAACGTGAGTTGCAGTGCAAATGGTAACTCCCACCTTGATTGCAGCAGGGCTTGACGTGGGGGAACTCAAGTTGTCTGTCGGATCTTTCCACACTGTTCGGAAGGAATCAAGGACTGAGATTGCTGAAAAGATCAAAAAAGAATTCCAGCTATAAAAACCCTTAATTCTCCATTTTGATGGAAAGCTCTTGCCCAACATCGATGGTAGCAGCCGCATTGATCACCTGGCAATTGTTGTTACAGGGATTGGTATGGAGAAGATCTTGGTGATCCCTAAGATCCCTGTTGGAATGGGTGAAGCAATGGGAGCGGCAGTGCTAAGGACTCCAGATGAATGGCCGGAACTGAAGCCCTGGATTGCAGGGCTCTGTTTTGATACTACAGTGTCTAACACAGTGGTTCACAGAGGAGCTTGCTTTGTCAGTGAAAGAG
>NC_137052.1:11222707-11382707 GCF_032717465.1 Coenobita brevimanus | reverse complement strand
TTACATCCTTAGGGCAAATCACACATGAACACGTCTTCATCTTTGTGAGTACCACTACCAGCTATAGATACCATCACTTTTGTTTTATCTGCATTTATTCTTAAGCCCTTGCGTCCCACACCATCTCTCCATCTCCTTCCTTTCATTTTCTGCAGTCAACACCAAATCAACAGTATACAACATCTCCCACGGGAGTCCATTTTGTAAGCCACGTGAAAGGCCTTCAAGTACCATGATAAACATTAAGGGGATCAAGACTGACCCCTGATGCACACCAACATTCACAGAAAACTCATTACTGAACTCTCCATTGACCCATGCCTTGGTGCAAACACCCACATATATAGCCATAACCACCCCAAGCAGCCACTCCTCGATCTCAAACTTTCTTATTGCTCACTTTACCACTTCTCTAGGGACTCTGTCAAAAGCCTTCTCCAAATCAACAAAAACAAAGTACACATCCATTTTCTTTCCCGTATATATTTCATGAAGCTGTCGAACAATGAATATGGCATCATTGGTCCCTATGCCTGGCATAAACCCAAACTGCATCTCATCAATATTCGCTTTTTCTCTAATCTTACCTTCTAGAACTCTCCATTACCATCATTACCTGATCCAAAAGCTTTATGCCTCTATAATTTTTTATTTGCAGGACATCACCCTTCCCCTTGTAAACATTCGCAGTTATACTCTTCAGCCACTCATCTGGGACAACACACTCATATATAATCCTATTTATCAAGTCAGTGACTATCCCCACTCCTATATCATCTGAGGCTTTTAGCAATTCAGCAGTCAACTCAGACCCACCTGCTGCCTTCCCGACCTGCATCCTGCCTATTGCCCTGCTCACAGTAACAGCGTCAAACAAAAGCCAAGGGCCAAACACTGGATCTGCTGCCACCAAACATTTCCTGTCCCAGTCAAATTATTCATTCAGCATCTGGCTATAATGCTTTCCCCAGTATATATATATATATATATATATATATATATATATATATATATATATATATATATATATATATATATATATATATATATATATATATATCACATCATCATCATCATCAGCCACAAGTAGTCCACTGCTGAACAAAGGCCTCCCCCAACCTTTTCCACGAATTCCTTGACTGAGCCAATCTTTGCCACGTTTTCCCCGCAAATTTCTCTGTCTCACCTCTCCATCTCCTGTCTGGCCTTGTTCTGCTATGCTTACAGTCTCTTGGTGTCCAGTCTGTCAGCCTCTTACTCCATCGGTTATCCCTTACTCTTGTTATATGGCTTGCCCACTTCCATTTCTGTTCTTTTATAACTTCTATAATATCTTTGACTTATAGTCTGCTCTCTCACCCAAGTTGATCTTTTCCTGTCTCATAAAGATATTCCCATCACTGACCTTTCCATTGCTCTCTAAGAACGGATTAATTTATTTTCCATCGATTTTGTCAGCTTCCAGGTCTCACAACCATACGTCATAGCTGGAATTATACATTCGTTATATACTTTTCGTTTCATACAAACTGGCAGGCTACTTTTCATAATGTATCTATGTTTACCGAAAGATTTCCATCCAATTGTAATGCGTCTTTTTATTTCACTATCATGATCTTTCTTTAGTTTTAGTATTTGTCCCAAATAGTTGTACTCCTTAACTTCTTCAAGAATTTCATCGCTTATTCTGATAATGCTCTTTGGTGTTTGTGGATTAAACATTACTTTAGTTTTACTTCGGTTCATCTTCAGACCTACTTTCAGACTTTCTCTGTTCAGGTCATTTAATATTTCTTGCAATGCCTCCGCTGTTTCTGAGATTAGGACAATGTCATCTGCAAATCTTAAATGGTTTAGCTTTTCTCCATCAATGTTCACTCCTTTGTTTTCTCAGTCTAGCTTTCTAAAAATACTATTTAGGCATCCTGTAAATAATTTTGGTGAAATTGTATCTCCCTGACACACGCCCTTCTCAATCTTATTTTTTTCTGAGTCCTTATGTAATTTAACTGTAGCAGTACCCTCTTCATATATGTATTAGGGCAGGTTTACAATGTTCTCATTCACTCCTTGTTCTCGCAATGAATTTATAATTGCTATGTGCTCCACTGAGTCGAAAGCCTTTTCATAATCAACAAAACTTAAGTAAAGTGATTTAGTATATTCTATAGTTTTCTCAATTAGCTGATTCATTGTATGTAGATGATCAATGGTCGAATACCCGCTTCGGAATCCTGCCCGTTCAAGAGGTTGGTTTTCCTCCAAAATTGTTGTTATCCTGTTCGTAAGGACTTAAGTGAAGAGTTTGTAAATGACTGATAATAAGCTAATGGGTCGATAGTTACTAAGACCTTTTGAGTCACCTTTTTTGTAGAGAAAAATAACTATTTCATTACACCACGTTTTAGGAATTTTCTTCTTTTTTATACTGGGTAAATAAGTGAGCAAGCCTATTTTGTACTTCTACTCCGACATCCAACAATAAATCTGTTACTATTCTATCTTCTCCCGGAGCCTTCCCTCTTTTCATATTTTAAAGACAAATATTTACATCGCCTGGTATTACCTCAGGTATTTCACCTGTGTCAACTGAAAAGTTAGCTATTGGTACTACTGTCTTTGGTGTATATAGTTCTTTGTAAAATTCATCAACTCTCTTCTCCAACTTATCTCTTCATTTAATGATTTCACCGTTTTTTTTTTCTTTCAGTGATGTCATTTGTTGCTTTCCTAGTGCCATTTTACTTCGGACCTGTTTCAGACTTTTTCCATTTTTGATGGTTTCTTTGATCTGATCCATGTTTCTCTTTCTTTTTTCTTCTCTTTGTTTTTTGTTGATAGGCTTATTTAATTCTGCTCGTTTTATTTCGTCTTTCTTTATCTTTACTTTCATTTCCTTTCGTTTTTTCATAAGCTCGAGTGTCTTTTCTGAATACTTCTTGGCTTTGGTTGTATTAGGTTTTCCTACTACCTCTGCTGATTCTCTTATCACTTTTGTTAGTCTGTCATTCAGCTCATCAATGCCACATTCAGCATTACTTAGAGCCTGAAATCTGATCCTTATTTCCAACTGAAAGGCTGCTTTGTTTTCATTTACTATTATTGGACATATCTTTTTATCATTAATCATCTTCTTTCTTTCTTTTCTGAAATTGAATCTGGCTGTGCAACCCACCATTCTCTGATCACTACCTATATTTACTTTGTTGATAACTGTGACATTTGTGATCGTGTTATTCTTATCTGCTATAATGAAGTCAATTTCATTCTTTGTTTCTCCATTTGGGCTTCTCCAGGTCCATTTTCTTCCTGTTCTTTTGTGGAAGAATGTGTTAATTATTCTCATGTTAAATATTTCAGCAAAATTTACCAGCATTTCTCCTCTTTCATTCATTTCTCCCACTCCAAATTTTCCCATACATGCTTCTCCATTTTTCGACCTCCCAACTTTTGCATTGAAGTCTCCCATGAGTATAGTATATGTTGTCTTTTCTTCTTCCATAATCTGGGAGAAGTCATCATAATATATATATATATATATATATATATATATATATATATATATATATATATATATATATATATATATATATATATGTATATATATATATACATATATATATATATATATATATATATATATATATATGTATGTATGTATATATATATATATATATATATATATATATATATATATATATATATATATATATATATATATATATATATATAATCTCATCAGCCGTTTGAGTGTCCACTGCAGGACCGGCCTATCCCGACCAAAGTGTGGACGATACAGCCAATGTATCTCTACCAAGCGGCTTAGGCTGTCTAGTAGAGACTGTATGCAGGGTGAGAAGTGCTTGTAAGTGTAACTATAGTGTTGGAGTGGCTTTGGATGTGTGTGTAGTCTGTGAACCAAGTATAATCGGCCCGCGCAAGCCAACTGAGTGCATGCATACTTTATAGTATGCTTCACTGGTTCAACCACAGCACCCCTTGTGTCTGCCAATGCAGTATGTGCCCTGAAGAACGCTCCCAAAGTTTATTACTCTGGCGAGACGTGAACCCTCATTCTTCTGTGTACAAATACACACACTTTACCACTGTATATATGTATACTGTATATATATATATATATATATATATATATATATATATATATATATATACATATATATATATATATATATATATATATATACTGTATATATATATATATATATATATATATATATATATATATATATATATATATATATATATATATATATATATATATATATATATATATATATATATATATAAAAGAAGCCAATATCAATCCATTTCCATAGAAAGGAAGTTCCTCTGACCCCTCTGATTAACCTGCTGAGTGCCAATGCCGTTTTAACCCGCCCCGTCCCGACCACTTTTTCACCACTGACACCCCCCAATCCTGACCATTTTTGGACCAGATTTTTTTTGGCTCAAACTTCCGCTTTTGGTCAGAAACAATGGTCAATCACAAAGAAAGTGTTCATCGGGGTCCATAAGTGGCCTAAACAGGTATACCTTCATTACACCTGGTACCGTTTTCTGTGGAGGTGGTCTGTGGCTCTCACGTTTTCTATGGTATTATAAGTCTGGGAAACCAATAAAAGTAGGTAGATATGTATTTATTACAAACAAAAAAACATGTGGTACAAGAGTAAATTGGATTTCATACAAAGATAGAGGTGAAATAAGCATTGTTCCATCAGGCGAACCGAGTGAAATCGGCCAAACTGTTCACAGATGAATTGCTAACGTTGCTGATTCATCATACATATCATTTTTTCAACTTACATAATACATCTCCAATAACATTATACCATTTTCCACATTATAGAACTGTTTTTACGTATTCACTGGCCTTTCGATAACATTTAGCGTAATGTTAGCGCATATTTACGTAGTGAGTGAACTCTCTGTGACTGTTGTTTCAACTCGCATTGTGTTTTTTCAACCTACATAATACTTTTCCAATAACATTATACCCTTTTCCACTTTAGAGAACTGTTTTGAGATAGTTTCAGGCCGTACGATAATATTTAGCATAATAATAGCGCATAATAACACAGCGGGTGAAGTCACTATGACTATTATTTCAACTTACAACCTATTTTTCTACTTATATAATACTTCTCCACTAACATTTCACACGTTTCCACTTTATATCATTGCTATCACATAATTGGAGACCTTACTATTTTACTGGGCATCATATTATCGCATATTTACACAGTGAGTGTAATCGTGATATCATTTGTTTCAGCTTACACTATTATTCAACTTATAAATTACTTTCCCACTAACATTACACCCTTTTCCACTTTATATCATTGCTATCACATATTTACAGACCCGACTGTTCTACTGAGTGTAATATTTTCGCATATTTACACAGTGGGTGTACTCTTGATATCAATTGTTACAACTTACACTATTTTTCAACTTATACATTACTTTCCTGCTAACATTACACCCGTTTCCACTTTATATCATTGCCATCACATATTTACAGACCAGACTGTTACATTGAGCGTCATATTTTCGCAGATTTACACAGTGGGTGTAGTTCTGATATCACTTCTTTCAGCTTACACTATTTCTCAACTTATATAATATTTTACCACAAACATTACCCATGTTTCAACTTTATATAAATCTTATCCATACTGACTGGCCTTACCATTATACTGAGCATCATATCGCCATCCCACACAGTATCAGAAGTGTAGGTAGTTATGATACTCTTTGAAACAAGGCTGAAGGCACAACGCAACATTGCACTCTGCACACTCGTACCTTGTGTCTTTTCTCTGAGTGGCTGGTCTTACTGTCGAGTGCTTGCATACATGGCAGCGGCGCTGGGGTTTATGACGGTTTGGTTGGGAAGGGATAGTGCTTGGGTAGTGGCGTCCTGCGAGGCACAGGGGAGTCTGGGCAGCCATGGGGGTGCGAGTGCGGTGTGTGGGCCTGTCCTGTGCATACCTGGCGATAATTTCACGTGACAGCTCCCTCATAAAGCCCTCAAAGGTCTCAGAGATTCCCGTTGTCATGGCGTGGAGGCAGTGTGCATTGAAGACCATGATGTCGAGCAATTGGAAAAAGAGCTTTTTGTACCACTTCATCGTGGTCCTGGCACAGTCCACACTGGAAATCATGGAGTCTGACTGATCAACTTGCCTCATGTTGAGATTATAGTCAAGTACCGACTCAGGTTTCCAGACGTGGCGCCTCCTCTCGCTACGGTGATCAATGGAGTCTGTGCGGTGCATCAGGGGGCTGTGTACAGTTGACAGGAGGCAAACTTCCCTGTTGTGGTTCCACAGGGTGGCAAGGATGTTATTTGCCTGGAAGAAAACCACCTCGTTCTTGTCAAGTTTCCTCCCTATCTTGACCATATGGCGACGGTTTCTCTTTACTGTACCACAGACTCCGGTGTTGTGTTGGTGGAGGAATCGAGTGAGAAGAGGGCTAGTGTACCAGTTGTCCAGGTACAACACATGACCACGATGAAGGTACTCCTCTATCATTGTCTTCACCACGGCCCCTGAGAGTCCAATACTACAATCTTCTGTTATGTCTGTCTGTGCACCCGTATACAAGACTATGTAACCTGTCTTACAGTCACACATAACAAAGATCTTGAACCCGAAATGGTGTCTCTTGCTGGGTATGTACTAGCGAAAGGAAATATTGCCTCTCCACAACACAAGACTCTCGTCTATGACAAGGTCTCTGTAAGGATAAAATGAGGAGCGGAACATTTCCCGTAGGTGATCAAAAACAAGCCTAATTCTCCTCATTTTATCAGTGTTATTTGCATTAGCTGGGTAGTCTGCATCAAAAAAGAGGAGGCGGCCGAGAATCTGCTGAAATCCATTACGACCTATTACCTTTCCAAAGAAAGGTGTGCTGGTCATTGGGTCAGTGGTCCAGTATGCCAGAATTTGATTTTTCCTTACAACACCCATCAAGAGAACAAGGGCAAAAAATAAGAACATCTCAGAAACAGTTACAGGATAGTCATATTGCTGGGAGTGCCTGCTGGTTGTACCCAGACGTTCACTTTCATGGCGCTGGCTTCTTGCAAAGAGGTTCGTCTGCTCCACTATGAGGCCCACAAACGCCTCCCCAAAGAATAGGTGGAAGAAATCCACTCTAGTGGAGCCCGCATGCACACCTCGAGCCATGCAACCAGACCACCACTACTCAGTGAAAGGGTGAATGATGGGAGTAAAATTACTCCCATCTTCCCAGTTCCATGACACACTACTGTCTCCAGCCTCGTCCCCATCGTCGCCTTCATCAGGGTGGGGAGGGGAGGGTGGTGGGGGAGGTTGGGGAGGTGGAGAGTGGTGCCCTTCATCACTCGCACTTCTCTTCCCTCTCCTTTTTCCTTTCCCCTTTCCCTTCCTTTTCCTTCCTTTCCCCACATCCTGGGGCTGTGGGGAGGAAGTGAGAGAATATTGTGGGGTGAAAGATGTGCTGGGGAGCAGCTCCACCTCGCCTCCCCTATGCCCACGTACACCACGTGCTCATGCTGCCTCCCTCACACCACTTTCCCTTTCACCTCTCACTCCCGCTACACCACTTTCCCTTTCACCCTGCACTCCCGTCACACCATTTTCCCTTTCACCCCTCACTTCCGCCACATCACTTTCACCTTCCCCAGACAATACAGAAGAACCATACCTGATTTGCCTTCTCGCTGCACCTTCTCATCCTCGAGGTGAAATTTTCTCCTTCCCCAACCACGAGGCAACATCATGTCCTAAGCCGCCATCCTCGTCCTCGTCCTCGTCCTCATCAGAATCTCTCTCTAGGGGCTGGAGAGAGGTCCGCGCAGGTGTTTTGGGTGCAGGCTGGCCTTCCGTCGCCTTACGATACGTAACATACCGCTTTTTCCTCGGCGAAGGGACCTCCTCATCACTGCTGGTTATTTCCTCCTCAGGCTGCACATAATCCTAATCCTCCACATCGTCATCTAGTGGAGAATCACTATCTCCAGTGAAGGCATCCAGGGCGGATTGTACTTCGTCCTCAGAGAGACCTTTACACGCCATGTCTGACCTGGGTCACTGCTAACAGGTGAGTGACCGATACAAGGGTGTGCACGGGTCATGCAGGGTCTGGGAGGCTGCCCGCCTGGTGGCAGGTAGGGGAGGCTTGGCTAGGTGCGCGAATCGAAAATCTCGTGCAAATTTTGAAAATTGTGCAATATATGGACTTTGCAATTGCGGCGCGTTAAAGTACATCGACGGGATTGGCAATGACAAAACGTGAGGATGTTAAAGAACGTCGACGGGACGCCACAGGTTAAAACTGTCTGACATAATGCCGTGGCCAGTGCCAGTGCTGTTTTAAAATGGTCTAAAATAAAGAACTTCGCTGTGACTGCATTTTTCAAGATTAGCAGGTAAAAATTGGCAGGCATGTAAAGTAACTGTTCCTCTACTATCCCCCAGACTGTCAAGGCCATACACTCACTCGCTCCTCCCCTCACGCTCGCTCTGCCTCACTCTGCCTGTGTGCCTCACCCAGTGCTGTACGTACTGAAGGCAATATGTAAATATTTTCATGTATGTGTAAGTTGTTAATATTTTCTTGTAAGTGTAAGGACTATACAGTGAAGTCAAGTTGTCAATACCGTCCTATTAGTGCCAGGATTGTACATAATGGAGTCAGGTTGTAGCTATCTTCAAGTACGTGTAAGATACTGCATTCACAGTGAGAAAGACACGCAAATTGTGATAGATGCTGAAGTAATAAGTGATCAGAAAAGTGTACTGAACATTGCTTGTCTTTCTCAGCATAAATACCTGAGTATACCTGCCATAAAAAATGGCTTTCTCTCACATACATGGTGAGCGTGAGAGAGCGGCTATACCTGTACATGAGTATGCAGGACTCAATAAAACTCATTTTCGAGCCTCGGTGAGCATTTTAATGACAAAATTCGTTGTTTCCACATCAAGATCTATTATTTTAGCCCCCCCCCAAAAAAGGTCCAAAAATGGTCGACACTGGGGTGACCCAGAGGGCTAAAAATAACCGGCATGCGGCGGGTTAAAGACCAATAGCTATCACATCTTCTCTTGGTAAGGTATTTCATTTGGCAGTTAATAAGCACATAGATAAACACCTTGAATCCAACAATTTAATTAGTGATAAACAATATGGTTTTCACCACAAAAGATCCACCATTGATGTACCCAGTCTCCAGACTCATACCGTCCATCAGTCAATTGACATACTTGGAGAAACTCATGCATTCGCTCTTGATATTTCTAAAGGTTTTGACAGAGTGTGACACTGTTCCTTGCGCTCCAAACCCCCTTGATATGGACAAACTTATTTTGTTCCTCTGCTTTCTTCATATCCCATAGACAGAATAATATGAGTAAAAGTAAATTATGCATATTCCAGTTTCCACTCAGTTAATGTCTCCGTGCCACAAGGATCAGCTCTGGCGCAAACACTATTCTTAGTTCCTATTAATGATCTCTTATGTCACTCACAATCACACCCATTCATATGCAGATTACTCAACACTTCACAGTTCATTCACACTCAATCACCCATTTACAAAGTTTAATATCTCTAACTCTCAACTTATTGCAGCCATCTTCATAAAGCAAGACTTATCTAAAATCAGTGAGTGGGGACAAAATAACATTGTCACATTCAATTCTAGTAAAACCAAATATATACAGTTTACTAATAGACAGGTATTGCCAGATTCGCATATTACCTACAATGCTATTAATCCTCCCAGGCACGTTGATGCAAATCGTGTTCATCAAACATAAATGCACATTGATGCGAATCGCATGAAAAAGCAGAAAAAAACGCCATCAAAAGAAAAGTTTTCAGCCGATTTGTGTAAATTTGGATATGTTCTAGCAGGCGCATTCCTCTACCAAGGTCAACACTTGGCAACACTGTAGAGCCTCCCCAGAGCCTGCCCGTAGCAAGAAACCTCAGTAGATTACAAGAAGCCAGGCTGTAAGGCTGCATCGCGTGTGCTGTCCCTTTAACCCGTCACGTCCCGAGGTTTTCCACACCTCCGACATCCCCTAGTCCCGAGCCTTTTTGGAAAAAATTTATTTTGGCTCAAACTTCCGCTTAGGTTGAGAAACGAAGGAAAATCACCAAGAAAGGGCTTACCGTGGTCTATAAGTGGTTGGAACAGGTGAGGTCCCCCGCACCAGGTATTGTATTCTTTCATTGACATGTCAGGTGCTCACGTTTTCTATGGTAAGGAATACTGGGAGAAACAACACACAACACCTCTATATTTATTGAATTTGAACTAATAAACAATAACAATAACAATATAATGGATTTCAGACACATATATATGAAAAATAAGCAGTGTACCATCGCGTGAGCATAGCGAGTTAGATCTGAGTCGTAACATGCTATATGCTAAGTTTCTTGTATCAGTCAACATATCATTTTTTCTACTTGTATACTTCTGTTTCAATGACATTTTACCAATTTCTACTGTTTGTAAGTGTTTTCAGATGTTTTCATTCATTATGATGACATGCAGCATAAGTTTAGCGCACATCAGCTTAGTAAGTGCACTCGCTATGACTCGTATTTCAACATACCCAATTGTTTTATCACTTTCCTATTATTTTTCCCTTTACATAGAACCTTTCCTCCACCACTGTAAATGTTTTCAATTATTTACATTCATCACGAGGGCATTTAGCGATATGCTAGCGCATATTCACGTAGCAACCACAATCTCAAACACTCGTGTTTCATCTTCTACTTTATTTATTCACTCCATTTATACTTTCCCACTTACATTACATACGTTTACACTCCTATACTGCACTGTACATACCTACTGGCATTATTTATTCAAGTGAGCGTCAGAATCTCGCATGAAAATACCCTCGCAATGAATGTTTCGACAAACATAATACTCAAACACTTATATACTAATTCTTCACATATATTACACACTTTCCCACTTGTTGACTTCTATTTTCATTATTACGGGCCTTATTCATTCAACTGAGCGTCAGGATATCGCATCTCTATACACACGCTATGAATATTTGACTTAGAATATATTTCAGCACTTACAATAATTTGAACTTATACCCTTTAGCATTTCCAATAATAATAATTACATAATTACGGGCCGTATTTATTGCACTGAGTGACAGAATATCGCATCATAAAACCCTCGCTATGTATGTTTCCACTTACAGCATATTTATACACTTACATACAATTTTTGCACTTATGTTATACCCGTATGCACTTTATACTAATATTTGGAGATCAACATGACTGATAATTTCACTGAGCGTCTGTTTGTCGCATTTACTTCATAGTTTCAGCGTCCTGTCGCATTCACACCATATCAGAATTGCATCAACGTGTGATTTACGCTGAAACATGGGTGAATACAGAGACCCACGTCACACTCAACGCACTCATAGCAGGTGTCCTTCCTCTGTGTCGTGAGTCTCACCCGGGAATTGCTACACACGTGACACCTGCGTTGGGGCCTAGGTCTGTTTGGCTGGGGAGGGATAGGAGTGGGGAAATGGCAGCCGGATATTCTCAGGGGAGTTTGGGCAATAGGGGCAGTGCGGGTGCGATGTTGGGGCCTTTCTACAGCATAACGTGCAAACATCTCTCTTGTGAGCTCCCTCACAAACCCTTCAAAGGTTTCCTGAACTCCTGTTGTCATGGCGTGGAGGTGGTGGCAATTCAGAGCAGTGATGTCTAGCAAGTGAAAGAACAGTTTCTTATACCACTTCATCGTGGTCCTGGCACACTCTACCGTCGATATCATGGAGTCTGACTGGTCCACCAGGCGCATGTTTATGTTATAGTCCATGACACACTCAGGTTTCCAAATGTGACGCCTGTTTTCGCTACGGTAATCTACGGAATCAGTACGGTGCATCAAGGGGCGGTGAACCATTGACAAGAGGCTTACTTCTCTATTGTGGTTCCACACAGTTGCAAGGATGTTGTTGGCTTTGAAGAAGACAACCTCATTCCTTGCAAGTTTCCGCCCTACCTTGGCCATGTGATGTCGGTTCACCTTCACGGTTCCACAGACTCCCGTTTCATGCGTGTGAAGATAACGAGCGAGAAGAGGGCTAGTGTACCAGTTGTCCAGGTAGAAGACGTGACCACAATGAAGGTAGTCTTCTATCATCGTCTTTACCACTGCTCCCGACAGTCCAATACTTCGATGTTCTATTATGTCTGTCTGTGCACCGGTGTACAAGACTATGTCTTGCACGTATCCAGTCCTACAGTCGCACATAACAAAGATCTTGAACCCAAAACGGTGCCTTTTGCTGGGTATATACTGCCTAAATGAAATATTACCTCTCCACAACACGAGACTCTCGTCTATGACGAGGTCTCTATAGGGATAGAATGAGGAACGAAAGGTTTGCCTCAGGTGATCAAAGACCAACCTAATTCGCCTCATTTTATCAGTGTCGTTCGCATTTGCAGGATCATGAGCATCATAGAAATGGAGGCGACTTAGAATTTGTTGAAAGCGATTACGGCTCATCACTTGCCCAAATATTGGGGTAAACATAACAGGGTCCCTTGTCCGTAAGCAGGAATTCTGTTCTTTCGTATAATAGCCATCAAAAGGACCAGGGCAAAAAATAGGAACATTTCTGAAAGGGAGACAGGGTAATCATATATGATAGAATGCCTACTCCTTGTTCCCAATCTTTCACTCTCAAGGCACTGGGTGCTTGCAAAAAGGTTGGTTTGGTATACAATCTGCTCCACGAATGCCTCACTAAAAAACAGGTGGAAAAAATCCAACCTGGTGGAATTACGGTGAATTTCGGGAGCAATACAGCCAGAGCGCCCCTGCTCAGTGAAGGGGTGAATGAGGGGAGAAAAATCACTCCCATCCTCCCAATTCCATCCCACAAATCCCTCGTCCCCATCATCCCTATCACCGCCTTCGTCTGGGTGGGGAGGAGATCCTGGTGGGGGAGGTGGGGGAGAAGGAGTGGGAGGGCTTCCCCACTGTCACTCCTCTTCACTCTGCCTTTACCCTTTCCCTTTCCCTTGCCCTTAAGGCCTTGAGGAACATTAGGGGGCTGTGGGGATGAAGTAGGGGAATATTGGGGAGCATAAGACGTGCTGGGGAGTGGTTCCTCCCCACCTTCCCCCTCCATGACAACACCACGTGCTTTCTCACGCACCCTAGCTCGACCACGTGTTAGGGGATATTGGGGAGCATAAGACATGCTTGGGAGTGGTTCCTCCCCACCTTCCCCCTCCATCACAACCCCACGTGATACTGAACGCACCCGCACTCACCCACGTGATACACTATGCCGCCTCACACTACCTAGGGAGAGCAATGACTCACTCACGTCACTGTCACTTTCCCTAATCCTCTCTGCACTTTCCCTTTCACTCCCCACTCTCTCCACGGCACTTCCTAACTCCCCAAACAAAATACTAGGCCCATACCTGCTCGTCCGACGTGGTGTGCGCTCTGGGCCATGATGAGTGATTACCTCACGTCCATACCACGGGCAGCACGTCCCACGACTCCGTCCTCGTCCTCGTCATCGAAATCTGGTTCCAAATCACGTTGGGGATAGGCATAGGATGTTCCATGTGGTTTCTTGGCCGGCTACCCCTCTCTAGCAGCACGGTAAGTCACGTACTGACGCTTCCTGGGAGACGGGACTTCTTCATCACTGCTGGTGGTTTCTTCCTCCTCTGGCTGCACATAATCTTTATCCACAACCTCATCATCCAGTGGGGAATCACTGTCGCCTGTAAAGGCGTCCAGGGCGGCTTGAATTTCGCCCTCTGAGAGACCTCTCTTAGCCATGTCTGAGCAGGACCGTTGCTACCAGGTGAGTGGATGAGTGGCGGGTTAGCACGGGTCGCGCAGGGTCTCCGAGTGTCCCCGCCTGGTGGCAGGTAGGGGAAGGTCATGCGAGGATACGTATTGCAAATCAAGTGTGAAATTTGAAAATTGTCGAAATTATGCACTTTGCAATTGCACGACGTACCGGTATGTCGCAGGGACTGGCAAATGCAAACCGTTGCAACGTACCCATCCGTCGACGGGATGGGGCGGGTTAAATCACTCTAATTCTCCCCCTCCCGCCCAAGTCGAAGCCCCTATGGACTGAGTGTGTTAATATGTTATTTCTGAGCATAATTTGAAGTGATTTTGTCGATGGAACATAGATATATATATCTTGAGAAGAAATGGTGCCCGTTACCAGTCATTAGGCCTAGGGGCAAGATGCATGTTAACATCACTGTAGCGGGGTTTCGCCACTCCTCCTTCCCTGGGGCCTATGCTGTGACTACACATACGTATATAGAAAAGCCAATGCTTAAACTGTATAGTCTGTGAAAGTTATAGTGGCTTGCTTTGTGATATATTGGGACTAGCATGCATTACGAACACCATAGCCATAGTGTGGTATGGGGCAGGCATTACCTGTGCTCTGTAATCGGGAAGGGATTATTAGAGGTGTTTAGGGATAATATTTTGATTGTGATACTGTATATGCGTATGAATTTGTGTGAAATAAAGGGCCAACATGCTGCAAGTGTTCATGAAGGGGTGTGGTGTGTGCCAATATAGCAGTGTGTCGTAATCTCGAGGAGAAAGTGCTGCGTCATGGTCACGTTGTACCGTAGTAAGGAACGTAAATAATTGCGAAGGTAGGGGTGGAATAATTGTGGTAGTCATGTATTTGCGTATGATTTAGTGTAAAGTGTACGTGAATTGAGCTGCGAGTATTCATGAAGGGATAATTTTAGGGTGCATAGGTGAAGCAACACAAGGTTATGAAGAAGTACATGGGGGATGTGCGTATGGTATGAGGAATGCAGAAGGGGAAAGGATACTCGAGTTTAAGGAGGCAATGGACATGAGTGTGTGCAACACATAATTTAGGAAAAGAGAGACTAGGTTAATTACATATGAGTCTGGTGGAAATAGCAGTCAGATAGATCATTTTCTGGTTAGGAGGGCTGATAGGAGGTTAGTGAGAGATGTTAAAGTTATTGGAAGTGAGGAGAGTGTGCAGCAGCACAAACTATTGATCTGTGATATGGTGCTTAAAGAACTAGTGATGAAAAAGAGGACTTGTGTACCTAGGAGGAAAGTATGGAAGCTAAAAAACCAAGTAGTAAAGGATGCCTTCTATAGCAAGATGAGGAGAGTGGTGGCTGAACAGGGAGCAGTAGACAGAGGCGTTAATGAACAGTACAGAGCCCTCAAGAACAATGTCCTGAGAGTTACTGTTGTAACATGTGGTTGGACAAGAGGACCATCAAAACATAGAGTAACTTGGTGGTGGGATGAGGGTGTAGAAGCTGCAGTTAAACAGAAAAGAAGGCTTTTCCGGGAATGGAAGAAGGGTGGTAGGAAGGAGGAATACTTGGTTGCCAAGCATAGGGCTAGAAGAGAGGTATACAGGGCGAGGTCTGAGTCACAGAGACTTTTACTTGATAACCTAAATCTTGGGGATAGGAAAAATATGATATTTAAGGTGGCAATTCAGATGAAGAGGGATAATCGGGATATCATAGGTGAGCAGTGTGTGAAGAATGATGAAGGAAGGGTAGTGGTGAACTTTGAGGATATTAAAGATATATGGAGAGAGCATTATACCCGGTTGTTCAATGAGGAGTTTGACTGGGACAGGGAAGGTTTGGAGCCAGCAGATCCAGTGTTTGGCCCTTGGCCTTTGATTGATGCTGCTACTGTGAGTGAGGCAATAGTCAGGATGAAGGTGGGGAAGGCAGCAGGTGTGTCTGGGTTGACTGCCGAAATGTTGAAGGCCTCAGGAGATATAGGGGTGACCTGATAAATATGATTATTTATGAGTGTGTTGTCCCAGATGACTGGCTGAAGAGTGTAATTGTAAATGTATATAAAGGGAAGGATGATGCCCTGGAAAGAGGAAATTATAGAGGTATAAAGCTTTTAGAACAGATAATGAAGGTAATGGAGAGAGTTTTAGAAGGTATGATTAGAAAAAGAGTGAATATTGATGAGATGAGTTTGGATTTATGCCAGGTAGGGGGACCACTGATGCCATATTCATTGTTCGACAGCTTCAGGAAAAATATATTGGCAGGAAAAGGGATCTGTATTTTGTTTTTGTTGATTTGGAAAAGGTCTTTGACAGAGTCCCTAGAGAGGTGGTGAAGTGGGCAATGAGAAAGCTTGGCTTGGAGGAGTGGCTGGTTAGGGTGGATATGGCTATGTATGTGGGTGCTCGCACCCAGGAAAGAGTGCATGGAGATTTGAGTGATGATTTGCCATGAATGTTGGTGTGCATCAGGGGTCAGTTTTGAGTCCCATGTTGTTTATCATGGTACTTGAAACCATCTCACGTGACTTTAGAAACTGACTCCCGTGGGAGATGTTGTATGCTGATGGTTTGGTGTTGATTGCAGAGAATGAAAGGGAGGCGGAGGAAAGGTTTGGGAAGTGGAGAGATGGTATGGGGCACAAGGGCTTAAGGGTAAATGCAGATAAAACAAAAGTGATGATATCTAGGGTTGGTGGCAGTACTGTCAAAGACGAGGGAGACTGGCCATGTGCAGTTTGCCACAAGGGCATGGGAAGTAATTCTGTCTTGTGCGGTGTTTGTGATAATTGGGTGCACAAGAGATGTAGTGGTATCAGAGGTAGACTGCGAGATAATATTGATTTTCTGTGTACGGCGTGTCAGGGGGATGCAGGTGGAGATTGTCAGGCATGATAGGATTGAACTTGCTGGTGAATCTCTTGAGTGTGTGGAAGAGTTTTGTTATTTGGGAGACGTGTGCTGGAGGTGGGGCTGGAGCTAGCTCTGTGGCTAGGGTGAGAAGTGGTTGGAAGAAGTTCAGGGAGCTCTTGTCTCTTCCGACACTGAGAGGGCTCTTCCTACGTGCTAAGGGGTCTTTGTATGCAGCATGTGTTAGGAGTGTAATCCTGTATGGTAGTGAGACCTGGGCAGTAAAGGAGGAGGATATTCCCTGGCTCAGACGTACAGAAATGACAATGATTAGGTGGATGTGTAGTGTGTCCCTGCATGCAAGGTCCGGGGAGACTGGGTTTACAATGGAAGAGTTGAGAGGTAGGATGGGACTGGAGTGTATCGGTGTTGTGATGAGGAGAGGTAGATTGAGATGGTTTGGACATGTGGAGAGGATGGGGGGTGATTACTGGGTGAGGAAAGTGAGAAGTGTTAATATTGGGGGTGGGGTTATGAGGGGTAGACCGAGAAAGACATGGGACGAGGTCATTAAGTGTGACCTCAGGGTTAAGGGACTGAATAGGGAGGCTGCAATGGATCTTGCAGCATGGAAAGCCGCCATTAGGTGACCAAGGCCGACTCATGCAAGCATGTTGGAGCCTTTAAAAATTAAACGAAAAAAAATGAAACGAAACGTAGCGTAGGTTAGCGACACCTTAGCGGCAGGTGTGTGGGGACATCAGGACACCGGGAAACCACATGTGTCATTGAACAGGTACTGTAACTTGCTAAGACATTTAGTGATAAGTTATATTTAATGCACAATGAACGTGAAATGTGCAGCGAGTGTCTCTTGTGGGATATTGTGGGTGCATAGTGTAGGTTAGTGATACCTTAGCGGCAGGTGTGTGGGGACATAAGGACACCGGGCAACGACGGACGTCACTGAACAGGTACTGTAACATGCTAAGACATTTAGTGAGAAGTGATACTTTATGTACAAAGAACGTGAAATGTGCAGTGAACGTCCGTGAAGGAATTCTGTGGGTGTGTAGCATACGTTAGTGATACCTTAGTGGCAGGTGTGCAGGGACATCAGGACGCCAGGCAACCACATGCGTCATTGAACAGGTACTGTAACTTGCTAAGACATTTAGTGAGAAGTGATACTTTATGTACAATGAACGTGAAATGTGTAGCAGTGGTCATTGTGGGATATTGTGGGTGCATAACTTATGTAAGCGATAGCGGCAGGTGTGTGGGGATGTAAGGATGCCGGGCAAAGATGGACGTCATTGAACAGGTACTGTAATTTGCTAAGACATTTAGTGAAAAGTTATACAGTACTTTATGTACAATGAACATGAAATGTGCAGCAAGTGTTCGTTGTGGGATATTGTGGGTGTGTAGCGTAGGTTAGCGATACCTTAGTGGCAAGTGTGTGGGGACATAAGGACACTGGGCAAAGACGGACGTCATTGAACAGGTACTGTAACTTGCTAAGACATTTAGTGAGAAGTTATACTTTATGTACAATGAATGCGAAATGTGCAGCGAGTGTCCGTGAAGGAATTCTGTGGGTGCGTAATGTAGGTTAGAGATACCTTACTAGCAGGTGTGTGTGGACGTCAGGACGCCGGGTAACCACTTGCGTCATTGAACAGGTACTGCAACATGCTAAGACATTTGTTGATTATTTATGATTTAAATAAAATATTTGTGATATGTGTCACGATTGTTCGTTGTGGGATGTGGGAGTGTAGGGTATGTCAGCGATACCTTAGCGGCAGGTGCAGGTGGTGTAAGGACGCCGAGAAATGATGGACGTCAGTGTACGGGTACTGTATCTTGCTAGGACATTTGCTGATTATTTATGATTTATATAAAATGTTTGTGATATGTGTCACGAATGTTCGTTGTGGGATATTGTGGGTGTGTAACGTATGTCAGCGATACCTTAGCGGCAGATGTGCAGGTGACATAAGGACGCCAGGCAACGACGGACATCAGTGGACAGGTACTGTACCTTGCTAAGACAATTGCTGATTATTTAGGATTTATAATAAAAGGTTTGTGATATGTGTCACGAATGCTCGTAGAGAAATAGTATCATGTGTTGGGGGAACCTTGGGAGAGGAGGGAAAATATATATATATATATATATATATATAATAGATACATAGATAGCTAGATAGATAGAGATATAGATATACAGATAGATAGATAGATAGATGGATATAGATATACAGATAGATAGATAGATAGACAGATGGATATAGATATACAGATAGATAGATAGATAGATCTAGACATATATGTGTGGCACACACCCACGGATGAAAGCAGACAGGTATTACACCATGCAAAGACAATGAAAAATTATCGTTTATGTGAACTGTTCGTAAATTGTGCAGCAATTGAGCGTACGGAAAGATATAACATCACTTGTGTAGTGCTACTCTCAATGGAAGGTGTTGCATGACAGTGAATACTATCTCATGTTTTATCATCTGAGAACCAAAATAGCTCACACTGGACTTTCTGTGTGTCAGTGCTTGCCACAATGGAGAGGAGGGGTTTGTCTTCTGAGGAATGGCAGAAGGTTCTCTTCGAGGAGGAGACCGAGAGCAAGGAGGAGGAGCAGCTGAGTGATGCTTCAAATGAGGAGGACCAGGACGATGTCCAACACCATTCCTGTTGGGAGGCTATGCCCCCACCCCTACCACCACAGGGGCAGACACCACCACCACCAGCGTCGGGACCATCAGCCCAGCCATCGTCTTCACTTGGACGACAGGCATCACCTTTGCTCATATCTCTCGCTCCAGCAGCCATCGCGGTCTCTCCACCTCTAGCCTCCAGTTTCCCCTTGGCGGAGCTCATGTCACCAGTAGCAGGGCCTAGTAATGTGACTCTGGCACCTGCATGCGATGCAGTGTCTGCAGCGTAACTGGTGCAGGGTGCGACTGTGTCGTCGTCCCCTGCCCGGTCGACAAGGGCACTGTCTCCAACAGCATTCATCCCCCCCAACGTTGGTAGCAGCAGGAGACAGTCTTGTCATCCTCATCATCGAAGCCCTCACCACCTCATTGAGGCCGGCGTGGTCCACAGCCCGGATATGAGGGGCAGTCAAGGGGTGGCTGAGGAGGCATAAGGGTGTCGGTAGGCCGATCGACTGCCACCACTGCGAGAGGTGTTGCCACAAAGGATCCAGGGTGGAGCAGTGGCCCATTCACACCAGCTAATGGGCCCTGCACAGAATCCCCAGGAATGAGGGTAGATCCACCAACAATGCCTTTCCAGTTCTTCAAGCTGTTTTTCACCAGGGAGTTTTTGACGTATTTCACCTGCGAGACCAACAGCTACTCCAAGTTCCTGGGGCTCTATTTCTTCATGGGGGGGTGAAAATGCTGGTCATCAGGCATTACTGGAGGAGATCCTGTCTCCATAACTACCCCTTTTCCAACAAGTGATTAGTGGGAAACACTTCCATACCTTCAACTCACTTGCTATACCCCAGGACAATAGTGACAGGCTCATCATGGTTGGCACGGTGATGGAGTACCTCCTTCAGTGGTTACAGGACACCTACTTACCCAAGGAGCACCTCAGCCTGGATGAGGGCTCACTGGCATGGAAGGGGTGCCTCAGCTTCCGTGTCAACAACGCCATGAAGCCCTCGAAGTATTCCATCAAGTTTTACATCCTGGCTGAGGCTTCCTCGGGGTACATCTGGAACTTCGAGGTGCATACGGGGCAGAAGGCACTGAAGATCACCGTTTGGAACCTCATTGAAATGCTGGAGGATCAGGCATACAAAGTTTACATGGACAACTATTATAACTCTGTACCCCTCTGCAAACGCCTCTTCAGTGCAAGAACCTATGTGTGAGGGACATCACCGGGACCAAGAACCTGCCAGAGAGGGGGCATGGCAGTGATGCACAAGGAAAATGTGATGGTGTTGCTGTGGAAGGACAAGTTCATCGTAAACATGGTCTCCACCATCCACAGCACAAGCTCCATCGAGAAGCAGGTTTGAGGGAAGACCTGGGGTCCTGACGGGAGGACAACCTATGTCCAGAAGACCGGGGACAAGCCCGTCGTGATGGAGGACTACAATCGTTACATGGGTGGGGTGGACCACTTAGACCAGATGGTCCAGTACTACCCTATCCAGTGGTGGACCGTGAAATGGACCAAGAAAATCACCTTCTATTTCATCCAGATGGCCATTTTCAATGTGTTCGCCTTGTACAAAAGTGCTCATGCGTGTCAATCAGTCTGTTGGAATTTGTGGAGGAGAAAGTTGACAAGCTCCTCCACTTTGATGAAGCAGAGTGGCCTGCATCAGGGCATGTCATCCACCATGCCCCTGACCTTCCAACCCGATGGCCAGCAGGACCTCTGGCACTTGCAGCACCTGCAGCAGCACCAGCACAGGTGCCATCACCATTTTTTCCTGGGCCAGCACCGTCTCCTGGATCAGCACCAGCACAGGTGCCAACACCACCATCTACAGGAGGAGGACCAGCACAGGAGCCAGCGCAACCATCGCCTGCAGGACCAGCACGGGTGTCGAGACAACCATCTGCAGCAGTTCCTGGTCCGTCAGGAGAACCTGCTGCCACTGCCATGCCCGGCCCTGCAATTGCACCCCCAGGACGACAGGACTAGGGAAGACCAGGAGGACATCCAACCAAGCATTGGAGAGTCATCAATGACAGAGTGAAGATGGATCACACACTGGGCCATCGATGGGAGAGGATCCCCAACCGGAGGAGGCTCCAGTGCGCCCTGTGTGCCTTGGTGAAGATGAGGAGGGGCACAAGTCACATGTGTCCTGTTTGTGATGTGCTGCTTTGCATGAGTGATTGCTTCGAACGATACCATATCGAGCAAAGTATTCCCTAGTGGAGCACACACACACACACACACACACACACACACACACACACACACTACATAACTCCTCATCTTCAAATCCCTGAAGGTCCTGCAGGCAGCTCAACACCCCTGGAGGAAGTGAGTTTTCCGAATTTTGTTGATATGCATATTGACCTATTATCAATTCCCCTATATATTTCACACAATTGATCATTTTCTTCTACATATTACACATCTGACAGAAAGTACAGCTTCATTAGCAGTAACTAGAAAAAAGTAGTGTTCATGTCTTGTACGTTATAACACTATAAAAACAACCCTTGGAGATTTTAAAGTCCGTGCATAATAGAAAAATAAAAATAAAAGGCTTTGGGAGCATAGTCTTCAGGCAAAGGAGGGATAAGGCTGTTTTTTTTTTTTTCGCTTGTGGTAAAAGTAGGTAGCGATCGGAAGAGTAATCTACTGTAGCTTTGTCGTCCTATTACTCGAAAACTATTGGATGTTTTGACTTCCTATAAAAACCATGATAAAGATCAGAGAATTATACGTAAGTTCACTACTAAAATGAAAGCCTTTGGGAGCATATTTTGTAGGAAAAAGCGGGGGAACAGTGTGTTTTTTTTCTCACTTGCAGTTAAAGAAAACAGCACCTAGAGGAGTAATATCACTTTGTTGGCCAATTACTCGAAAACTATTGGACATATCGATTTCCTGTAAGAACCATGATAAAGAGCACTAAATTCTACGTATGCTCTTTACCAAAATAAAAGTGTTTGGGCGCATATTTTGTAGGAAAAGGCGGGGAAACAGAGTATGTTTCTTTTCTCGCTTGCATAAAAGTAGAAAGCGCTCGGAGTAATCTAACTTTGTCGGCCAGTTACCCAAAAACTATTGGACGTATCGATTTCCTGTAAGAACCATGATAAAGAGGAGTAAATTCTATGCATGTACAGGACATAACAATGTAATATCTCTGATAAAAAGTTGTTGTTACATAGGCGGGAATATAGCATTTGCTGTGCGCACATGACGAAAGTGACGCACGGCCGTGAGTACCCAGTCGTATAAAAAATCTGCACGGACCATGAGAAAGCACATGAAATTCTACACAATATTATGAAATAAAAACATAAGGTGTATGAGAAAATTTTTGTGGAAAAGCTTCCTGTATAAAAATAATTTTTTAAAAATGGCTTTCAGTTTTGGGGTATTTTCTTGAAAAGTACATATCATATCACAACCGGAGAAAGTTCTTTAGAAAGTCGATGAGTTTCTCTATCAAACATCTAATAGCATTTTCCTGTATGATGGACAGCACTCGAATGGTGATGCTGGGAAGTGAGATTGATATTGCAAAATGTTTATTCAGGGCCGCCTAATGTAGTTTTAATTGTTTTCCTATTTTTTGTGCTTATCAGCTAGAACAAACATCGACGAATAAGTTGATCTAGGTTTTATGGCAGTATATTGAGGTTTGGGTGGCGAAAATAAGGCGAGAATACGTGTTTTTCAGCGGCGCGCGGGCGGGCTGGGTAGGTGGCCAGTCAAGTAAAATCGTGTGCTGCGAAACTTACTGAAACTTGTGCGTGCACGAGAGGGTTAAAATTCCCCTCTCCAAAAGTATTAAAATTCTCAGTGTTTCACTGAACAATGCCCTCAGCTGGACCTTTCACGTCAGATCTCTTTCTAAAACCGCCTCAAAGAAACTTGGATTCATGTACAGAGTTCGTAACTTTATCACTGACGAACAGTTGCCACCTCAGCTGGAATATTGCTCACTCTTGTGGTACGGATGTGTAGAGGTTGCACTAAAACAACTAGACAAAATTCAGAACAAAGGTATTGGAATTATTAAAAACCCTGCTATTATAAATAAACTACCTCCCCTGCAGATAAGAAGAAATGTTGCCTCCATAGCATTAAGTTGCAGATACTTTCATGCCAAATGATCAGACGAAGTTGTGTCCATTGTGCCACCTCACCATGCCTTCCCTCCTCCTTCATGGGCATGTAGTAGTGCTCACGAATGGAATGTCACACAGACATATTACAGAACATCTGTCTATCAGAATTCTTTTATTATCCGAACTGCATCTCTCAGGAGCTCATTTCCCCGAAGTTATTTCCCGCAAACTTCAACCTACAGCGGGTCAAGTCCAACTGTTACAGATATTTTATGAATGGAGGATGCGAGTAATCTGGTGTATGAATTATTTATTTATTCATTTGTTTTTCCTTTCAGTTTTCTGATATATATATTGTTACGGAACAGAGAAAGATAATGTACACTTTAAGTGACAATACTAAAAATCACTACTGTCCAGTAAAGTTCCAGGTTCAAAACAAAAGAGTTAGGTAAAATTACAAGTTAAAGTTTAATGCTCAAACTAACAACAAAACATTCAGGACTCATAAGGATAATGTAATGGCAAAAAACAGGTTAAATATATGGTTAACTGCAATAGCCTCTATTAACACGAAATTAGCATGAGTAAATTTATCTAAGTCAGCCCTGTTAAAATGAGATACCAGATAATACTCAGTGAATGCCAGATATATTATTACAGATACAAAATATTATTAATGATGGCTAACATCCACTCACATGAATCACAAAATATCACTAGGCCTACGAATTAATAACTTACGCTATACAGTAAAAGAACAAAATGCAATAACACTTATACTCAAATTACACAGCTGCTAGATGGTTGGAGACTTCCTGAGCACTCACAATAATAACTGTACAGGGGAGGACAGAGATGTGAACAAAATGAAGAGTAGATCTAAGTGGCAATTAATGTAGAGACGGAGCTCATTATATAGGGGCCGGGAGAGCTTGATACAACTTGTAAGAAGGACGCGCAAATGAAGCCATGGGGACAAAGAGTTGACAATCCCGCTCTGAACAACAGAAAGAACGACTTACTCTACTATAACGATAGAAGGGGGGGAGTGAGGTAGAACACGCTAGTGATCAAACAGGCAGCACACTGTACGTTAGAATTACACAAAGGATGATGAAATCATAGGCTATGTAACACCTCCCCACAAAGAAAAAAGAAATTTACAAAGGAAATTTCTTATTACTCTAAAACAATCTGTCTAAAGTCTAGATAAGCAATCTGCAATAACATTTTCTTTCCCCTTGACATGCTGTATGTCTAATGAATACTCCTGAAGAAGTAGACTCCATCTTGTCAATCTCTGATTTTTATCTTTAAACTTACTAAGGCATTTCAGTGGGTTATGATCGGTATAAATGAATATAGGGTCAAAACTAGAACACAAATAAAATGAAAAATGCTGTAAACCCAAAATCAAGGCCAAAAGCTCTTTCTCAATACTTGAGTAGTTCTTTTGAGGTGGAGTGAACTTCTTACTGTAATAAGATACAGGGTGTTCAATACCCTGATCATCCTCTTGCAGCAAAACAGCCCCAGCTCCTGTATCACTTGCGTCAACAGCCATCTTAAAAGGCTTAGCAAAATTTGGAGTACCGAGCACTGGCTGACTTAATAGGATAGCTTTAAGTTTGCTGAAACAGGATTCACAGTTATCGGTCCAGACAAATTTAACTCCCTTTTTCAGTAGGTCTGTAAGTGGTGATACAAGAATTGAAAAGTTAAGAACAAATCTCCTGTACTAACCTACCATTCCCAAAAATTTTTGTAGCTCTTTCCTACTTTTAGTTCTGAGAAGATCACTTATAACCTGAACCTTAGCTCCTGGTGGTGCAACATGTCCATCACCAATTACATACCCAAGGTACTGAACTTTAGCTTGACCAAACTCACACTTTGATAAATTAGCTACAAGATTAGCATGAACCAAACGCTCAAGGAATTTACTGACATGGCATAGGTGATCTTTCCAGTTGTCACTGAAGATTAATACATCATCAATATAAACAACACACCCTGCCAAACCCTCTGTTGCAAAATTCATGAGCTTCTGAAATGTGGCTGGTGCATTCTTCATACCATATGGCATTACAGAACATGCAAAAGTCTTTCCTAGTGTTACAAAACATGAGATCTCCCTAGCACGTTCAGTCATAGGTACTTGCCAGTATCCCTTTAACAAATCAAACTTACTTATGTACCTGGCCTTTCCGATCTTGTCTATGCAATCTTCCACGCGAGGGAGAGGGTAAGTGTCTGTTTTGGTTATCTGATTAACACGTCTGTAGTCGATGCAAAGCCGCTGTGACCCACCCGGCTATGGGACTAGAGTGACAGGAGAACTCCACTCGCTCTGACAGGGCTCAATCATCTTGTGGTCCGACAGGTAGCCAAGCTCCTTCTGGATGAGAGGAACTTTCACTGGGTTCACACGGTAAGGAGGCAGTTTAATTGGCTTTGCGTCTCCAACATCAACATCATGCATCAACACAGTGGTTCTTCCTGGAGTGGCACGGAACACTTGCGGGTACTCCTGCAGTAATGCCAAAAACTCCTGCCTTTCCTCGGGAGGTAGATGAGAAAGCTTAGTCTGGAGATCATTCATGATATCAGGATTCTTCCCCAAACTATCACTCAGGCTCATACTGCATGGCAGAGCTTCACTTGCAGACTCGGGTGGAACAGCTACAGTGCAGACTGGATTATTTTCGTCCCGCCTGTGATATAACTTTAGCATGTTGATGTGACAAAGTTGCTTGTTCTTTCTACGATCTGGTGTGGCGATGACATAGTTGACGTCACTGAGTTTCTTCTCCACGAAATAAGGACCACTAAACTTGACTTGAAGAGGTTGCCCATGCACCGGTAGCAGAATCAAAACCTGATCTCCTGGCTGAAAGTGGCGTAACCTGGACTTCTCATCATACCAAGTCTTCATCTTCTCCTGAGCAGCTCCTAAATTCTCTCACGCCAGCTGTAAAGCAGTGGACAGCCGTTCTTTGAACTTCATCACATACTCCAGCGGGTTGACGTCATCTTCCTCCAACAGCCAGCATTCCTTGAGTAGCTTAAGGGGTCCTCTTACTTCATGGCCAAACAGTAGTTCAAAAGGTGAGAAGCCCAGTGATTCATTGGCGATTCTCTTGCAGCAAACACAACGAATGGAAGACCTTTATCCCAGTCTTTCTGATGTTCCAAACAGTATTTCTTGAGCATCAATTTGAGTGTTTGATGATATCTCTCCAACGCTCCTTGGGTCTGGGGATGGTAAGCTGAAGACGTGATCTGGGTGATGCCCAATTCTTTCAGAGACTGCTTGAAAACGTTCGACATGAAATTACTTCCCCGGTCTGACTGTACCTCCTTGGGCAGACCAAACTTTGTGAAGAACCCTAGCATTTCCTTAACCACGTTCTTTGCTGAGATATTTCTAAGTGGAATGGCTTCAGGATAACGAGTAGCCATATCAATCAGGGTCAACACATAAGAAAAACCTGAAGAAGTCTTAGGAAGAGGGCCCACAATATCCACCAATACACGGGTGAATGGCGCCTCAAAAGGAGGAATGGGAACTAGAGGTGCAACCTTTTCGGTCTCATTACACTTCCCTACAACTTGACAGGTGTGACAAGACTTACAATACCAGGAAACATCCCTGAAGATACCTGGCCTGTAGAAGTGTTTCAAAATGCGTGCCACAGTCTTCCTAACTCCAAGGTGTCCTGCCAAACTGGAATCATGAGCCACTCTAATGATATCCTGCCTACAAACACGAGGGATGACAACTTGATGTACAACCTCCCATTCACAGTCGGCTGATGCTGTTGGGGGTCTCCACTTCCTCATAAGTACTCCTGACTTTATATAATAACAAGCAGAAGCACCGGCTGACTCTTCTTCACTGTAAGCAGAGTTAGCTAGACCTTTCAACTCAGGGTCAGCAACCTGCAACTCAACCAACTCTTGACGAGACAAATTATCAACACTACGGGGTACTGCCTCATCTGGTGAGTGGTCCAAATTAGCAAGAAAAGTGTCAGCTAGGATAACATCATCATCATCATTATCCTCTAAATCACCAGTAACTTTAGACTTAGCCCTAGTGACAGCACATGCAGGGAACACATCAGGGATATCACAATCCTGGGTCGCAGCCACTGGCTCACTAGACAACTGAGGAGCAGGACACACTTGACTTCCACCAATATCATTTCCAAGTAAGAAAGTTACACCTGACATTGGGAGTGTCTCAACCAACCCAACCATAACGGAACCATTAACAAAACCAGACTCTAAATTCACTCTGCACAGAGGGACAGAGAAGTAATTATTCCCTACACCTTGTACGATTACAGTTTCATCAAAGGAATTAACATTAGAGCCTAGAACACTGGTCAGCATAAGGGATTGGCAAGCACCTGTATCACGATATATTTTAACTGATTTCCTGTCATTACTGTCCAGAGGACTGACAAAACCATCAGACAGGAAATTAGCACATGAACTCTTGAGAGTGTCACCCACGTTACTGCTCAAAAGAGGAGCTCCATCATGAGAATTTAAGTTACCCCTCAGAGCAGGTTCAGTTAACTCAGTTAAAGAATTCTGGAAACTCTCAAGGGTGGACACTAAACCAATTGACTGAATATTTAAAGACTCCTTTTTGTTCACATCACGCTGTCTCCTGAAACATTTCTCCGTAGTATGACCAAGCTTACTACAATAAGTACATTTACTTTTCTGAAATCTAGAGGTGAAGCTGGTATTTACTTCCTAAGAAACATCATCTTTATTCTCTTTCCTGTTACCTGTACTCTGAGTAGAGGCAACGTACTTACTCTCAGCTTTCCCTTTTTCTTTAGAATATCTCTTGTGAGTAAGAACATATTCATCAGCTAAAACTGCAGGATCAGACAAATTATCTATTCTTTTCTCATCAAGATATAGGCTTACATCTTTACTAATACACCTTTTGAAGTCCTCCAGCAAAATCATCTGCTTAAATTTACCAAACTCAGAATCCACATTCTTAGAATTTAACCACTGCTCTAACAGATCTTCTTTGATTTTTGCATACTCAACATGGGATTGCTTATCTTGCTTATAAGTTGTCCTAAATTTTACTCTATAGGCTTCAGTAACAAGCTCATAGGCCTTAAGAATCAAGCTCTTAACTACATCATAATTATCACATTGATCCTGAGGCAAAGATGCATAAGTTACTTGAGCTTTACCGGTGAGAACAGTTTGAAGGAGTACTGGCCAATACTTTTTTGGCCAATTAAAACATGTAGCTACCCTCTCAAACAACTGAAAATACTTTGTTAAATCAGATTCATTAAAAGGAGGGACAAGTTTAACCTTTTTAGCCACATCAAAATCATCAGAGCTAGATGATCCAGTTCCACCTTGTTTCATGCGATACTCATGGTCTGCCTGAATCCTGGCAAGTTCAATTTGTGCCTGAGCCTGTACCTGTGCCTCTTGAATACGAGCATTTGCCTGAAATTCGGCTTCTTTAGCACGAGCCTCCTGCAGAGCTAGCTGTAACTTAGCTAATTCAATCTGCGTTTGCTCATTTCGAGGAGTTACATTAAATAAGCTTTCATTAATCATGTCAACAATTTGATCTTTAGAATGATGAGAGCGAACAGCAATTCCCAATTGTTGAGCAACAAGCTTAAGTTCATTCTTTGTTCTGTTTTCTACATCACACACTGTTTGCACATTTGACAAAAAATCTTTGGCTTCGTCAAGCGTAGTAATAGAAGACATCGTGAATAAGTAACAGTCACAAAATATCAAGCAATATCCTGATGATAATATCCTGAATATCCTGGCGAGGTCGCCAAATTTATGTTACGGAACAGAGAAAGATAATGTACACTTTAAGTGACAATCCTAAAAATCACTACTGTCCAGGTTCAAAACACAAGAGTTAGGTAAAATTACAAGTTAAAGTATAATGCTCAAACTAACAACAAAACATTCAGGACTCATAAGGATAATGTAATGGCAAAAAACAGGTTAAATATATGGTTAACTGCAATAGCCTCTATTAACACGAAATTAGCATGAGTAAATTTATCTAAGTCAGCCCTGTTAAAATGAGATACCAGATAATTCTCAGTGAATGCCAGATACATTATTACAGATACAAAATATTATTAATGATGGCTAACATCCACTCACATGAATCACAAAATATCACTAGGCCTACGAATTAACAACTTATGCTATACAGTACAAGAACAAAATGCAATAACACTTATACTCAAATTACACAGCTGCTAGATGGTTGGAGACTTCCTGAGCACTCACAATAATAACTGTACAGGGGAGGACAGAGATGTGAACAAAATGAGGAGTAGATCTAAGTGGCAATTAATGTAGAGACGGAGCTCATTATATAGGGGCCGGGAGAGCTTGATACAAGTTGTAAGAAGGACGCGCAAATGAAGCCATGGGGACAAAGAGTTGACAATCCCGCTCTGAACAAGAGAAAGAACGACTTACTCTACTATAACGGTAGAAGGGGGGGAGTGAGGCAGAACACGCTCGTGATCAAACAGGCAGCACACTGTACGTTAGAATTACACAAAGGATGATGAAATCATAGGCTATGTAACAATATATATATATCTATATATATATATCTATATATATATATATATATATATATATATATATATATATATATATATATTCATAATAATAAATATGGAGGAAAATTAATTCTGGAGTATTATGTTTGCTGGATGTGTCTATTTTGAGTTTAGATGTAAGCTCCTGAGACACCAAATTATAGCCAAAATGGAGGATATTTACTGGTGCCGCATCTTACCCAAAGTTTGAGTTCAATAAGCAAACTTACATTGTGATAAAAATCTATTCTGTTATTTGAAAAGAAGTGTTTGCTTTAGGCCTACTTCATTGGAGGATACATTCTAGTGATACCCGTATTTTTTCCCCAAATTTTCAGGGATTTGCCTTTTGAATTATAATTTACTATGAAGTGATACTGTCAGTACCCGAGATGAAAAACAGGTGCAAAACTAAGATTTGGCTTGTTGGACAATTAAGTGGAAGACAACTTGGAAGTAAGTTACCTCCTTGTGAAGAAGTGCTAGTGCAGCTTTTCTACCTGATGCGAACTGAGACATGAACCCTGAGGGATTCAGCATATGTTTTATCTGAGGAATTAGGGGGATTCTGGAAGAGAGCTTACTTTCCTGCATCTGAGCAATGGAATCGTATCCTTAAAACTAAATCTCTCTATAAAGAATGGAGAAAATTGGAGAAGAGAAAGAGACAGAATACAGAAAGAGAGCAGAAGAGAATGAAGGCCAAGAACAGATGAAAGCTCTTTTTGACATAGTACACACGAATGCCTTCGACCTCATCAAAAATTGTGAGAATAAGGAGTTTCTTGTGATTCAAAGGGAAACAGGGAGGCGAGGCTCTATGATGGGTACTGATGTCAAACTCGACCAGAAAGAACAAAGACAGAGAGAGAGAGAGACAACAATTTGAACAGAAGAGGAAAGAGCATGATTAATGTCATCAAGCAGTAAGAGAGGAAATAGTGGAGCTGGAGGAAAGCCCAACTATTGATGAAGACAAAAAACGTGACGGTTATACAGATATAGGAGGTCCTTCCCTTTTGGCTGGAGTTCCTCTGTAATGCCAACGAGCATGAAAAAAAAATGTCACCTCCAGTTGCTGTTGTTTTAGATCGAACCAAGACCTCAGACCGTGCTGCAGTCTATCTGCTTTCTGCGACCATTTCTGCCTGAGAACATCCTCAGGCAGAATGTATACAATCCAAGAATGTATACTATCAACAGGCAGAATCAAGAGTCGGAGGGGATCTGCAGAATGGCTGAAGACATCATTCCTTCCAACTGTGTCACTTGTAGGACACTGGGATGGAAATCTAATTTCCTATGTAACAAGAGCAGATGTCACTAACCCCTCTGGTGCTAATTGGGTTGATCGATCCTTTTTCAGGATTATCCAAGATCTCTAATGTGATCGATAAAGGGGCTTCAGGGGAAAACTGGGGACGACATGCTCCGCCCCGATTGTGACGTATATCCCTTCCAACCAATCAGAACTTAGTGCTGAATAGGCGAGAAGGAGGATTCAGGCCTGTACCCACGGTGGGGGGGGGGCTCTCCAACAGCCCTCTCACATCCCTCTCTCTACCCAACTACCTTCCCTCTCCCCTTCCCTCATCTCTGACCGCCTCCTGCTCCCTCCCTCCCCCTCTCCCACCATCCTCCATCACGCTGCCGTGGTTCCCTCCATTTCCTCCCTTCGTGTCTCCCTGGTGAGGGTTACAACCTCCCTACCTACACCCCTGTACTCTCTCTCTGCCTGTCCTCTTTGGTGACTGTCTGTCTCCCACCCCTTATACCCACGTACCACCCCTCCAGGCCTCTCCCTACCCCACTCCCACCCCCACCCCCTGTAGTACACCGTACGCTTACAAGTTACCCCCTCCCCCGCCTAGAGTATTGTATGTCATTGTTATTATTCATGTCATGTGTTTTCATTCATTACCAGATTATTCTTTGTGTACTTGTATACACAGATGCATGAAACATAATATGTATGTTCTTTCATTTTTTTTTTTTAATGAATTTCCATGTTTTTTTTTGCATGTATTGAGGGGAAAAGCTTGTTATATACACAATGATGTACCTGCCAAAGGTACTCTTTGTTTGTCAAAGCATATGATAGGTCACTCTCTCTATGGTGTAGAGTTTCAGCTGAGTCTCGGGCATTCTCAGTTGCAATTAACACCCAGATATCCCTTGACCCTCTAACCCTTCCACCTTGCGTGTCAAAAGTAAGCTTTTTTTTTTTCCCCCTTGAAATTCTTGCGGCTACTTGATTTGACAGCTCTGAGGGGAGGGGAGGGGGGAGGGGGGAGAGTAGAGGGGTGAGGGTGGGTGGGTGCTGGAGTGTGAGAAGCACCAAGAAAAAGGTTTTGCATGCTTTTGCTCAATTTTTTTAAATTGTTATATTGACATCTACACAGTTATGAGGGAAGGGGATGGGGGGAGGGAAAGTGGGGAGGGGAGAAGTGTTGGGGGGGAAGGGGGTTGGGAGTGAGTGAGGAACACCAGCATAATTATTTGTTCGAAAAAAATTGAGCCAGATAATTCTGAAGGGGGGGTGGGCATGGAGGGGACGAAGAGAGGGGGGGATGATAGGAGTGGGTGAGGAAGGTCATGGAAGGGAGGAATGAGGGACGAATGAGGTCGGAGTGCACAGAAAAGGGGAATCACGCCACCTGGAAGGGTAACTTTTTTCACCTTTGAGAGGCTATAGCTCATGAACCAGTTGGTCTTAAATGCTCCTATTTTGGCATAAGGTTTGTAAACTCAAGATCTAAAACATGCGCATAACATTTTTTACTTCTACAAAAGTTGAAAAATCGGCTCCACACCGGTAGACAGATTTTCACGCTGGTTCGGTCGATCAAATTGCGTACCCTAGGGGTTAAACACCTTTCAATTCTCGTCTCAGGAGATGGAGTTTCAGTGCTTTTTAATGTACCCAGTTTGAAATCCAGGACAGGAAAGGCCATGGCCAATGTCATCACTGAAACCTTGAATGTCTGGGGTATATCTGAGGAAGTGGCAGGAATGGTATTCAACATCATGGCCAGCAATCTGGATTGTGGGCAGTTGTGTGCACCTTTATTCAACATCAGTTGTACAAGGATCTCCTCCACCTGGCTTCTCACCATCACATTTTTAAGATCCTTGTTCAAAAGGTCTTCACCTTTTGCCTTGGACTGTCCTTTGGTCCCGATATTCACATATTGAAGCAGTTCAAAATGAAGTGGAATACTATTGACACAACACGCTTTCAGACCTTGAATGACAATGAGGAAATGCTGGAGGCTGATAGTGAACAATGTGATGAACTGATAGCACTCTGTATGAAAGCTGCAAGAAAGCCAGCCTTGAGATGATTATCGAGAACTGCTAGAACTGTCCATTGGTGTTTTGGGTGGTGTACCTCCCTGTGGAACAAAGTCTCAGTGCCCTGGTGCTTGCCACCATGCCAGATGGATTGCTAAAGTTATATACAGCATCAAAATCTATCTTTTCCATCATCAGACAAGCATCACACTGAAGTATGGCCGTTGATTGAGGTGGTTTGTCATGTTCATCATGAAGCAATACCTGAAATCATGGCTCATGGCAACAAAAACATCTCTAACAAGCCTGCTTGAAAGCATTTGGTCATCACTTTTGGTATTTGCCAGAGCAGATAGTTGGATTGGCCTTTTTTATGCAACTGCTGACCCTAAAGACAAGTGAAAAATGGTGATGGCTCTTAATGAAGAAGGAAGCAAAGATCAACTTAAGAGAGCAACAGATGAACTTGAGGTGACAGCACTGAATCAGTAAACATTTTCAAGTTTTGTGACCAGCAACACCAAGAAGATCTTCACACTGCTTGGCCTTCCTCATTCATTCCTAGAAATCGATCCACCCACATGGGAAAGTCGTGAGGATTACCAGGAAGCTGAGTGCATCGTCCACAGGCTACAGGTAACAAATGACTTTGCTGAAAGAGTGTGGTAACACTGATTCAAGAATTTTAATCCAGTGTTGACCAAGAACGAAGATGAACGGTAGTTTCTTCTGTAGGTCAATGAGCAATACAGGCAAGTGTATCCAGATGCGAAGAAGGCTGCAGCTGATAGCTATTACAACCCATAAAACTAGGCAAAAATAAGTTGGAGTTGGGTTCCGATGATGCCAACCCCAGTGAGGGGCTTACTCTGCAAAAAGGGGAGCCTAGGTGGGCGTGGTGAGAGGCCCTCCGCTCGTGGGGCCTTGCTGATTGGTCTGGTCCTTGGGTCTCAGGCCAAACAGAGTGAGTAGGCGTGCTTGTCTGTGCCTACCTTGGGGAGGAGGTTGCTGTGTTCTAGGGCGGGGGAGGCCATGCCCCGGGGTTACAGGGACGCCTCAGGTAGTTCGGCATCTGTGCCTCCCTCCCGTCGGGTTGCCGTCAGGGTTGGACTGCAGCGTCGCTTCTGGTGGGAGTCCGCCAGCTGGTTGTCTCCCACAGGCGCCGGCTGCACTGCACACACTCCTGGGAGCCTCACCACACCTCCTCCAGGCAGGAAGGCTCCTCCTGGGGGCTTCCTCTGTGGGGAGAAATGGAAGAGTGTCCCGCTCGGCTACAGGAGGGGTGAGCCAAGCACGGGTTGTCCTTCATAGGGGAAGTCTTAGTGAATGAGAGACTTTTGTTGGTGTATCTTTCCCTGGCACTACTACAGGCCTTTGCCGAGGTCCTGTGGGCAACAGGAGAAGGGCGGCTGGAGGGCATCACTGGGGCCCGACTTCCAGGCAGGACCATGGGTGAGATGCGGCTGAATGCTGTAACCTGTCCACAGGTGCGGCTGGAGGCTGACACCGGGGTCCTGTGCGGGGAGTGACGTGCAGTCGAGGTGTGGCTGGAGGTCATCATCTGTTTGCGGATGCAGCTGTAGGCTGTCACCGGTGTCTTACTCCTTGAAGCAGCTACAGAAGGAAAGAGGACATTACCGTCTCTCCCCAAGTGTGGCTGGAAGCTGTCACCGGTTTCTGTAGGAGAAGGGGGGTTGCAGCAGTTAAGCAGATTGAGCCGACTCGGTATTTGTACAGCTGGAGGTCGTCACTTGTTTCGTGCGGCTACAGGCCTTCACATTATTTGTGCAGCTAAAGCCGTCACTTGTTTCGTGCAGCTACAGGCCGTCACATTATTTATGCGGTTAGAGGCCGTCACTTGTGTGTTGCTTGAGACTGAGTATCCAGCCCCACCCCAAACCTGTCGATGGCTGGTCCGGTTGGAGGGTAATGTACACACTCATATTATGACACTTTTCACTCATTTATGAAAATACACAAACTTGTGCATTGCTGTCATTATTTACACTTCCCCACACACCTGCTCAGTACTCACGCTCGGAGTGATACTCTGAGAAGCATTTGGGGCATAGAGGGACCATGCATTCTGCACATTGGTACGAGGTCTCTTTTCGTGCTGGGGGATGGCGTTTGGTTGTGCAGAAGACGTGACACCGCCTGTATGCCAGATGACCTGCTGCTGTTCTCCCAGTCTCCACAATCTTGTGCCGACGGAAATACTCAGCACAGCTGAGCCCATCTGCTAGAGCTGCTGTCCCCCGCCTAGCACCTGACACCTAAGCAGCTGAATATTGCTCAAGGAGCTCATGTGCCAGCTCTCTCTCAAACTCTCGTAAAGAGAGAGGTTTCCTGACAAGCTCCTTGAACAGTATGAAACTGTTCAGGATGGCGATATCAAGAAGGTGTAAGAATGCCTTCTTGTACCACCTGCAGGACTTACGTTGGCAGTCGACCTCACCAATTTGCATGTCCTATTTATCAACCAGCCACATGTTGATATTGTAATCATAGACTGCATCTGGCTTTACCACGGGTTCCCTGGTCCTGTAGTCTGTTTTACCAGTTTCCTCCAGCACACCCTTATGAACTGTAGACAACATGTTAACCCGTCTCTTGTCATGCCAGAGAAGGGCTAACATGTTCCCACATTACTTTCTCAGAAGGTCTCCTTTCTCAGTATTTGCCGGAAATACTGGGAAATTCTTTCTGTTGGCCCTAACAGTTCCACAGGACCCAGTACCATGGTCATGCAAATACTTTGTCAACGCCGGGGCTACGTAATAATTATCAGCGTACAGAATGTGGTGTCTTTTGAAATACATTTCCCTCAGCACTTTCACTACTGATGCAGAGAATCCATGAGGATCATCGTTAGGTATATCAACATCTGTTGCCGAGTAAACTATTACATCCAGCACATATCTAGTTTTACAGTCACAAAGCACAAAGAATTTGAGGCCAAATCTGTGACACTTTGATGGCACATACTGAATAAATGCAAGCCTGCCCCTGAATAACACCAGCGACTCATCAGTAACCACTTTCTGGAACGGATGGAAAATCCTGGAGAATGACTCATTCAGCATTGTCAGGATTGGTCTTATTTTCCATAAGCTGTCGTTTGGTGCAGGCCTGTAATTTCGATTGAAGTGTAGGAACTTCAGGATTACCAGGTACCTATCACGGGCCATATACTTGCCAAAGACAGGTGTGCCAACAAATTCATCCACCGACCAATAGTCATGGAGCACATTTTTTCTTGTGTGCACCATCAGCATGGTCAGGGCAAGCCACACAAACATCTCCCCCACCTTAACAGGTATCCATTCACGCATGTGCATGCTCTCGCTTGCAGGTACGTCCAGCCAATGCACGCACATGGCCTGGTGGAAATTTATTTCATCCACCAGGTACGACATAATTGCAGTCGTGAAAATGGCCTTGAATCGATTGCTAATAGTCCAGGGCCTGGGGGAAAGCACATCCTCCTGCACACCTGCACCCTCGTCATCAAATGCTGGCACAGACGGATCAAAGCCGGCACCATCCTCCCACACAAATGTATCCACTCTAACCACACATGGTAAAGCAGGCCATCTGGCAGTTGCACTGCGTTTTTCCATCACTCGTGCACGACCACGTGCACGCCCACGGGCAGGGGGTAGGAGAGGAGAGGGAGAGGGAGAGGTGGGGGAGTAAGCGGGTGATGACTCACCTGATGCGGAACTTTCCATAGAAGACGCTCGGCGGTGCGTATCACCACATGGCTCCTGTCTAGGAACTACTCCTGAAGGGCCTGGTTGAGGTGATTCTGCCCTTGAAGTGGTAGGCTGAGGTGTGAGGGAGTGGTGGAGGAAGATATGTCGGCAAGCAGGCAGGGAGAGTGTGGGGGAAATGGCTCTGCAGTGTTTTTTCCGAAAATGTCCACCAGGTCCACGGCCACTTTCCCGATCTCTTGGGCCATCTTGCACCTCCTCATCACCAAAATCATCGCTCTCATAGGCTGTCCCTTCCTCCTGTAGATGTTGGAGAGCCCTCTCTGACGTCAGAGAGCAAATAGGGGTTGGAGGGTGAGAGAGCTTGCTCTCCACGTGGTAGCTATCTTTACCCTCTGACAATGTACTTTCATTAAGTGTCCTAGATGACACAGTTTCGTCTAGGGCACGTCCTATGGCACTATCACTAAGCCTTTTCCCTGGCACAAAGGGCATGACTTTAGCGGGGGTTGATGAAGCGATCGGCCCTTCATGCGGTGGAATAGAATCTGACGACATCGAAGAAGATGACATGGCTCCTCTCGCTACCACTGCTGAGTACAAACTGAACCATACAACCACGGGGTACCAGTGGGTCCTACCTAACCTGTAGGTATCACAGAAAATGGTCCTGCACTCAAACAGTGGCGGGAAGGTGAATGCAGTATAGCAAGTCAACTGGCAGCTCTGCGCGCCCTGAATCCTGTCATGCATATACGTTAAGTGGCGGATAAGGGTTAAACATCTGGTACTGTGTTCTCTGGAGCCGTGCTGCGAGTGGAGCATTTTCTATGTAGCGGTAACTATTGCAAACCACTCAGAGTAGGCATATATTTGTGTATATGGTATGAGTTTATATTTAGTACAAGAATATATTGGTTTTCACACAGTAAGATAGGCAATATAAGTGTTGTTTCATTCACTGAACACATCCACATACCGCACCTTCCATGGTGATGTAACCTCCTCATCACTTCTGTTTGTTTCTTCCTCTGGCGCCACGTAATATTTGTCCTCCACATCGTCATCGATTGGGGAATCACCCTTGACTTGAATTTCGTACCGTGACGTGACATGTCTCTACTGGCCAGGTCACTGGTAACAGGTGAGTTGCCAAAAAAATGGCATGCATTGGGAAGAATGGTCATGTGGGGTAAGGCATTGTCCCCATCTGCTGGCAGGTAGAGGAAGGTGTCCCGTGTCTATGTACCAAAATCACGTGCAAAATTTGAAAAATGTGCAAATGACAGACCTTGCAATTACAAAACGTGTAAACACGTTGTCGGGACTGAGTGTGACAAAATGTTGCAACGTGTGTACATGTTGACAGGATGTGATGGGTTAAAGTTACAAGCCCTGAAGGATTTGATACTGGAAGTTCATCACTGTGGGGAATTGGTCTCATTGCAGATGCTAGTTTAGGATAGTTCATTAAACTGTTTTTTTAACCCCTAAAGACCCCAATTATTTCAGGCAGGGTACCTTCCACAACCGCAATTCGGGGTTGTTTTGGCAACTTTCATCAAGGGCAAATTGATTGTATTCTGGCTAAAGAGGAAGAATTTACACACCTGACAAAACAATCCACACCCCTGTAGGCCACATGGTTACTGTACAATCGCGTGTCAAAGTTTTAAAAAGTTTATAATAGTTACCCCTCGAAAACACTCTACAACATGAAAATTTTTATAACTACATATTTTTCTTATTGAAACAGGTCATTTCAAAGTGTTTCATCACACCAACCATGAAAATAGGTTTATGTAGGTGTGGGGAGATTTCTAGGCTGTGTGGAGATAAAGTAGGCTTTGGGGAGTAGGCCTATAGGTACGGGGGTTGGAAAAATAACCAATTTTTCGCATTAAAAAAAAAAGCACTTCAGTGTGTTCTGTAAAATCTTGGCAGCCTGATACCTCTCGGGGGATCTGTCGTGGGTGGGAGGGTAGTGAGGGACAAGGAGGGAGGGATGGGGTGGGGTTTAGGGGGACACAAGGCTAGCAGGGTGGGAGAAGGGACGAGAGTGGGTGGGAAGGGACACAGGTGGTGGTGGGGGGAGAGATGCAGGTACATGGAGGGGTGGGAGGGTGATGGACGACAAGGAGGGAGTGAGGGAGTGGGGTAGAAGATGGCATGGAGGCAGCCAAGAAGGGGGATGCCCCCCCACCGCCCAGGTTGGTCCAATCCCCCCTCATGCTGCCTCAGGGGTGAGTTCTCATTGACCTGATGCCATGTACATCGTAATTGGGGCGAAGGAAGAGCTCCGCAGTTTTTTACGGGCCCCGATCAATTGATGCGATTAGGCATTTTGGCATAAAACTCAAATTGCATCAATTGATGTGATTAGGACTTTAGGGGTTGTGACCTCTTTTGTACTTAGGCTACAGGGCAGAATTAGCAGCCTGTTGTTTGATCTTTGGGTTCCTTCCAAGTCACTTGAACAGCAAATGGCATGTCATGTGAACTGTTTAGCCATACTATCAGTAATCTTGCACATGTCACACAGCAAATCTGAGGGACCCAACTCTTGTCTTGATCGCCCACTTTACATCCAAAGTAACGTTCATAGCATTTTTATTTTTACTTATGGTGCAAAGTTTCGTTTCTTGGATTTGAAAGTTAGCTTACAACATACTAAGCAGGAGTTAGGATGATTAAGACAGTTCTGTGGCATGATATAGATGAACACAACACTGGTGTAAAAAAAAAATAATAATAAAAGAGCAACACACATTGGCTGTTAACACTGGCAGACTGATATAGAGTTGCTCTGCTCACACAAATTTGGCTCATGTCTGAACATGTCTAAACATGTTTCAACCCGCACAATCTGCTGCTCCGACCAAATTTATCCTGCCAGCATCATCAGATCTTTCTCCTCAAAGGAATAAACCGTATCAGTTTTACAGAAAAAAAATCTGAGTTTAATTATTAAAAATAAATATAATATTGTTGTGTCTCGTGGTTATGCTAAAAATGATGCACGGATGAACATGGCGTCACATGAAAAGTAACGCTGATAGGAAAAATCTTGTTTCATATTTGGATTCATGAAGAAGTATACTTAGAGCACACATCAGTACCCTTGGGACAAGATTGTTGTTGACCATTGTTGTCAGGTGATATCAAGAGTATACATGTGCTACAAAATTACATCCTTGTACGAGTATTCAGGGCTAAAGAACTACTAAAAGTTGTATAACAAGATATATGAGGAAATTAATCTTTTTATGGTGGAACAACTCTGTTATTCTACTCCAGCACATGCAAAGCGAATTTAATCAGCTAAGAGTGAGTTGCTGATTTGTAGCATTCAAAGAGATGTTTAATTTCTTAGAATACTTAATGTAATATTGCCAAGAGGAATATACACACATATTGCCTTGATTTTTCTACTGTAAAGCTGCACAATACAATATAGTTCGTTAAGCCATGTCTTTCTGTACGAGTAATTCATAATATGTTAGTGGAAAAATATTAGTAACTGAAGGTAAATGGCAATGTTCTACAAAGTACGTTTTAAAAATCTGTGTGGTGTAAGAGACGAAACCGCTGGGACTGTGAGATGGAACTGTACAGTGTGGCAATGGGCTGTGTGTGTAAAGTGATGGCATATAGGGTGTTTGTAGATGTCGTAGTGTATAGGGTGGTAAAGTGTGTTGTGTCAGAGCATGATGTGACTGTATCAGGGGTTGGAGTGTGCTGTGTGGTAATGTGAGGCCTGTTAGTGTGTGGAGAAAAGTAATGTTAAGGAAGTGTTAGGCGTGACTGTGCGGTTGTGTTAAGTGTGGTAGTGTGGTGAGCTGTAGTGTTTGTGTGGCAGTGTAAGGTGTGGTAATATGTGGTGTGCCAGTATGCAGTGCATGAGATGTGATAGTATTTGGTGTGGCAATAGGAGTATGGTGGTGCGTGGAGTAGTTGTATATGGTATGTGCGGCGTGTGGCAGTGTGTGCTACAGCCGCGTCCATATTAAAGGTCAAGGCAAGCTCTATGTTACGTGCCATGTTGTCCAATTCGTGTTGCTGAGGCTGGTGATTTCCTCGCTAGTACAACAGGCAGCGCGCGTCAGATACTGTTGAGCTGCGAGAGGGGGAGGGATACCAGCACTACAGCAGTTCAACAGACGATTTCTGTTGAGGACTGTGGCACTATGTTGTGCCAACAAGAAAAGAATAGGAAAAAGATGTGGTGCTAGCAGTGGTTGTTTCGACGTAATTTCAGAGGGCAGCCAGAGTGCTACTACGGGCGTAGAAGATCGCTCTCCCACCATGAAATGCCTCTCTGCCAGATTTGCCAGAAGCGTGAGGCAAAGACCCTCCGCGGCGCGAAATCGGAGTTGGGCAACATGACGCGCAACATTGATCGCAACATGAGCCCCACTCTGGACGAGGCCTATGGGGGTGTGAGGTCTGGCTTTTTGAAGTGGGTGTGTGGTGTGGTGGTGTACGGTGAATGCGTGTAAGATGGGCGATTGTGCGATATGGAAGAGTCAAATACTGTATATGTGGTAATGTGAGTTGTGTCTGACTGGAATGGTATTTTGTGATGTGGCAATACAAGGGGTGTGTATGAAATGTTAAAGTGTTGTGTGTAATGAATGTTGCAGTGTGAGGTGTGGTAGTATGAGGATGTGGTGTATCAGTGTGAGGTGTTGCAGTGAGAGGTGTGACAGCGTGAGATCTGGTAGTGTGATGTGTAGTTGTACGACGTGTGGCAGTGTGAGGTGTGACAATTTGAGATGTCTGTATTATATCTAATATCCTTTTGATAAGCTACTGTACATACCTTTCTATTTTTCCATTGACTCTCCCGAAGTCACCTGTTTCCTCAAATACCCTTTCACGTACCTTTTCTTCCTCCGCCAACTTTCTTCCCTCCCTAATACCCCCGCTAATCCACCTCATTCCTCGATTAATCTTGCTACTTCCCCTCCTATGTCTCGCCTTCCACATTTTTCACTCATATAAATACAGTTTTTTTTCTATAGAGTTCGCTTTTCCCCTGTTAACTTTACCTGCCGTCTATAGGTGGGATTAGTTGTTCCTCATGCATAGTTCACCAAAGACAGTATTAAAAAAATGTTTTTTACCTTTTGAACAAACCTATCATTCCTCCACCTGGTGCCAAAACATACGTACTACCCCGATGCCCAGTTCACGTACATTTATGCCTTAAATTTCTCGCCATCTCTTTAGAAATGGGTGATGGACTGGAAGAGAAACGACAGTTCTGCCTACAGCCCACTGGGTTCACAAATGTATGAATTTGGATTTCACGAAAACTAAAATTTTACCTGAGAACCTAGAGCCCTTCAGTACGGTAATTCCTTCTTATTTCCTTAGCCTTATTCCTACGTATACCAGTGAATCTGGTTATGTTGCTATTGCTTGCGCTGTTGTTGTTGTTGTTGTTGTTGCTGATGGTGGCGGTGGTGATGGTGGTGGTGGTGATGATGATGATGATGATGATGATGATGATGATGATTGATCATATTAATGAATGTAGTTCATGCAAACATTTCCACACGTCTTTCCCAACTAGTCCTCTCCTCCTGTTTATCTTCATCAAACATCAGTTATTTAAATTCCTAAATTCCTAATATTCCAGAATATTAGTGAGTTAACGAAACCACCACATTCTCTCTCTCTCTCTCTGTTGACGAGGAGCCGAATGCCATGCACGAGAACTTTTCCTGTAGGATTGCCAGCATGTCTTTTCCTTGAAATAGTGATATGTTAGGGTTGTTGTTGGGAACGGTGTTGATGATGATGGTGATGGTGAATGGCATCGTACATCCAAACCTGGAGCCTGAATGGTAAATACTGATACCTTTAACCCTCTTACAGTCAGGACAATTTTTATGTTCAGTATTATTCCAACTTACCATAAACGATGATATTCACTTCTGAATGTGTGCTAAGAACCTGAGTGTGTTGATAACAATGCCATTGGACATGTGGTTGATATAACTCTAGTATTCTACTTCAGCTAACGACATACACTTATGTTCAGGTGAGAGAACCATACCAGTAGGCATCTTCGGATATTTCACAATACCTCCTTCTAGCGATTTATTTTATAATCCCTTGTATATCATCTTTATCATCTGAACATCGACATGATTTACATTAGGAACTTAACAGAGGGTATAGAGATGTAACAAGCATGATGGAGGGCGTAGTGAGAAATGCTATGAAAACTCCTGAGTCATTAAAAGGGTCAATCAGTCATCTGAATCCGACAGTAAATTAATACATATATATATATATATATATATATATATATATATATATATATATATATATATATATATATATATATATATATATATATATATATATATATATATATACAGAAAGAGAGAGAGAGAGAGAGAGAGAAATATAGATAGATAGATAGATAGATAGATATGTAGATATAGACATAGATATGAATTTCATGGTTGTTATTTCTGTCCTTTGCTATAATTCCATCACCTCTCTTCCCACAGACGGGGAGACAAGATTCATATACCACGACATTGCTTTCAAGAGTGCCAGGAAGACCCCCCTGCATCGCACCCTCGTGGCACTGTCACACATCCTTACATGATGATAATGATGATCACAACCACGCCCTTCTGGCTGTAGTGAATGTTGCTGATGTGACGTCGTAATGCATATGCTTGAGTGATGATCTTTTTATTACAAAACCTAAGAACTCTTGTAAGCTACTACCATCAGCGTGATATGAACGTAGTTTGTATCAGTTACACACGAGGATATTCACGTGTAAAGTGTAATGTTTGGTGTACATAGTTTCTCTAACTATCTACACCAAACTACAGACACAGTAGCCTACACACTACGCTCCTTTTTCCAAAATTCAAAACATAAAAATTTTGGCTACACAACACACAGCCTCGGAGTCCCCAGGGAGGGGGACCATAAATGCCCCCACCTACCCTCCCTCTCCCGGTGACGACTTGAGCTGCCTGGAACCACTGTCTGACTCACTTCTTCATTTCTGCAACATTCGTGGCCTTTCCTCTAATTTTCGCTCTGTTGGGCACCACCTCTCCTCCTCTAAACCTCACCTTCTTTTTCTAACTGAGACTCAGCCGTCTAAGGCAACTGACCGCAAACCCTTCTCTGTGTCCTCCTACTTTCTCTATACTCATTTCAAAGCCAAAGGTGGCTGTTCTGTATATATACGCAACGATTTATCTTGCTCTTGTGTTCCTGAACTTGATTCTTCTGAATTCTCTACACTCTGGCTTTGGTTTCCCTGTTATTCTCTGACTAAATATATCTGCGCTATTTACTTATCCCCCAATGGGAGCCCCCACATTCTGGAAAAAGATGCCACCTCTCGCCAGATAACTTAATGTAAAGTGCAAAAGTGGGGTCAACTTGAATTACTCTCTGTTATACAATTTTTGTTACTATACTGAAAATAGGATATTTACTGATTTAACTACATATAATACTGGAGAAAAAAATGGCTTCTTTATCAAAATATAAAAGAAACGGAAGGTTGCGTCCATCTCAGGTTAGGGACAGCCTATATACGAGAATTACAGTATGTTGCCTGAGTATTGATCACTGTCGTGTTTTTAAGTGATGAATGTACATTTGTAAGGAAAAAATGGTAAATGGGTATAACGAAATTGCATCTTACATAGCAAATGAAAGAAATATGGTACTCAAATAATCAAAGATCGTATCAACTCACTGCGCTCATATGGAGGCACTTTCTTATGGGCAGCGTGGCGTAGTTTGTGTGCCTGCCGCCAGGGGCCCAGGGCGGTGATGATGATGTGTATACACCACACCTGATGCTTGCGCCTTTTGAAATCAGCTGATAAATCCGGAAAATATAGTGCCGTGGTCGACTGCGCAGCTAAAATATATGTGGAAAAATAGATTGTAGCAGAAATGAGACGTTTTCTCAAAGCAAGAAGAATACCACACCTTTAAAAATTTGGGTCGCTGATCTCGGCCACGTAAGATTTCGGCAGTACAATTCTTACTATTAATAAGTGTATAATGGACAGAATCATGTCAGGATTTGCCAAATGAAAGATTACGATCTTTGGAAACTGTATGATAAATTTTTCCAACAACTGAGATTCATAACACTTGATAAAAATGTGTGGAATGCAAAAACACACAATAAGCTTTAATGGCTTTTAGTAAACTCTATGGAGAACTTTTCGGTGTAAATCTCCTTTAGAGCATCAGTAAGATAACTAAGATGAAAATAATACTGGTATAATGCTTTATGCACGAGTAATAATCCCGGTAGGAATTTTTAAAAAGGAAGGTACACCAACTCTGAGCAGGAAATGACTCCATGCTATTTAGTGATCTGGCGAACACTGGCAACTTTCAGGAGTTTGTGGGGGCTCCAATGCTACTATCAAAAATTCTTCGACTATCTTACTTCAATGATGGAACACAATCTGTCCATTTCTCCTTTCTCTGAAATCTCCATTCAAGGAGATTTCAATGTTCACCACCACCTTTGGCTCTCCTCTCCTTTCACTGATCCACCTGGTGAACAAGCCTACATCTTTTCTATCCTTAATGACCTAGAGCAACTTGTACAGCATCCTACCCGTATCCCTAACCGCCTTGGAGAGAGCTCCAACATACTTGACCTCTACCTTACAACTAATCCTTCTGCTTACATTGTTAATCTTTTCTCTCTGTTGGGCTCCTCCGATCACAACCTTATCACCTTAACCTGTTCTATCGCTCCAGTATGGCCTGTGGACCCTCCAAAGAAACGTCGTCTGTGGCACTTTGGAGCTGCGGATTGGGAGGCCCTCAGGCAGTACTTCTTTGATTTTCCCTGGAATGATTATTGCTTCCACGGCCGGGAGCCATCTGAGTGTGCCTTGCGCATTACGGAGGTTATTCTCTTGGGCATGGAAGCATACATTCCTTTCTCATATCGTCTGACTAATGCAAGAAAGCCTTGGTTTAATCACACTTGTTCTAATGCTGTCCGCAACAAGGAGAGGGCCTATAAAAGGTACCAGAGCCAACCCACCCCTGAATCACATCATTTTTACGTTTCTGCCCCCGAATCGTGCTAAGTCTGTTCTTCGCTCTGCTAAAAATAATTTCATTCGTACTAAATGCTCTCAACTCTCCAACTCGAATTCTTCCCGCTCCTTCTGGCACCTTGCCAAAAACCTTTCTAACAACTTTGCCTCATCATTGTTCCCTCCTGTTTTCTATTCTGATGGTTCTGTAGCTATTTCTTCTACTTATAAAGCAGATCTCTTCGCTCAGACTTTCTCCTCCAACTCCACCTTAGACGATTCCAGTGCTGTTCCTCCATCACTTCCCCCCTCTGACTTCCTCATGGCTGACATTAAAATTTCTTCAACTGATGTATTTTCTGCCATCACTGGTCTCAGTACTAACAAGGCATATCAGCCTGATGGAGTCCCTCTTGCTGTTCTCAAGAACTGTGCTTCTGTGCTTACACCCTGCCTAGGCAAACTCTTTTGCCTTTGTCTGTCAAGTTGTACCTTTCCTTCTTGCTGGAAGTTTGCTTTCATTCAGCCAGTCCCAAAGAAGGGTAACCATTCCCAACCCTCTAACTATCGTTCAATTGCTGTAACATCCTGTATCTCAAAAGTTTTTCAGTCAATTCTTAATAAAAAAAATGTTAAAGCATCTTTCCTATCACAATCTTCTTTCTGATCGTCAGTATGGGTTCCATCAGGGACGCTCCACTGGTGATCTTCTCACCTACATTTCAGACACCTGGTCATCCTCGTTTCGGGACTTTGGCGAAAGCTTTGCCATTGTGCTTGACATCTCAAAGGCTTTTTGAATTTCGAAACTGCCCTCTTCCGGTTTCTATCCTTCTATCTGTGCCTTCATCTCTAGTTTCCTTTCTGGTTGTTCTATTGCCGCTGTTGTAGACAGCCATCGTTCTTCTCCTAGATCTATTAATAGTGGTGTTCCTCAGGGCTCTGTCCTATCACTAACTCTCTTCCTCTTATTCATCAATGACCTTCTAAGCTTTACATCTAACCCTATCCACTCGTACACTGATGACTCCACTCTTCACCTTTCCATTCAGTTCCTGCAACGTCCATCTCAACGGTTACTTCAACAAACAAGGGATGAGACTATGGCACACCTAATGTCTGACTTGGCTCGTATCTCTGAGTGGGGTAAAAATAATCTTGTTGTTTTTAATGCATCAGAGACTCAGTTCCTACACCAATCAACCCGACAAAATCTTCCACAGATGCACCCACTAATGTTTTATAATATTCAGCTTAATCCTGCATCATCCTTGAACATGCTTGGGGTTTCATTTACTCGGGACTTGTCTTGGAAGTGTCATATTATATCTCTTGTAAAATCTGCTTCCAAGAGATTAGGTGTGCTAAGCCGACTCCATTCCTTCTTTACCCCTGCACAATTTTTGACTCTATACACGGGTTTTATTCGCCCCTGTGTGGAGTACAACTCGCATGTGTAGGGAGGTTCTCCACACACAGCTCTTCTCAATAGGGTGGAGTCAAAGGCTTTTCATCTCATTAACTCTCCTCCTCTTACTGGCTCCCTTCAACCTCTGTCTCTTCGCCGCACCTTTGCCTCTTTATCTCTTTTCTGTCGTTACTTCAATGGTCAAAGCTCCTCTGAACTGTCTATTTGCATCCCTCCACCTCTGCAACTGGCGCATAGCACCCATCTACAGTAGGAACAAACTGTCATCCTTTTTCTGTCCAACTCTCTAATGCAAGAGTTAACCGTTACTCCAAGTCCTTCATTTATGCAACAGGTCAACTCTGGAACTGTCTCCCTCTGTCTTTATTTCCTGCTTCCTACGATCTCCAGTCTTTCAAATGCAGTGTGTCCAGGCATCTCGAAATGATCGGATCTTGAATTTGACTCTCTCTTGTATTTTGTTTTTCTCTTGGAAGGAACAGTTATTGCGGGCTCATGGCCATTGGTTCCTTCTTCCTTGCATAAAAAAGAAAAGATCACATTTCTATGAAAAAGATGTTACGTAGTCTCTAATGCTACTTAGAACACGACTTTCATTGCTGAGAAAGGGGCAAGTCAGCACTTTACACACCTCCTAATTATCTGGGATGATATTTGGCACAAGCCTGAACGTAACAGCTGTTCTCCTAAGGCCACATTCTACGTGGATTATGAGATTTTGCAGCAACACTTCCTCATCGAATACTCCTGCACACTCCTCCTAAATACACTTTTGTATATTGTTGATGTAAACCATATAAATATTGCAACGAAATATAACCATAAAAGAAGAAACGCTCAGAAAGTTCAACACCTGTGACTTACAACCTGTCTAAGGCTGAAAATTTGAACTAATGATTTTTACCTTCGACCGATTGTTCTAATAGTAGAAAAAACAAACAAACAAAAAACTAGAGCCCCCCAAAGGGGGAATCACATCAGCCGCGAGCTCGGAATATGACTTTAACCTTGACCTACTTTCACCAGTTTTGAATTCGTGGGAGATTTTCATCCCTACAATACATCTTTAAATTTTTTCATAACTTGTGCGGTTGTGAAATTATCGTGGCAACAGACAGACAGACATTGACCTACTTTCACGAATTTAGAACATGTGATCATTTTTTTTTTTCCCTACAACACACCTGTAAAATTTTGTGATGATATCTTTAGCAGTTGCGAAGTTATCATGCTAACACACACACACACACACACACACACACACACACACACACAAACTGAAAACAACACCAGCTCTGCTATCGCGGCTGGTAAAAACTAATATATATATATATATATATATATATATATATGTATATATATATATATATATATATATATTTATATATATATATATATATATATATATATATAATCATCATCTGCCGTTTGAGTATCCACTGCAGGACCTGCCTATCCCAGTCGAAGTCGGGACGATACAGCCAATGTATCTCCACCAAGTGGCTTAGGCTGTCTGGTAGAGATTGTATGTAGGGTGAGAAGTGCTTGTAAGTGTAATTGTAATGCTGGAGTGGTTTTGGATGTGTTTGTAGTCTGTGAACCAAGTGTAATCGGCCCGTGCAAGCCGACTGGGTGCAAGCATATCGGTACTTTATAGTAAGCGACACTGGTTCAATCACAGCACCCCTTGTGTCCGCCAATGCAGTACGTGGCCGGGTGAACACTCCCATAGTTTTTTACCCTGGCGGGGCGCGAACCCTGGCTCACCCGTGTACGAAACGCACACTCTACCACTGTACCACAGAGGCTCCATATATATATATATATATATATATATATATATATATATATATATATATATATATATATATATATATATATATATATATATATATATATCCTTTTCTGAATATTAACCCATTCAGAAGGGATATAATTTCCAGATATGATTTAGATTGTCTAAGATGACTTCGCCCTGAGATCATGGTATCTGACCAATTCGTCACGAAATGGAATTTCTTTATCCTCGACTAACCCTCAACCCTCTCACCGGGAAGATATAAATGATATTGAGTTCTAGGATCGAGCCTGTGACCTTGTCTGTTAACTTCGTCACATTGCTCTGAATTTCATGTAACTTCATGTATCACTGACCTTCAACCTGTGCAATATCTCTGGTCAAAATCGGATCAAAGCTTTTTAGGTAGTAGTCACCATACATAGGTAGTTATAGTATGCACATACACGCGCACACGCGCCGAACGATACAATACACCCTAGGGTTTCTGTGTGTAGAGGAGAAAAACAGAGTCTTAAATTCTAAGTAAACAGGCTAGACAGAACCCTCAGGAGAGTTGCGAGAAAATGTCCCGAGCTGAGGAGAATATGACCATTAGACTCAGCGAAATGGTGGGTGACGTGCAGGGGGAGGCGGAGTGGTAGTTACGGTGAAAAAGAATATCTAGGGATGCAGCAATTATTTTTGGAGTGCTGGTAATTTGGAGGTTTTGTCGCTGTATGATTTCCCTCGTATAATGTTGTACTTATACGTGAGTGTAAGTGGCTGGGGAATGGCTGGGAGAAAGAGGAAGATAAGAGGGGAGAAGGAGATCAATAAGATGGAGGAAGCAGAAGCAATGAAGAAAGTCAAAATGGGGAAAACCCCAGGAGCAGACGGAGTATGCGGCGAGATGCTGAAGCACGAAGGGAGAGTTAGTAGTAGAATGGATACTGACGTTGTGCAGATCGGCCTGAGAGTAAAGTCATGTCCCAGAGGATAGGAAGTCAGGTAAAATTATTCCCCCTTACTAAACAAAAAGGAAAAAAGAAACGTGTGGTAATCATAGGCTCAATTGCCTTCCACGTGTAATAGGAAAAATACACGGTACGATACTTACAGGTAAAACTAGAGAAATAACAGAGCAATTGATTGGAGATGAACAGATTGGTTTCAGGAAGGTAAAAGGTTGTGTAGATCAGATATTCATTCTAAGATGTTTAGTGGAAGAGTGGATACACAAGGAATGTGAAAGATATAAAAAAATCTATGGAGCACGTAAGAAGCTGCTGAATGCCATAAAGAGTATGTATGAGGGTGCTAGGGCAGCAGTGCTCGTGGATGGTAAATTGAGAAAAGTTTTCTGTCTGAATGTTGGGTCGAAACATGGATGTGTCATGTTTCCATGGTTGTTCCTTTTGTATATGTTATGAAAGAGATACTAGGTGGAGCAGTGGATGTTGGAACTGCTCTGATGAGAGAGGGCAGCATTTGGAAACTTCCCGATCTTTTGCATATGATAGTGTATTGTTAGTTGAAGATGAAGGAGGACTGCAAGGCTTGGTGAGTAAGTTTGGGAGAGTGTGTAGGAAACAGGGTCTAAAGGTGAATGTAGGGCAGAGTAGAGTTGTAGCCTTCGAGAGAAATAGTCACTAAATGCAGAGTGAGACTGGATAATGGGGAGACAGAAACTGTTAATGCATTTAAGTACTTGGGTAGTGTGATGAGCATGGATGGACGTTTGAAGGGTGAGGTGCTTGAAAGGGTACAGCATGGAAAAAAATGTTGCTAGGTCATTGAAAGCAGTGATAAGAAATGGGAAAGTGGGCATGGAAATAGTATTGTGATACCCATTCTAACGTATTGAAGAGATATGTGGACCTTGTTGGAAGGACACAGGGCATAAGGGAGAGCAGAAATTAGTTATTTGAGAAAAGCATGTGGAGTTACATGGAGGGACAGATTGGCAAATAAGGAAGCGAAGGAGCGTTGTGGTGTGGATGTGAATGCCACAGAAAACATTAGGAGAAATACAGTGAGGCGGTTTGGTCATATGGAGAGGATGGAGAGCTAGAGACTAAACATGAGAGTGTATGTGAGTGAGGTTGAGGGGGAGGGAGGAAGAGCTTGGAGACCGAGGATGAGATGGAGGGATGTAGTGGAGAGGTATATGAGAGAACGGGTGTAAGTTGGGGAGGGCTTAGCAATGGCAGGGGACAGGGCGACATGGAGGCGATTTGTTTGTGGCCACCTCTTACGTGATTAAGGAATCTGACTATAGATAGACAGATAGATAGGTAAACAATAACTGAGCTGTCGGGCTAGTATTCTCTAGGGTTAATTTTCATCAGCCTGTTGGCTTACATTTCAGTTGCTTCTGCAACCTGCAGACGATTATATTCATTTTAGAGAAGAGACCTGGTAGTGAGAGAATTATTGAAGGAGCTGTCTATCTCCCACAGTTCATCGATAGATAAATAGACAATAACTGAGCTGTCAGGCTCGTATTCGCTGGGGTTTATTTCTTTCAACCTGCTCGATTACATCTTATTTGCCTCTGCAACCTCCATACGATTATATTAATTTTATATATGATATCAGATGATGAGAGAATTAATGAGGGTGAGATCTGTCTTCGACAGTTCAAGATATCTCGCCTTGGCAAAATTAAGCTGATATAATAGGTCCAAGAAGCGCCACACTACCTTTTCCTCACCACTTTATTTCTGTATGTGGTGCATTAAATTTCTGGGGTGTTTCCGGTAGTCAGGTCGACAGCGTGCGAGTCAACAAATCTTGAGGTCAACGCCATCAAGTTGCAAACATTTAGGATGATACAGTATTATTATCTGCTCTCACATGCTATCACCCTTTCAAGCTTGCCTCAGTAACATACACTGTAGAACACTGTAGACAGTTCAGCACCAAATTTCCAGAAGTGCATTTTCATCCCTGTCTCCAAAAGTCTTTCATCCCTATACCCGAAGTGTCATGAAATTATGTTCTTTGGCCTACGGAACAGTTGCCAAACCGGCCACGAATAATGCACACATCTTGTACATATATATTATCTTTTTTCCAGCCATATTTATATCTGAAGTATGTATATAACATGCAGACGAACAGGTAAGCATAAAACGTAAAATAAACTGCAAAGGGAGGGGACCTTTTGAGCTTCGTGACGCCACGAAAATACTCTGCTAGGACAGGTCCTTCAGGCAAAATGAAAGTCTCACACATTTCGCTCCTGCTCGACTTTTGCCACACACCATTATAACGTCCTTTAGATTTTATTCCCACCTGTGCCTAAAACTTTGATTTAGATGAAAAGCTAGCTTCTTTACTCAAGTCTTGCTACCTCCAGATGATTTTATGTGAATAAGAGTAGAGTTTCGGGATTGGCTGGGTTGTGAAGAGAATTCAGTAGGATGGACCGTCCCCTAGGTTGACTAAAATCGCTTGCATACAGTAGTGACAAATTATAGAATGCGTTGTCAGAAGATTGAAGACGTTGATGGAGATGGCTTTAAAAATTTTTCACCACATTTTTAGAATCATCGAGTGACAGAATGAAAAATTCAAAAGAAATCCTGATAATGAAGGTTTATAAGGTGAAACATCAACAACTCTCACTGTAAAAAGAAATACAAATTGTGTCTATATTTTTCTTTCTTTGCTTTACTGATAACCATCAATATTTCAAGCATTGTCCATAGATGGATTTGTGGCTTGTAATCGAAGTGTTTCAAGGTCCGGATTCTTTGACATATTCACGATGAGTTCCTCGTCAAATATTAAAAATAAATTAGCAAATAAATAAAAATAAATAAATAAACGGTACTCAAATACATAAATAAATTAATAAACAAATGTAGTTGAATTACAATATGTGTTAAGGAATCTCCATGCTGAGTTTTACTTAGTACAGCTGATGTTTGTATGGATTGGAAACTAAACCAAGTGTCAGATAAGCTGATTACTTCCAGTCTGTTGCTAAAACTGTTGTGAGAAAAAAATATCAGATATATGATAAGTTTTCTAACAGTGTATAAAACTGATCTTGGACTTTTACTCTACTTACTGGTGGCTGAGATTCCTGTTAATTAGGGTTCAATATAAGGCAATACCAACCTTCAAGCTAAAGTTCGACGACAGTCCCAGCCTTTCATATTGTCCATTTTCCACGAACGGCAGAAAGTATCCTCCTCTTCTCATAACTTGTTGCAAGCTGCGTAGTGTTAATGTTTCCTTATCTTTCATTTCTCCAATAGGTAGAAGTTATCATTCATAATCTTTTGTTGTTTGCTGTATACTGCTCACATACAGATGTTTCAAGGGGCATCTTCCATCGTTGCGGCTGGTAGGAAATATTTGGCAAAGTTTACCTCATGGTAGCATCTCGGACTTGGTGTTACAGGAGGGACAGGATGAGAGTAATATAATTCTATGCCTCTTGTTCGTTCTGCTAATGACAATGTTACGAGAAAAGGATTATGTGCGGTAATGTTTTCTTTCCCAGGATGGTCAAGGAACGGAATATGTAGAGTATTTCCATTCCCCCACTCTTCATACAGGGTAAAATCTGAATTACAAGAAGGAAAATGTTGACAACTTTGCAAATCTGGGTTTGCCTTGCAATATGTTATAAACTGTGACACTGACTATCAGGTGCTGTAATACTCGTATTATGTGAAATACTCTTTCGCGCTCTGGGAGGTAAAATGATAAACTATATATTTAATCTCTCTCTCTCTCTCTCTCTCTCTCTCTCTCTCTCTCTCTCACACACACACACACACACACACACACACACACATTGTAATCTCGCCTTTTTCACCTCCATTCATACCTGAGAGGACCTAAGATGGATCAAAACCGTTGTATCTTCTAAACAAACTAGGCTACTTATCCGTATATGAGAATAATTTTCCTACCTGAGCATATCCCTCTACCGTGAAATGAAGACAACTTATCTGTTTTACTTTGGCTAACGACACACAACTTTAATTGCCAATCGGAAGTCTCCGAGGGTTTGATACTGTATATTAAGTAGTGTATTTCAGTTTATGTTCTCTATGTGTTGTCAGTTTACATGCCTCTGGATGTACTGCTTGGAGTCGAAGTGTTAGATGTAGCCTCCTCCATTACTTCTGTACCAAGGAGTTCTAAGCTGAATATAACAGTCTGAAAGCAGTAAGAATAAACCACGATAAAACATCACCGAATCGAACGGCCAAATATTTTTCGTGAACAAAAATATCCGGTGCTGAATAATATGAAAGTTAACACCACGAAAAACACAAACACAAATGTTTTGGACTCACAGCGCTACGATGGTGGGCTCTACTTGCAAGATAAACCCCAGCCAGTCATACCTGCTCGAAGAAAATCAAGGACATTAAGTCAAAGTTAACGAGAATATTAAAGAGATCAAATAGCGACCCACCACTGCCACAAGGACAAGGTGCCTAGCAAGAGAGAGAGAGAGAGAGAGAGAGAGAGAGAGAGAGAGAGAGTCGCAAACTCCACCCTCAAAGTATTGCGAACAGGTGATTCAGCTTGATCAGGGAGTTAATTATTGGAGGTGTAGTGGTGGGGGAAGGGGTAGGGAGACTGGGGAATGGGAAATGACTGGGTCTGCCTCTTTGGAGAGAGAAAATGTGGGGAGTGAAAAGGGACTTCAGGAATAGGGACAGAATTTAGTGTGTGGGGAGTGAAAATGAATGGTGGGGAGAGATTCTGAGATTTCTAGGGGGAATCTGGGAATGGAGGGGAAGGTTGAGGAATGGAGAGGCAATTCATCTGTTAAATAACTTTAACCCACTCATGATGGTGTCTTCTTTTATTTTAATACACCTAAAGCCAAATGACTTTTTTTTTCCAGCTGAGAATCAGCATAGGGACCTGAAAGTAAATTACGGATTGATTGTATACTGGAGGCATTGGGGGGGGGGAGGTTATTGAAGGATTCTTGAGAGAGAGAGAGAGAGAGAGAGAGAGAGAGAGAGAGAGAGAGAGAGAGAGAGAGAGAAGGTTAAGAGTGAATTTTGGTTGAGTAGGGCCATTGGAAGTGAAAGGTAAGGGATTGGAGAGAGAATTTGAGAGTAGCCTAAGAATGATTTTTTGGAGAACTGGAATCAGTGAGCTGGGAATTAAGGTAAAGAGTAAGGTAAAGCAGGGGTTAAATAATCTCTGACGAGGTGGAATGGCATATGAGGATTTGCGGATTTGAGAAAAGAATTGAAGACTGGAAGGAAGGTGTGGATGGGGAACTGTGGATTAGCAAATGTAACTCATTCAGCCCGAAGAAGTGTTGTATTCAGTTTTGGAGATTTCTGGAACTGAAGGACTTACAGGTAGCATTCATTTGCCTTATCAATAAATGAAACTTTTCTTAAGCCAAATATAGTTTGAAGGTAGTAAGAATAAAAAAGACGTCCTTTAGTTGTAGCAGCTATGTAATTACTGACGGCTTCGTGGGAGGGGATATGGGAACTGGATCAGGAAGCGGGGAGTGGAGAAATATTTGAAGTGAGAAATGGGGAGTGGGTAGGGGAAGAAGATCAGGATGGGCATTTGGGGAAATGATTTGGAGATTAGAGCAAGAAGTTGGTAAACTGAGGAAGAATAGATAGGAGTTTTGGAACCTGGAGCGCGAACTGATTTGAGAGACAAGGATAAACCTGGGATGTGGTGATTGATTGGTGGTAGAAGATTAGGACTAGTATTTGAGGAAGGATCTTGGGTGTGGAAAAAATGGTTGGGGATCTGGGAGTGGATAATTTATGTAACGGGGATTTTCGGGAGTCAAAAGTGGATATGAGAAGGAGGAAAGGAATTGGAGAAATAGGGATGTCATATGCTGATTGGGAAAGGGAGTCTGAATAACAGGTCTTAGATTTATAGAATGAACGAGGATACATGTGAAAAAAAAAAGAAAAAAAGTAGAAGATAGGTTGGAGATTTGGGGGAAAAAGCTGGGAAATTGGTCTGAAACTAGGACAATGGCATCTAGACTGGCAGAATACCACAGGAATTTTGGAAGGAATATGAGAGAATAGGGGGTGGGTTTGGGTGGAGAAATTGTGAAAACAGGCTGTGAACTTACTAAAAAGAATATTTGTGAGGGTAGGGAGTTGGGGGAATGGATTAGTTATTTGGGAAATAATTTGGAAAGGAACTACAAGTTTGGGAATCTGATAGGAAGTGCGAGGATTTACTGAAAAATTTGAAGTGAGATAAGGTAGCTTACAATCAGGTATTTGGAAAGCAGTAGCGACCACCACTTCACAAGCTCTGTGACACATGACCAACTGCCAACTGAATGTCTGGCGTTAGCTTGAATAAAGATCATAATTGTTCCAGTCATGAGAGGTTTAATGGCACTAGTATTAACATTCAGACTTCTATTCTCACTCTCTGCCCCCCCCCCCACTCAAAAAAAAAAAAAAGTCTACAAGGAGCTGTAATAAAATTTCGGGGCTGTTTTGATCATGGATGAGCTCATTCGCAGCTGAATGAAAGCATCTGGCGTAAGTTGGAAAAAAATATTGAAGATAAACCGAAAGCCAAAAAATTTAGCAACTACAAAGAAGTTTCCTTAACTCAAACGTCTCTGTAAATATATCCATATGTAACCCTCACTCTGCTCGTCCGAGATGCATAGAAACCGAACAAATTAGCTGTGTGAATATCAAAGGGTCTGGGTTGGACAACTGGGCCGTAATACAGCAGGCATTTTGCAGGGTACTTTGTCATTTAGTCAGGCATTTCCCAAATAAGGTTAAAGATGAACTTACAGGCAGGAAGGCAGTGAAGGACTCTCATCCTAAACATTATTAGGGAAATGTCTAACTATATGGGAATTCATAAAAGATCATAGTAACTATATACCTATTAGCTTATTATCCATTATATACAAACTCTTCACTAATGCCCTGATGAGCAGAATAACAACAAATTTGGATGAAAAGCAGTCTCGAGAACAGGCAAAATTCCGAAAATGGTTATTCAACTACTGATCATCTAGACATAAATAATTAGTTACAGAATGTAATAAACCATTGCGTTCAGTTTGCTCGATTACGAAAAGGCTTTCGACTCAGTGAAGCGCATATCAATTATGAATTCACCGGGGGGACAAAGAGTGAACGAGAATATTATAAAACTTCTCGATAAATTAATAGAAAGACGAAACTGCAACAGTTATTTTGCAGAAACACTCGAAAAAAAAAAATGAGAAAATCGTATGTCAGGGAGCTATTGTTCCATCAAAATTGATTTCAGTATGCCTTGGAATCATTTTCAAGAAGCTAGACTGGGAAAACAAAGGCGTTTATATTGATGGAGAAAACATAAGCCATTTAAGAAATCCAGATGACTCTCTCTTAATTTCAGAAGCAGCAGAGACACTGCAAGAAGTGTTAAATGACCTAAATAAAGTTTGAAAGCACGGCCAGAGATGAACCAGGGTAAACTAAAGTGATGTTCAATTTAAATACACCAAAGAGTGTCATCAAAATACAAGAAAAAATTCTTTAAGAGGTTCAGGAGAACAGTTATTTGGGCAGATACTAAAACTAATGAAAGATCATGAAAACAAAGTAAAAGACGCATTACAACTGGAAGGAAAGCTTATAGTAAACATGCAGGTAACATGAAAACTTTACGTGAAACGTAAATTACATAACAAATGCAGACTCCCAGCTATGACGTACGACATTTTAGACCTGGAACGGACAAAAGCAATGTAAACTAAACTAAACTAATTCGTTTTCAAAGCGCAATGGAAACGTCACTGATGGCAATATTATTGACAGACATGAGGGGATCAACTTGGGTAAGAAAGCAGACTAAAGTGAAGGACATTTGTTATGAAAGAACAGAAACTGTGGCGGACAAGCCATGTACAGGAATAATTGCTAACACTCATGGAGCAAGAGGCAGAATGACTAGACACTAAGAGACAGAAAGTGTAGCAGAAAAAGTCGAGACAGGAGATGAAGAAATGGGATAGCGAAGTTTGCAAGCAAAACCTGGCAGAGAATGGCTCGGTCAAGGAATTAATGGTTGCAGGATGACTTTGTTCAGCAGTGGACTTGGAATGGTTGATGATGTACGTACATACATACATACATACATATATAAATAAATAAACATATATATATATATATATATATATATATATATATATATATATATATGTGTGTGTGTGTGTGTGTATCCCATTCGCACCCAGTGTCCCCAATATAGGACGAAACTGGGCATTTTCAAAATTTAATAAAGAAGGGAACCCCCAGGGTAGGTACAGCTCCGGACAGATGAAACGGCTACACCCCATCCACCAGCGACTTGGTTTGGGTCTCAATGGTTCTGGTAACAGTTGCAGGTGGAGGGAGGGGGGATGTGGGAGGGTGAGGAGGGGAGAAATGTGGGCGGAGTTATATAGGGGGTAGTGTGGGAGGGTGAAGAAGCAGCACAGTCTGGCTGGTAGGAGGGGGAGACGAATGGTTGGGTAGCGGAGACGAGAGTCTGCTGGAGGGTAAGACAGGTGAGTGTGATTGGATGAAAAGAAATTTTAAAAAAATGAATTATTATAATATCTGCTGCATATATTGCATTTTATCTACTAAATAAAAACACTGTCTATTATTCACCACCGTATTTGGGTATCCTACTCATTATTATTATCCTTTGGATATTAGGCAATAAATAAAGATATTGGACGGTCTTTCGGACCCGAACCAATTTTTCCATAACTTTTTTCTTCAGCTATTTCCGTATTCCTATTATCCCTCGTGCTTGAAGTCCCCCTTTTTATCACTTTCTCCTACGCCCTACATTTTTTTTTTTTAGGCATAAGGCAGTTTAACTTTCTCTTTAAATAACCATATTTGTCAACAAATATTCCTTTCATTAATCTATTTAATTACCTGTTTTCTTTCAATATGCATTTGTCTAATAATGGGTGTTACACCTTAATTGGCGCCGCTATTTGACGTTTTGAATAAATTTGGTCTAAATTTACGCATATATTGCAGTCTCTCTCAAGTAGGCTGGCAACCTCACACATCCTCCCCCCTGCTTTCTCCTTCTCTCGCTACTCGTTGGGGGGCGCGGTAGCACAGTGGTAGCGCGCCGGACTCGTAATCGGGGGATTGCGAGTTTGAGCCTCGCCCGGGCTGCCGTGCCGGGAGTGGTAGCTCGCTCCTGTAACCCTAGCGGGGCTATATAGTCCAATACAGGGCTTAGCTCGGGGGAACTCCATTTCTCCCATTTTCTCGCTACTCGTTCCCTCCTTTCCTTTTGTAGTACTGTTTATCTATTCTTTCTCATATTTTTAACCTCATTCCTTCTTACAAACTTTTAGTGCCATAGGAATTTCTCCCTTATCACCTAGAGTCCTACTGCATGAAAGTGGAAAAAACTGCCATCGGGAAAAGAATAACTGGAAATTTATGGCGAAGGTTACGATATTAGTTATTTAGAATGAAAGTGTTGGCAGATACGCATTCTTGACGTGATTATCACAGCCACAGCATTTCGCCTTCATAAAACAGAAGGACTATAGGTTTCATGCATTACCTCCTTACGTCCAGCATTACTGTGCAGAACGCCATGTATAACACATTAAGGACCACAAGGACAGTACTGGTAGTCATCGTGATTCTCATGACTCTCTCCATAGGCTATTGAAAACAGTGCTTTATGCTCAACTTCAGAATTATGTTCTCATCATGGCAATGATAGGCAAAGATAATAAAAACAATATATACAACCAAATTATCATTTATTATACAACAAAGCTCAAACTGCCTTCGTGCTGCAGTCTCAAGGGTGTAACCAGCTCACACAATCACATGTAATCTGAAGAAATTAAATACATGATCCTATATATCTATATATATATATATATATACATATATATTAATAACCATGAACAACACTGTTTGATCTAAAATTTATTGTGTTGGGTAAAGCAGAGGACACTAACTAGCATGGCAACCTACCACACGGAAACCACCATGTTGCACTACACGCCACAGAAACCGATGCACAGACCATGATATCAGCGAAAAGACTATGAGAAGAGTATTGCACGAAGCAGGGTTGCATCACATGACCCTAGCAAACGTTATGTTGACAAGCCAGAGTTTTTTTGGAAGTGTGTCACTGAAGGCGCAACTGCTGGAGAAGGAATGATACTCGGTGATTATTATTTCTGAAGTTTTCGCTTGTATAAACTAAACTATTCAGTCATACATGACCATAAAAAGAATAATTACTGCAGGGGGACAACAAGTTTCGTTACAACGTCAGTCCATGCAGAGGAAATTACTTTGGGCATATAGGGTTACTCGATGTTAAATTTCATAAGTGTAGAGCCTGTATGATTATATATATATATATATATATATATATATATATATATATATATATATATATATATATGATAAGGTATTTAATTTTTTTCAGGTAGCACGGAGGCAGTTTGAGCTTTGTTGTATAATAAATGATAATTTGGTTGTATATATTGTTTTTATTATCTTTGCCTATCATTGCCATGATAAGAACATAATTCTGAAGTTGAGCATAAAGCACTGTTTTCAATAGCCTATGGAGAGAGTCATGAGAATCACGATGACTACCAGTACTGTCCTTGTGGTCCTTAATGTGTTATACATGGCGTTCTGCACAGTAATGCTGGATGTAAGGAGGTAATGCATGGAACCTATAGTCCTTCTGTTTTATGAAGGCGAAATGCTGTGGCTGTGATAATCACGTCAAGAATGCGTATCTGCCAACACTTTCATTCTAAATAACTAATATCGTAACCTTTGCCATAAATTTCCAGTTATTCTTTTCCCGATGGCAGTTTTTTCCACTTTCATGTAGTAGGACTGTAGGTGATAAGGGAGAAATTCCTATGGCACTAAAAGTTTGTAAGAAGGAATGAGGTTAAAAATATGAGAAAGAATAGATAAACAGTACTACAAAAGGAAAGGAGGGAACGGGTAGCGAGAAGGACAAAGCAGGGGGGAGGATGTGTGAGGTTGCCAGCCTACTTGAGAGAGACTGCAATATATGCGTAAATTTAGACCAAATTTATTCAAAACGTCAAATAGCGGCGCCAATTAAGGTGTAACACCCATTATTAGACAAATGCATATTGACAGAAAACAGGTAATTAAAAAGATTAATGAAAGGAATATCTGTTGACAAATATGGTTATTTAAAGAGAAAGTTAAACTGCCTTATGCCTAAAAAAAATGTAGGGCGTAGGAGAAAGTGATAAAAAGGGGGACTTCAAGCACGAGGGATAATAGGAATACGGAAATAGCTGAAGAAAAAAGTTATGAAAAAATTGGTTCGGGTCCGAAAGACCGTCCAATATCTTTATTTATTGCCTAATATCCAAAGGATAATAATAATGAGTAGGATACCCAAATACGGTGGTGAATAATAGACAGTGTTTTTATTTAGTAGATAAAATGCAATATATGCAGCAGATATTATAATAATTCATTTTTTTTAAATTTCTTTTCATCTAATCACACTCTCCTGTCTTACCCTCCAGCAGACTCTCGTCTCCGCTACCCAACCATTCGTCTCCCCCTCCCACCAGCCAGACTGTGCTGCTTCTTCACCCTCCCACACTACCCCCTATATAACTCCGCCCACATTTCTCCCCTCCTCACCCTCCCACATCCCCCCTCCCTCCACCTGCAACTGTTACCAGAACCACTGAGACCCAAACCAAGTCGCTGGTGGATGGGGTGTAGCCGTTTCTTCTGTCCGGAGCTGTACCTATGAGCTTCGCGACTATGAGCCGGCAGGCGGAGGGAAGTACGCCTAGCACCCTTCCAGCGAAATCCCTCGCACTGGAGTTCCAAGATCCAGTGGGATATATATATATATATATATATAGATATAGATATATATGTATATGTATATAGATAGATAGATAGATAGATAGATATAGATAGATAGATAGATAGATACATTGATACATATATATATGTATATATCTATATATCTATATCTATTTATCTATCTATCTATCTATCTATATAGATATATAGATAGATATTTATTATATATATATATATATATATATATATATATATATATATATATATATATATATATATATATATCCATCATCTAATCGTACACTGCCTCATGAGGAGCGTAGGAGCCCGAGGGTAAGCAGTTGGTCCCGACATTTAAGATGAGAGTGACCAGCCTCACCCATTCACTCATCCCTCAGTGGCATTACATGAGCAATCATCCCCAACCCTCCCTTGGACATAAACCTTCACCGGCTCAGTCCGACTGTAGCAAAATAATTACCCACTAAACCACCAGGCCCCCCAAAAATAGTTATATGGGTACCTCCCAGCAGAGTAAATGGTATCCTGGTGTACAAGAAACCATTTGGTTTGTCACTCAGTTAGAGTCACCCACAGGCAGAAGGAGGAGGAAAGAATGAATGAAAGAAAGACAGAAGAGGGAGTGTAAAGTCATCCGTAGGCAGATGGACAAGGAAAGAATGAAGGAAAGAAAGCCAGAAGAGTGTGGAAGGAAAGAAAGATGGAGGAGAAGAAAGGGCAGACACCCGACAGCAGCACTACATAGAGTGAGTGGATGGTGAGTGCTCCCACTTACTGCAGTATATATATATATATATATATATATATATATATATATATATATATATATATATATATATATATATATATATATATATATATATATATATATATATGGAACCTCTGTTGTACGGTGGTGGAGTGTGCGTCTCGCACGCTGGTGGACACGGGATTGCCTCCCGCCAGAGTTGTAACAATTTTGGGAAGCGTTCATCGAGCCACTTACTGCTTTGCCGGACATAAGGTCTGTTGTTGTTGAACTAGTGTCGCATACTAGTATGCTTACACCCAGCCGGCTTGAGGGCTGATTACACTTGGTTCACAGACTACACACACATCCAAAACCACTCCAACATTTCAATTACATTCACAAGCACTTCTCACCCTACATGCAGACTCTACCAGACAGCCTAAGCCACTGGGAAGAGATACATTAGCTGTATCGTCTCTGCTTCGGTAGGGATAGGCTGGTCCTGCAGTGGACACTCAACGGCTGATGATGAAAATACAGATAGATAGATAGATAGTGCGCCTCCCCGGAAAACAACTAACTAAAAATACGAACAAGAAGCCTTGGACCAGGACTGACCAAAAGATGACGACTAAGGACCAAACAAAGGACATGATACGGATGGCGACGTGGAATGTAAGGGGTGCAAATGATGAGGTGAAAGAGTGAGAGATTGTCCAGGTGCTTGAGCGTATGAAAGTGGATGAATGTGGATTAATTGAAAGTAAATGGGGAGGTGAGACTGTGAGAGAATGGGAGTATGGATGGGATATATGTGCAGGAGTAGGTGAGAATGAGAGGGCAGAAGAAGGAGTGTGTATTGTTGTGAGTAACATTTGGAAAGGGAATATATATGTGCGAGTCCACACGTGTGCTCAAACAAGTGTTAGCAACATGTAAGCAACACAGTAACAAACACACTGCAAACATGTTGGGAGTAGCAGCGTCCGGATCATGTTGGCAACATCATGATGAAATCTCAGCTGCCTCGTATGGACACACTTATTCCATTACCTTTGTTGCCAGTGTTCGAAACTGCACTGAAACATGTTTACATACATCTGTCCAAATACTGTTGCAAACATGTTCCCGAACATGTTGCCAGCTGTGTTGCGAACATATGTTTGGGCACACGTGTGGACGCGCCCTACGAGAGTATGGATCAGTTGATTCAAGGACTGTGTGGGTAAGACTGAAAGTTGGACTACAAATGTTGGCCATTATGTGTGTGTATGCAGCAACGCAAGATCGTGCAAGCAGAGGGAGAGAAGACTTCTGGACAAATGTGGAAGTGTGCATGGAAAAGTTTGAAAGGAATGAAAGAGTGTTTTTGATTGGTGATACGAATGGTAAAGTAGGGAATGTGAAGGTGGATGGAGTAGTTAGTGAATCAGGTGTGCCTGCTGAGATGGTTGAGAATGACAGTGCTTTAGTGAACATTTGTGCCGGGAGGGGGTTGGTGGTAGCCAATACCCACTTCAGACACAAAATGATCCACAGGTATACGTGGCGAGTGATGAGATGAGTGGGTGGTGAACTGAATGAAAGGAAGGCAATGATTGATTATGTGTGTGTGGATGAAAAGATGCGACGTTGGGTAATGGAGGCAAGAGCATATAGAGGTTGGTGGTGGTCAGAATCAAGGTCCAAGTAAAATGGAGAAATAGAAGAAGGGAAGGACAGGAGGAAGGAGCAGATGCAAGGAGAATGGAAAGGTTACAAGAGGATGAGAAAAAGGCAGAATATATGAGAGAAGTGGAGGAATGACTGGGTAATTACGAATTGGAGCAGATGGGGGACGTGGAAGGTGTGTACAAGATATTCACAGAAGAAATATGTGTAGCATGTGAGGTGGTGTGTGAGGTGAAGAGAAGACGAAAGAGGGTGCAAGGAACAGCATGGTGGAACGAAGAGGTGAGACAGGCTGTGGCACAAAAGAAGAAAACATATATTGAATGGATGAGAAATAGGGGTGTGGAAGAAGTTGAGAAACGGAAGAGAGAGTTATATGTAGAAAGGAAGAGAGAGGTGAAAAGATTAGTAAGAGAATAAGAAGAGAATGGATGAGGAATTTGGAAGGAATCTGAGTGTAAAGTGGAGGGACTGTAAGAAAATATTCTGGAAAGAGGTAAGAGTTAATGTGGCAATGAAGTTACTAGGGGAGTGAAAGTTAAAAATGGTAGGTTACTAGTGGAGAAGGGAGAAAAAGTGAGCAAATGGAAAGAACTCTTTTAGGAACATAGAGAATGAAAGTAATGCGAGTATAAGTGGCTGGGGAATGGCTGGGAGAGGGAGGAAGGTGAGAAGACAGGAAGAAATCAGTAGGATGGAAGTTGTGGAAGCAATGAAGGAAGTCAAAATTGGGAAAGCCCCAGGAACTGATGGAGTGTGTGGTGAAATGCTGAAGCATGGGGGAGAGATAGTAGTTGAGTAGATGTGTATGATGTGCATATTGGCCTGGGAGGAAGGTAGAGTCCCGGAGGAAGTCAGGTATAATTATTCCCTTGTACAAAGGGAAGAGGGAAAAAGAAGTGTGTGGTAATCATAGGGGCATTTGTCTTCTTAGTGTAATAGGAAAAGTATGCGGTAGGATACTTATCGACAGAGTTAGGGAAATAACAGAGGAATTAATTGGAGAAGAAGAGGGAGATTTTAGGAAGGGAAGAGGTTGTGTAGATAAGATATTCATTCTTAGATCTTCAGTGGAAAAGTTTCTAGAGAAGGGAAAGAAGTTGTATGTGGTCTTCATGGATTTGGAGAAAGCACATGACAGGGTGGATAGACAAGGATTGTGGAAAGTATTAAGAATATATGGAGTAGATGGGAAGTTGTTCAATGCTGTGAAGAGTATGTATGAGGGTGCTAAGGCTACAGTGCGTGTGGATAGTGAACTGAATGAGTTTTTCAATTTGAAGGTTGAGTTGAAACAGGGATGTGTCATGTCTCCATGGTTATTCAATCTGTTCATGGATGGGGTTATAAATGAGATACAAGGTAGGGCAGTGAATGTTGGAGTGACCCTAATGAGAGAGGGCAGTGTTTGGAAACTCCCTGAACAGTTGTTTGAAGATGATACTGTGCTGCTAAGTGTAGATGAGGGGAGCTGCAAGGCTTGGTGGATGAGTTTCGCAGAGTGTGTAAGGAATGGAATCTAAAGGTGAATGTAGGGAAGAGTATAGTAATGGTCTTCGAGAGAAGTGAAGTCAGTGAATGTAGAGTGACGTTGGATGATGAGGAAATGGAAAATGTGAGTACGTTTAAGTACTTAGGTAATGTGATGAGTAAGGATGGATGTTCAGAGGGTGCAGTGCTTGAAAGGGTACAACAAGGAAGAAAGGTTGCTGATTCCTTGAAAGAAGTGATAAGAAAAGGGAAATCAGCAAGGAAGTGAAAAAGTTACTACATGACAGTATTTTGATACCAACTCTAATATATAGAAGTGAAGCTTGGACGTTGTTGGAGGGACACAAATCATGAGTGAGAGCAGTAGAAATGAAGTATTTGAGATAAGCCTGTGGAATCACATGGAGAGACAGACTGACAAATGAGGAAGTAAAGGAGCGTTGTGGTGTGGCTGTGGATGTGATAGGAAGCGTTAAGAGAAACATATTGAGGTGGTTTGGCCATGTGAAGATGAAGAGTGAGAGACCGACGAGGAGAGTGTATGTGAGTGAGATGGAGGAGGAGAGAGGAAGGGGAAGGCCATTAATGAGATGAAGTGATGGAGTGGAGAGGTATATGCGAGAGGGGTGTGTGAATTGGGAGCAGGGCAGTGAAATGGAGGGGGAGAGGGCGACGTGGTGGCGATTCGTTTGTGGCCACCCTTATGGGATTCAGGCGACCGGGAATATATATATATATATATATATATATATATATATATATATATATATATATATATATATATATATTGTTACGGAACAGAGAAAGATAATGTACACTTTACGTGAGAATATGTACTAAAAATCACTACTGTCCCGTAAAGTTCCAGGTTCAAAACAAAAGAGTTAGGTAAAATTACAAGTTAAAGTTTAATTCTCAAACTAACAACAAAACATTCAGGACTCATAAAGATAATGTAATGGCAAAAAACAGGTTAAATATATGGTTAACTGCAATAGCCTCTATTAACACGAAATTAGCAAGAGTAAATTTATCTAAGTCAGCCCTGATAAAATGAAAATACACTGGATAATGCTCAGTTAATGCAAGATAAATTATTACAGAAACAAACTATTATTAACAATTGGCTGACAGTAAAACCTTACATTAATCACGAAAACCTTACTAGGCCTAAGAATTAACACCTTATGCTACACAGTACAAGAAAAAATGTAATAACACTCATACTCAAATTACACAGCAGTTAGATGGTTGGAGACTTCCTGAGCACTCACAATAATAACTGTACAGGGGAGGACAGAGATGTGAACAAAATGAGGAGTAGATCTAAGTGGCAATTAATGCAGAGACTGAGCTCGTTATATAGGGGCCGGTAGAGCTTGATACAACTTGTAAGAAGGACGCGCAAATGAAGCCATGGGGTCAAAGAGTTGACAATCCTGCTCTGAACAACAGAAAGAACGACTTACTCTACTATAAGGGAGGAGGGGGGGAGTGAGGTAGAACACGCTAGTGATCAAACATGCAGCATACTGTGCGTTAGAATTACACAAAGGATGATGAAATCATAGGCTATGTAACACCTCCCCACAAAGAAAAAGAAATTTACAAAGGAAATTTCTTATGACTCTAAAACAATCTGTCTAAAGTCTAGATAAGCAATCTGCAATAACATTTTCTTTCCCCTTGACATGTTGTATGTCTAATGAATACTCCTGAAGAAGTAGACTCCATCTTGTCAATCTCTGATTTTTATCTTTAAACTTACTAAGGAATTTCAGTGGATTATGATCGGTATAAATGACTATGGGGTCAAAACCAGAACACAAATAAAATGAAAAATGCTGTAAACCCAAAATCAAGGCCAAAAGCTCTTTCTCAATAGTTGAGTAGTTCTTTTGAGGTGGAGTGAACTTCTTTAATAAGATACAGGATGTTAAATACCCTGATCATCCTCTTGCAGCAAAACAGCCCCAGCTCCAGTATCACTTGCATCAACAGCCATCTTAAAAGGCTTAGCAAAATTTGGAGTAGTGAGCACTGGCTGACTTAACCCCTTAACCGCGGGTGTCATTCCAGAATGACGGCGACAAAACTGGACCAAACCGCGGGTGGCATTCTGGAATGATCGTGAATATTTTGAACACCGCACGTTTTCCCGGCGCGCAAATATTCTCACGCAAGAGTAGCTGTCGAGTTCTTTCACGCCAGCCATCCCACACCTCCCTCCTCCAACCCCGAGGGGCCCCCCCCCACCCCTGCCCTGACCCGCGTCAGTCAGTATCTGTCCAGCTCTGTGCGTGATAATGGCGCTCCGTCCCGACTCATCGTCGCTCGCTTCCTCCTCTACAATGTTTGGTGCTAGTGTTCCCTCTACCTCTACACCGGTAAAGGAACTGCCGACGGCGAGGCAGAAGGGGTTGAGCACTCCTGAAATTAGAACTGAGCTGGACAAAACAGTAAGTACTACTCTTGATTGTGGCAGTGAAAGTGACACACTCACGGCAAGCAATGATGATTTGGCAGTGATTGGTGGTGAACCATTTTCCATTGATAGTGACAGTGATGAAAGTGATCGTGTTGATTCCCCCCCACCACCCCCAACTTACTCTGGGAAAGGAAAGGCTCCTATGGGCAAATCTGGTATTGCATGTGGGAAGGGAGTGAAGCGCAGGCTCACGTCTCCCACACCAGGCCCTAGTACGCATTTCCCATCAATTTCCCGTTCCCCTAGCCCAATTGCCCTCACATCATCATCATCATCATCTGTCGTGCCCTCTCCTCAGTCTACATCATCTGAGGAGTACGAATTACCAAAGCCTGCAAAGCGAGGGAAGGCAGGCCGTGCAGGCCGTGCAGGCAGGCCTAGAACAAAGGGGATGCGTGGCAGTTGGAGGGCAAAGCTGGGCGATAAGCGAGGCGATAAGCGAGGTGATAAGCGGGGTAGAAAGGGTCAAGTTTCACCACGCACCAGGTCAGAAACCCCCCCGCCTGCCCCCGCTCAGTTCCCTCACCCGCGCCACCTCCCCTCTCACCGCCCCCGCACTCACCCCCTCCCCGTTGCCTCCTGCCTCACCCACCTCCCGCTTGCCTCCTGCCTCACCTCCTGCCTCACCCATTGCCTCTACATCAGCTCCTTCTCACGGGAAACGAGTGAAATGCAACCTGCCCCTGCCACTGAACCACGCACAGGGCAAGTTGATGCATTTGTTTGGACTGACGGTGGAGATTTCCAGCCACACAATCCACCGTTTGATATGACAAATGCTGGAATACAGCCTGCCTTCCCATGCAACGCAGGTGATGAGTTTGTTGATTACTTCCTGGCCTTCCTTGATGATGAAATTGTACAGCATGTCAGCGATGAGACCAATAGGTATGCAACTCAGTGTGCAGCACAAGGGCTGGGACCTATTGGCTCGCCAAAGCAAGTGTCGCGGTTGCCTGTCGGGATCAGAGAGCTGTATGTTTTTTGCACTCATGTTTTTGATGCCCCATATAAAGAGACATGAGTTGGAGGAGTACTGGCTCGTGGATGACATAACTACTATCCCCATATTCGGGAAGTATATGTCACGGGATCGGTTCCGACAGCTGCTTGGATACCTGCACTTCGCTGATAATGACAACCCGTCCCAAACTGACCCTTTGTGGAAAGTGAGGGATTTCCTCAACAAGATTAGGGATCGATTTATGCGATTTTCAGGCCTATGCAGAAAGTCGTCATAGACGAGTCCCTGGTATTGTTCAGAGGACGTCTCAAATTCAGGCAGTACATCCCCAGCAAACGCCACCGCTTTGGGATAAAGTTCTTTGTGCTGTGTGACTGTGAGACGGGGTATATAATGGATTTTGTCATTTACTCAGCTAGCACAATGGATGTGAACAGGAAAGACCCCTTGGCTTCTCTGGCTCCGTTGTAAAAGTGCTGATGGAGAGGTATTTTGGTGGTAATCATGTGCTGTACACAGACAATTATTACACAGCACCGAAACTCTCCAAATACCTTGCTGAACACGGCATTGGCACTGTTGGCACTGTACGGAGCTATAGGAAAGAGTGGCCTAGTTTCCCCGAGCATCATCATCATCCAGGGAGATGTTCACCTGAAGAAGTCAGACAAGCTTCTTGCGATCAGGTGGCATGACAAGAAGGTTGTCAATATGATCAGCACCATCCACAAGGGGGAAATGAAGAGAACTGGGAAGGTCAGCTACAGGACGGGAGAGCCAATCATGAAGCCTGATGCCGTCATTGATTATAATGTAAATATGAGACTCGTTGATAAGTCTGATATGATGATTGGCGAAATAGACTGTCTCAGGAGAAACACCCGATGGTACAGGAAGGCTTGCCTGCACATGCTCGATATGTGCATGCTCAATGCCTTCATTCTTTACAAGACACAAGTCGGGGGCATAAGGCAACCATCACTGAGACAGTTTTCCAAGACTGTCGTTCAGCAGCTACTTGAACGATTTGGTCAGGTGACGGCATTGATCCCGAGGCGACACTCTGACACACAACCTGACCGTCTTGAGTGCCGCAATTACATGAGCCGGCACCAGCTTGTGAAATTGCTTAAAGCAGGCGGCAGGTTGTCACAGGGCCGCTGCAGAGTATGTTCAACCACCACACGAAGGCCTACGACGAGAAAAATGAGCACACACCAGTGCCTTGAATGCCAAGTCGCTCTATGTGTAACTCCGTGCTTTGCCGAGTACCACTCTCTGAGTAAATACTGAAAGTGACAGTGATATATAGTGATGCGACAGTGACGTGCTTTGCCAATAATTGTATAATGGATAATGTAGTAATAAGGGATATTTTGCCTAGAAAATAAAGGAAATATTGGCCAGTATAATAAGTGATATTGTAATAAGAGAATCTGCGGCACTTGTGGAATTCTGCGGCACTTACGTAATTCTGTGATGCGCCAGTGACGCAATATAGTAATAAGTGCATTGTAAATATAATGTACATTGCCCATATTATATGTAAAATAATATTAGAAGTTAGAAAGAATGAAAAGATCGCAGAGAAACGTCAGTGACGGAGTGCCGCCGCAGTGAAGTGAGGCGCAGCCGCAGTGAAGAGCGGGCGCAGCCGCAGGGAAGTGCCTTTTACCTACCTCAGTGAACACAGAGTGGGTGTTTATCGTATGTACAGTGTTCATATATGTTTATATTACTATTATGAGAGAGTGGTTGGCATTTGGTACTGGTGTGTGGGGCGTAAAATAGTTATTTCACACCCCCCACTTCTAACGGCTCTCCCCGTCCTGTGAAAGTCAACGAAGTCATGAAACCTACATCAATGGAAAGTTGAAGGTTTGTACTTTCTAATGGTACCTTATTTTTTTCTCTAGCTTTATTCTGTGCAGAGTTATTAAGGTTTAAAGGTTTGTTTACATTTGGCTGAAACCCCCGCGGGAGAGGACAGTCAGACCAAAACAATACCCGCGGTTAAGGGGTTAATAGGACAGCTTTAAGTTTGTTGAAAGAGGATTCACAGTTATCGGTCCAGACAAATTTAACTCCCTTTTTCAGTAGGTCTGTAAGTGGTGATACAAGAATTGAAAAGTTAAGAACAAATCTCCTGTAATAACCTACCATTCCCAAAAATCTTTGTAGCTCTTTCCTACTTTTAGGTCTGGGAAGATCTCTTATAACCTGAACCTTGGCTCCTGGTGGTGCAACATGTCCATCACCAATTACGTACCCAAGGTACTGAACCAAACTCACACTTTGATAAATTAGCTACAAGATTAGCCTGAACCAAACGCTCAAGAAATTTACTGACATGGCATAGGTGATCTTTCCAGTTGTCACTGAAGATTAATACATCATCAATATAAACAACACAACCTGCCAAACCCTCTGTTACAACATTCATGAGCTTCTGAAATGTGGCTGGTGCATTCTTCATACCATATGGCATTACAGAACATGCAAAAGTCTTTCCTAGTGTTACAAAACATGAGATCTCCCTAGCACGTTCAGTCATAGGTACTTGCCAGTATCCCTTTAACAAATCAAACTTACTTATGTACCTAGCCTTTCCGATCTTGTCTATGCAATCTTCCACACGAGGGAGAGGGTAAGTGTCTGTTTTGGTTATCTGATTAACACGTCTGTAGTCGATGCAAAGCCGCTGTGACCCACCTGGCTTAGGGACTAGAGTGACAGGAGAACTCCACTCGCTCTGACAGGGCTCAATCATCTTGTGGTAGCCAAGCTCCTTTTCGATGAGAGGAACTTTCACTGGGTTCACACGGTAAGGAGGCCATTTAATTGGCTGTGCGTCTCCAACATCGACATCATGCATCAACACAGTGGTTCTTCCTGGAGTGGCACGGAACACTTGCGGGTACTCCTGCAGTAATGCCGAAAACTCCTGCCTTTCCTCGGGAGGTAGATGAGAAAGCTTAGTCTGGAGATCATTCATGATATCAGGATTCTTCCCCAAACTATCACTCAGGCTCATGCTGCATGGGAGAACTTCACTTGCAGACTCGGGTGGAACAGGTACAGTGCAGACTGGATTATTTTCGTCCCGCCTGTGATATAACTTTAGCATGTTGATGTGACAAAGTTGCTTATTCTTTCTACGATCTGGTGTGGTGATGACATAGTTGACATCACTGAGTTTCTTCTCCACGAAATAAGGACCACTAAACTTGGCTTGAAGAGGTTGCCCATGCACTGGTAGCAGAATCAAAACCTGATCTCCTGGCTGAAAGTGGCGTAACCTGGACTACTTATCATACCAAGTCTTCATCTTCTCCTGAGCAGCTCCTAAATTCTCTCTCGCCAGCTGTAAAGCAGTGGACAGCCGTTCTTTGAACTTCATCATGTACTCCAGCAGGTTGACGTCATCTTCCTCTGACAGCCAGCATTCCTTGAGTAGCTTAAGGGGTCCTCTTACTTCATGGCCAAACAGTAGTTCAAAAGGTGAGAAGCCCAGTGATTCATTTGGAGATTCTCTTGTGGCAAATACAACGAAGGGAAGACCTTTATCCCAGTCTTTCTGATGTTCCAAACAGTATTTCTTGAGCATCGATTTGAGTGTTTGATGATATCTCTCCAACGCTCCTTGGGTCTGGGGATAGTAAGCTGAAGACGTGATCTGGGTGATGCCCAACTCTTTCAGAGACTGCTTGAAAACATTTGACATGAGATTACTTCCCCGGTCTGACTGTACCTCCTTGGGCAGACCAAATTTTGTGAAGAACCCTAGCATTTCCTTAACCACGTTCTTTGCTGAGATATTTCTAAGTGGATTGGCTTCAGGATAACGAGTAGCCATATCAATCAGGGTCAACACATAAGAAAATCCTGAAGAAGTCTTAGGAAGAGGGCCCACAATATCCACCAACACATGGGTGAAAGGCGCCTCAAAAGGAGGAATGGGAACTAGAGGTGCAACCTTTTCAGTCTGATTACACTTCCCCACAACTTGACAGGTGTGACAAGACTTACAATACCAGGAAACCTCCCTGAAGATACCTGGCCAGTAGAAGTGTTTCAAAATGCGTGCCACAGTCTTCCTCACTCCAAGGTGTCCTGTCAAACTGGAATCATGAGCCACTCTAATGATATCCTGCCTACAAACACGAGGGATGACAACTTGATGTACAACCTCCAATTCACAGTCGGCTGATGCTGTTGGGGGTCTCCACTTCCTCATAAGTACTCCTGACTTTATATAATAACAAGTAGAAGCACCAGCTGACTCATCCTCACTGCAAACAGAGTTAGCTAGACCTTTCAACTCGGGGTCAGCAACCTGCAACACAACCAACTCTTGACGAGACAAATTATCAACACTACGGGATACTGCCTCATCTGGTGAGTGGTCAAAATTAGCAAGAAAAGTGTCAGCTAGAATAACATCATCATCATCATTATCCTCTAAGTCACCAGTAACTTTAGACTTAGCCCTAGTGACAGCACATGCAGGGAACACATCAGGGACATCACAATCCTGGGCACCAGCCACTAGCTCACTAAACAACTGAGGAGCTGGACACACTTGTCTTCCACCAATATCATTTCCAAGTAAGAAAGTTACACCTGACATTGGGAGTGTCTCAACCAACCCAACCATAACGGAACCATTAACAAAACCAGACTCTAAATTCACTCTGCACAGAGGGACAGAGAATTAATTATTCCCTACGCCTTGTAAGATTACAGTTTGAACAGAGGAATTAACATTAGAGCCTAGAACACTGGTCAGCATAAGGGATTGGCAAGCACCTGTATCACGATATATTTTAACTGATTTCCTGTCATTACTGTCCAGAGGACTGACAAAACCATCAGACAGGAAATTAGAACATGAACTCTTGAGAGTGTCCCCCACGTCACTGCTCAAAAGAGGAGCTCCATCATGAGAATTTAATTTACCCCTCAAAGCAGGTTCAGTTAACTCACTTAAAGAATTCTGGGAACTCTCAAGGGTGGACACTAGACCAATTGACTGAATATTGAAAGACTCCTTTTTGTTCACATCACGCTGTCTCCTGAAACATTTCTCCGTAGTATGACCAAGCTTACTACAATAAGTACATTTACTTTTCTGAAATCGAGAGGTGAAGCTGGTATTTACTTCCTGAGAAGAAACACCATCTTTATTCTCTTTCCTGTTACCTGTACTCTGAGTAGAGGCAACATACTCTCAGTTTTCCCTTTTTCTTTACAATATCTCTTGTGAGTGAGAAAATATTCATCAGCTAAAACTGCAGCATCAGACAAATTGTCTATTCTTTTCTCATCAAGATATAGGCTTACATCTTTACTAATACACCTTTTGAAGTCCTCCAGCAAAATCATCTGCTTAAATTTACCAAAATCAGAATCCACATTCTTAGAATTTAACCACTGCTCTAACAGATCTTCTTTGATTTTTGCATACTCAACATGGGATTGCTTATCTTGCTTATAAGTTGTCCTAAATTTTACTCTATAGGCTTCAGGAACAAGCTCATAGGCCTTAAGAATCAAGCTCTTAACTACATCATGATTATCACATTGATCCTGAGGCAAGGATGCATAAGTTACTTGAGCTTTGCCGGTGAGAACAGTTTGAAGGAGTACTGGCCAATACTTTTTGGGCCAATTAAAACCCGTAGCTACCCTCTCAAACAACTGAAAATACTTTGTTAAATCAGATTCATTAAAAGAAGGGACACGTTTAACATTTTTAGCCACATCAAAATCATCAGAGCTAGATGATCCAGTTCCACCTTGTTTCATGCGCTACTCACGGTCTGCCTGAATCCTAGCAAGTTCAATTTGTGCCTCGTGAATACGAGCCTGGGACTCAGCCTCCTTAGCACGTGCCTGAAACTCAGCCTCCTTAGCATTTGCCTGAAATTCAGCCTCCTTAACACGAGCCTCCTGCAGGGCTAGCTGTAACTTAGCTAATTCAATCTGCGTTTGCTCATTTGGAGGAGTTACATTAAACAAGCTTTCATTAATCATGTCAACAATTTGATCTTTAGAATGATGAGAGCGAACAGCAATTCCCAATTGTTGAGCAACAAGCTTAAGTTCATTCTTTGTTCTGTTTTCTACATCACACACTGTTTGCACATTTGACAAAAAATCTTTGGCTTCATCAAGCGTAGTAATAGTAGACATCATGAATAAATCACAGTCACAAAATATCAAGCAATATCCTTATGATAATATCCTGAATATCCTGATTAGAGGTCGTCAAATTTATGTTACAGAACAGAGAAAGATAATGTACACTTTACGTGAGAATACTAAAAATCACTACTGTCCCGTAAAGTTCCAGGTTCAAAACAAAAGAGTTAGGTAAAATTACAAGTTAAAGTTTAATTCTCAAACTAACAACAAAACATTCAGGACTCATAAGGATAATGTAATGGCAAAAAACAGGTTAAATATATGGTTAACTGCAATAGCCTCTATTAACACGAAATTAGCAAGAGTAAATTTATCTAAGTCAGCCCTGATAAAATGAAAATACACTGGATAATGCTCAGTTAATGCAAGATAAATTATTACAGATACAAACTATTATTAACAATTGGCTGACAGTAAAACTTTACATTAATCACAAAAACCTTACTAGGCCTAAGAATTAACACCTTATGCTACACAGTACAAGAAAAAATGCAATAACACTCATACTCAAATTACACAGCAGTTAGATGGTTGGAGACTTCCTGAGCACTCACAATAATAACTGTACAGGGGAGGACAGAGATGTGAACAAAATGAGGAGTAGATCTAAGTGGCAATTAATGCAGAGACTGAGCTCATTATATAGGGGCCGGTAGAGCTTGATACAACTTGTAAGAAGGACGTGCAAATGAAGCCATGGGGACAAAGAGTTGACAATCCTGCTCTGAACAACAGAAAGAATGACTTACTCTACTATAAGGGAGGAGGGGGGGAGTGAGGTAGAACATGCTCGTGATCAAACATGCAGCATACTGTACGTTAGAATTACACAAAGGATGATGAAATCATAGGCTATGTAACAATATATATATATATATATATATATATATATATATATATATATGTATGTATATATATATATATATATATATATATATATATATATATATGTAGATATATATATATATATATAGATATATATATATATATATATATATATATATATATATATATATATATATATATATATATATATATATATATATATATATATATATATATATATCATCAGACATTCCAAGTCCACTGATGAACAAATTCCTCCTGCAACATTCTCCATTAATTCCTTGACCGAGCCATTCTCTGCCAGGTTTTGCTTGCAAACTTCGCTATCCCATTTCTTCATCTCCTGTCTCGACTTTTTCTGCTACACTTTCTGTCTCTTAGTGTCTAGTCATTCTGCCTCTTGTCCCATGAGTGTTAGCAATTATTCCTGTACATGGCTTGTCCGCCACAGTTTCTGTTCTTTCATAACAAATGTCCTTCACTTTAGTCTGCTTTCTTACCCAAGTTGATCCCCTCATGTCTGTCAATAATATTGCCAACAGTGACGTTTCCATTGCGCTTTGAGAACGAATTAGTTTAGTTTAGTTTACATTGCTTTTGTCCGTTTCAGGTCTAAATGTCGTACGTCATAGCTGGGAGTCTGCATTTGTTATGTAATTTACGTTTCACGTAAAGTTTTCATGTTACCTCCATGTTTACTATAAGCTTTCCTTCCAGTTGTAATGCGTCTTTTACTTTGTTTTCATGATCTTTCATTAGTTTTAGTATCTGCCCAAATAACTGTTCTCCTGAACCTCTTAAAGAATTTTTTCTTGTATTTTGATGACACTCTTTGGTGTATTTAAATTGAACATCACTTTAGTTTACCCTGGTTCATCTCTGGCCGTGCTTTCAAACTTTATTTAGGTCATTTAACACTTCTTGCAGTGTCTCTGCTGCTTCTGAAATTAGGAGAGAGTCATCTGGATGTTTTCTCCATCAATATAAACGGCTTTGTTTTCCCAGTCTAGCTTCTTGAAAATGATTCCAAGGCATACTGTAATTAATTTTGATGGAAAACTATCTCCCTGACTTACGCTTTTCTCAGTCTTTTTTTTTTTTTTTTTTTTTTTATGCAACTTAACTGTTGCAGTTTCCTCTTTCTATTAGTTTATCGAGAAGTTTTATAATATTCTTGTTCACTCCTTGTCCCCCCAATGAATTTATAATTGATTTGCGCTTCACTGAGTCGAAAACCTTTTCGTAATCGAGCAAACTAACACAATGATTTATTACATATTGTATTTCTGTAACTAATTACTTATGTTTAGGGGAGCAGTAGCTGAATAACCATTTTCGGAATTTTTGCTTCTCTGGAGACTGCTTTTCATCCAAATTTGTTGTTATTCTGCTCATCAGGGCATTGGTGAAGAGTTTGTATATAATGGTTAATAAGCAAATAGGTATCTAATATAATGTAGCACTAGCCGTGTGTGTGTGTGTGTGTGTGTGTGTGTGTGTGTGTGTTTTGGGCAGCCGAAACTACACATTCAATTCGCACCAAAATTGGCACAAGAATCGCAAAAAATTCGCTGATGTAAAAAAAACTTTGTCCCATCACGATTGAAAAACTTTTACTATATTTAATGAGCGATCACAGCTTGACCAAAAAACGTTGCTCTCGGAGCCTGGCATAAGATCTTCGTATAATTTTTTGCCCAAAGGTAGAACTAAAACAAATTGTAGCAGTAGCCGTGTGTCTGTGTGTGTACTTCGGACTTCCGTTCGGACAACTTGGGTTCAATTCCCGAAGCTGCAGATACCGCGATCAGTTGATTAGCTGCAAAAAAATCCAAGTGACAACGTTACACTAGAACAGCATATAAACGCGAGAGGCCCGAAGGGCCCACGAGCACTTGTATAGTTACTATGATCTTTTATGAATTCCCATATAGTTAGACATTTCCCTAATAATGTTTAGGATGAGCGTCTTTCACTGCCTTCCTGCCTGCAAGTTCATCTTCAACCTTATTTGGAAAATGCCAGACTAAATGACAAAGTACCCTGTAAAATACCTGCAGTATTACGAAAAGATGCCCAGCCCAGCTGTCCAACCCAGACCCTTTGATATTCACACAGCTAATTTGTTCGGTTTCTATGCATCTCGGACGAGCAGAGTGGGGGTTACATGTGGATACATTTACATAGACGTTTGAGTTAAGGAAACTTCTTTGTAGGTGCTAAGTTTTTTGGTTTTCGGTTTATCTTAACATTTCGTTCCAACTTACGTCAGATTCCTTCATTCAGCTGAGAATTAGCTCATTCATGATCAGAACAACCCCGAAATTTTATTACAGCGCCTTGTCGACTTTTTATTTTTTTGAGGGGGGGAGGCAGAGAGTGAGAATAGAAGTCTGAATGTTAATACTAGTGCCATTAAACCTCTCATGGCCGGAACAATTATGATCTTTATTCAAGCTAACGCCATACATTCAGTTGGCAGTTAGTCATGTGTCACAGAGCTTGTGAAGTGGTGGTCGCTACTGCTTCCCAAATACCTGATTATAAGCTACCTTATCTCTCTTCAAACTTCTCAGTAAATCCTCGCACTTCCTATCAGATTCCCAAACTTGTAGTCCCTTTCCAAAATTCTCAAATTATTTCCCAAATAACTAATCCATTCCCCCAACTCCCTACCCACTCAAATATTCTTTTTAGTAAGTTCACAGCCTGTTTTCACAATTTCTCCACCCAAACCCACCCCCTATTCTCTCATATTCCTTCCAAAATTCCTGTGGTATTCTGCCAGTCTAGATGCCATTGTCCTAGTTTCAGATCAATTCCCCAGCTTTTTCCCCCAAATCTCCAACCTATCTTCTACTTTTTTTTTTTTTTTTTTCACATGTATCCTAGTTCATTCTATAAATCTAAGATCTGTTATTCAGACTCCTCTCCCAATCAGCATATGACATCCCTATTTCCCCAGTTCCTATCGTCTTTCTCATATCCACTTTTAACTCCCGAAAATCCCCGTTACACAAATTGTCCACTCCTAGATCCCTAACCATTTTGTTCCACTCCCCAATTCCTTCCTCAAATACCAGTCCTAAGCTTCTTCCACTAATCAATCACCACATCCCAGGTCTAACCTTGTCTCTCAAATCAGTTCGCGCTTCAGATTCCAAAACCCCTATCTTTTCTTCCTCAATTTACCCACTTCTTGCTCCAATCTCCAAATCCTTTCCCCAAATCAGGCGATTTGGCTTTAATCACACTGTGACGTATATTACACCACAAAGTTATATTGATATTGTACCTCGCATTTCACCTACACATGTGGTTTCCTTCCCGTGTGGTCCCTCGAGGTTTTTCCCCCACTTTGTTCTCTTATTTAGCGTGGCTACTCGTGCCGCTACCAACAGTATTCAGTTCCTCATTCCTTCTCATCAGTACTAGTGCCACTACCAACAATATTCGACCTCTCATCCCTGCTCCCCGGTAGTGGTGCATAAACCAATCAAATTCGCCTATTCAGACGACCCCGGCGTACCTGTGCCCCGCCTACCTCATTAAGGGGTTTAAAACCGAGCAGGCGACCTAGCCCGCCCCCTTTTTTCCCTCCCAACATCACCTGGCTAGCTACCTGCCCGCTCGCCGTCTCTCCTGGTACATCTGGCCACGTGGTACGACTTTACATATACAATACACGTAAACACATCAGCTCAGCACTCCCGCTCCTCACTAAATTCATTGCTCATATTTTAGTCTGTAACTATCTATTTAAACAATTGATCTACACATGCTGTAAATGTACTTACCTTGTACTACTTGTAGTCACATAATAACTCTATATTGTTCTAAGTCAATAATCACGGCCTTGTCTATTTCCTTCAATTACATGTGTGTTGATCTATCCTTATCATTTGCCTTGGTGTAACCCTTGTACAATATACCCATCACTAAAACGCTACAACGCAATGGTGTAGTGGTAACTGCCTGACTTCTGTCTTGAGGTCTCGAGTCCATTTCCCGGCTGTAGCGTCAAAAACTTTTCATACACACACACACACACACACACACACACACACACACACACACATATATATATATATATATATATATATATATATATATATATATATATAGTCTCTACAAGGTTCGTTATTTTTTTCTGTTCACCTTTTATTCTTTCGCCCTAATCTCATGCTCCATTAGCTCGTTTGACCGCCTCATCCTTCTCTTCCCTTCCTTTTGGTCCTCATGTAGTCCAACTATGACTCTCTTATTTCCTCTGCTCTCTTTCTCTCTCTCTCTCTCTCTCTTAGGCCTCGTTTTTGATCATATTCTTCCTTTTCCTCTTTGATTTCCTTTGTCCCACCTTTATTTCCTACTTCATGTGTTCTTTGCTTTACACATTTTTGGCATACCCACATTCTTCCAATTTCTAAAATATCAGGTTCTGTGTGCGTGCTGAAACTGAAATATTCAATACAAAGCATAAGAATAGGATGCACCTTAACTCCCTCCTTATTGAGATAATCGTAGCATTCAGTTCGTGCTTACACCCCACTATTGAGTTCTGTTGAGTTTGATACTTAGGATGTTTCCGAATACTGTCATCGTTAACCGCTGCATAACAGAAGAACTCTAGTATTTTGTTCCCACTGACGCCAGACATTTTGTGTTATCATTTAAAGGGGAGTCAATGTAGCTTGGAAAAAAGTAGTTCATTTTTTATTGTCTTATTCTGCACAACATCAGTGTTCTCTTCTACCTAGCACCAGCTAATATTATTTACCTGTAAATTTTTAATAGGAGACTGAGTGAGTTAACCTATTCGCAACCTTTTTTTTCCACCTCCCTCCTCCTTTTTTTCCCCTTCACTTTTCTAACCTTTTATGTACTGTACAGCACCTTCATTCTCTTTGGTCTTTCTTTTGTTCCCCAGCTACATGTTTTTCAAGGCCAAAAGGATCCAAGCGCCATTTTTATATTTTTTGGTGATGTGCAATGAAACTTAAACTAAGTTCATACACCCGTAGTTCTGCTGTTGAGCTGGTTCGTTTTTTAAATGAATCTAACCGAGAGAAGATTTATCTCCGACGATGTGTAATTTTTTGAATGAAATGATTATTATTGACATTTACTTTTATGCTGAACGAAGGTGCATATGATTTTTATCCGAACTTCTGATGGACCAAGAACATTTTTTTTTTCATGATCACTGTTCTGTTCAGCCATTATTAAACTTGTCACAACGTTATTTTGCTAAATAATGCATTAAAAATATTCTCATGATCACTGGTCTGTTCAGCCATTATTAAACTTGTGTCAAAACGTTATTTTGCTAAATAATGCATTAAAAATAATGAGAGCTCCTTCAGAAGAACCGCAGGGAACGAGACATCAACAGGAACTGAAGATGGCCATTGCCCCCCGAGCAATCATTGAGCACATCACGGACGCTTCTTGTGTGCTCAGTGGTTCAATGGTTATGGTGCATGTACCTTCGCTTATGGGGATATTTTGAGTCAGAGCACCTCACTGGTTGTATGGTGCATTCGTCTTTCTACCTTATTCCCGGTGTTGGAAGGGAATTCCATCCAACCCCAGAGACTGCAACAGCGCTCAGGTACACTCGGCAAGATTTCTGACTGGACCACCTGATTGCGGGATTTGGCTAACTTGACAACAGCGACCGCCCTTGTGTGTGTGTGTGTGTGTGTGTGTGTGTGTGTGTGTGTGTGTACATGTTCGACATTTTTTTCGAATCGCTGAGCTTCATCCTCCGAATTATATTATGTGGCCATTGTATTATGCACAGCCCATTATCCCAATCACATAATATATATTAGCCTAAATATAGGCTAATAAATATTATGTGATTGGGATAATGTGCTGTGCACTATACTGTTTATAGTCTGAGTTATATAAAATAATTCTCTTGCCTTGTAGCGTGAACCACGATACAGGTTGAGTTGTGGTTCAGAAACAGAGGGCAAGTTCACCCACAAATGGTGTGATGTAGGGGGAAGGGGGAATATATGGGAGTGAGCGGCCAACAGTTATATATTCTTAGTCATTACAGTATAGTTATTAAGGTGTCAATGATATCCTGCATCCTAAATATTAATAAACCTATTTAGTTTTATTATCTTTATATAGACCCGATTACACACTAGGATACCCCCCTCCCCCCTTAACGGAGAACATGCAGCCTGCTCCACCGCCTCGACTCTCTCTCTCTCTCTCTCTCTCAAACTCCTCAGCTGGCTATCAGTACACACACACACACACACACACACACACACACACACACACATTATCAACTTGTGGTAATGAGTAATGACGTTCCATTTTTGTTTACCTAAAATTTAATACTGTGTCAAAATGCAAATGCAATACATAACCACCAACCTTGACGGATTACGTTAACCAGTAATCAACACATATTTGCATAGTTTATGTTTCAGTAATAGTCATGGGGAAGCCAGACCTACAGTATAGTGATATTTTCGTTAATGCTAAAGGTAATCGTGTGTTCAGTGGCAGATATCAGTTAGATGGGAGGTGGCTGCTGACCCCTCCAATCCTCATAGCTACGGTGGTGAGTTGTAGTGTCACTGCAGAGGTTCCTGTTCCTCCAGTTATGTCAATAGTTAAAGTTAACATACTGATGAACAGCCATTTCTTATGAAAAATACAAACAACCTACAGTATATGAAACTCTCAAAATACATTTATGAAGCATATTGTGGGAGCTTTCCAGTTCTCACACACCAGTCACGGTCTTTGTCCTTTGTTTCACTATTAACAGCCTGACAGTGTGCAGTGTTAATGAACATGCTATTAATGTTAGTTCTATATGCATATTTACATTCGGAACAACAGAATTCAAAGCAGGATTTCATTCAGTACACAGAATGCCAAATAGAATATGTGTGTGTGCGTGTGGATGTGAGACAATACGTGTGGTGGGGGTGGGGGAAATATAATATGAAATGTGTGTCATAATGGTAATATGGGTGCATGCATACGTGGTTAAGGACGTCCAAAACTGATATGTAAGCTTTGCTTTTAACACTTGATGACACACCTCAGTATTTATTTAGGTTCTGCTCATTAGTTTGTAGCATGTTTCATTATTATATTATTATGATAATGTTTTGGGGGTGAAACCTGAAACACCATATAAAGACAAACACTGAAGTATTACTGTAATATGGAATCCATATTATATGAATAACTATTTCTTCCAGGAGAAAATAATGTTATTTTAATGTTTATTACAAAATTACACTGTTGAGCAACTTTTTTTAATGGCATAGATTTATGCAATATATCCGTTATATATTGTATTAACTATATCATGAAGGCTCACACCGTGAACTTTCACCTAAACCACTTCGAAAAGGCAGCAAGTTCAGTTTTTAATAGTTTGCGAAGTTCACGTATTTTTTGGTGTGGTTATAAATCCAGCTGTCCTTTACTGGCCAATGTAATTCCTTATAAAATGAGAGTGGTCAAATGTAAAACCAATACCCTATGTAGCATAGTACTGTGAAAATGATCACTGTTAATAATATGTGATTATTGCATGACTCTCCCTAATGACCACACCCAGAATCTTTGTTTTATTTATTTTAATGTTGGGCCACTTGGAACAGATATGAGTAAATGACACGATTGCCCATGTGAATTTACTGAATATAATCTAGCCAGTATGAAGTTTCTTGATTAATAATGTTATATGGGTGTATGGTTATCAGGTAAAAGTGAGAACCTATACACACACACACACACACACACACACATACACAAAGAGGGGGAGAGAGAATATATATATATATATATATATATATATATATATATATATATATATATATATATATATATATATATATATATATATATATATATATATATATATATAGATAGATAGATATAGATATAATATGGTGGTGAATCGTAAGAATTATAGCAAACAGACAGGTTGAGGAAAAATTGGAGAGTATGGAAGAGCAGTAGGTACTGTAGATAAAGGCCAGTGTATAGAGATGCGTTGATCGCATGCCTGCCACTTCTCCATATGACTGGTACCAGGTATTTTGTATTCATAAAATTTAATGATAGAGAAAAGATTTCTGGAGGCGACAGTACTCTAATGCATACCGCATGTATAAATTTACTGACGGTATGTATTACAAACATATTTTTATACTGTATCACTAAATAATTTTAATATTTAAAAAAAAACATTTAGGGATCAATTGATATTCATAGTAATATACGTCTAGATGAAAGCATATTACCAACACTTGCACCACTGTTTATTAAGCCTTACAATCCCCATAAAATATGCCATACAAATAGTTGATAATGAGCCATAACATGAAAAACGGTGCCTTTTCCCGAAGCGTCAAGATATGAGAAGTGACACTATATGAACGATGTATATATATTCTATTCAGGTGCAGTTACGACCGTAGGAACATCGACGAGGAGGCCAGAAGTGGACATGTCACCGTCAATGTCTGGCGATGGGTGTGCATCCACGGTATGGGTGACGCCACCAGGATAGAAGGGAGTTCCACTGCTAAAAAATACATTGAATTTTTGCAGGATTTTTTTCCTCCCCTCAGTTCAGGAGCGGAACTATCCTTTTCCTTCCGGCCCTATAATTTTTTCCCAGGACCGCTGCCCCATCCACACGGCGAGAAGAGTCTCGGAATGGTTTGGAGGTCGAGAGGACTTGCAGCTGCTCAACTGGCTCAGTAAAGAAGCAGACATGAGCCTCATCGAAAATGTATGGAGGAATATGATTAACTGTTGGGAGCCTGAGAGTGAACGGACACCAGATGAACTACTGGCCCACATCCATGCCTAGTGGGAACAGTTCAGGAGCCAGCAACAGCTCATACGGAACTATGCCGCCTTTATGCAAACAGACTGCGAGAGGTGATCGAGTAGGAGGATGGGATATTTCCTACTAATGAATTCCATACAATTTTTTTGTATTATTATTCTCCTCTGATTATAATGGATATTATTCCATGCAATATAAAAATCTAACAGTGACTTTAATAACTTACTATAACTTATGTAACAATATAACTGATACGACACTATCTTATATATTTTGCTCACTGACATGATTTTTAATACGGGGCACTTACGCAGGAATTAGTAACGTTTATGTGCATTTCTTAACGCAACTTTCCTGTTACAATACCAGTTTTTTGCCATTAAAATATGATGCTTTCTTGATTGGCACAATCATAACTCTATAGACACTTTGCCAACTTGCTAGACATCTTGCCACCTGCTGACATGCTTAAGGTGCGTTTTTTCAATTATGATAAAGATTTTTAAAAATTACTCAGAAATAACTTGGTCAGTGTGTGATCAATAACAAATACCGGTAAACTACTAACAACTGCACTTGCTATCTGTTCGATGTAGTTTTAAGTGAACATCCACCATGACATCACTTGCAATACATAACATATTAATTAACTCAAAGCAACAGTATAACGTGACATATTGATCAAAGGAAATCCGGTAATCCAGTGGTTTCCAACCTTTTCTAATTCTCCCCCCCCCTTCACTGAATGACAAGTTCCCTGAGCCCCCCTTCCTCAAATACTGTATTATATTGGCATAGTTGGCACATGTCAGTAAATATCATAGATTCTTAATCTTTGAAATTGTTTATAAATTCAGAAAACTAGATTTCTTATTCATATCTGAAATATTTTCTTCATATTTAGAAATTACTGAATTCCATCATAATTCATAGTTTTCAAATATAATTACCCTCTTTATCAAGCCTTCGCTCCCCCCCAGGCAGCCCTTCGTGCCCCCCTAAGGGGGCGCGCCTCACAGGTTGGAAACCACTGCGATAATCTAAGCTTAAGAAACGTTGCACGTACAACGTATTTAAATAGATGTTACAATACGGTATTATTTCTTCATGAAATATTGTTATCCATGTATTTTACCAAACATAATGCATTTTTTCTTTTTTTTTTAATATTCCAATGTTTGTCTTTATATGGTGTTTCAGGTTTCACCCCCCAAACATAATCATAACAATATAATAATGTAACATGCTACAAACTTATAAATAGAACCTAAATAAAGACTGAGGTTTGTGTCATCGAATGTTAAGGGCAAAGCTTACTTATCAGTCTTGGACGTCCTTAGACACGTATGCACACACCCATATTACCATTGTGACACACATTTCATGTTCACTATACTTCCCCCACCCTCATCACACGTATTGTACCACACACACACACACACACACACACACACACACACACACACACACACACACACACACACACACACACACACACACACAAAACTCGCGAACTCTACGGGATTGAGTACCGCGATTTACAAAAAGCCAATCCATAATAAAATATAAATACTGTATACATAGACACATATCTATCTATCTATATATTTATCTATCTATCTATATATGTATATACTGTATATATATCCATCCATCCATCATCCAATCCTACATTGCCCCATGAGGAGCGTATTTGGCATTCTGTGTTCTGAATGAAATCCTGCTTTGAATTCTGTTGTTCCGAATGTAAATATGCATATAGAACTAACATTAATAGCATGTTCATTAACACTGCACACTGTCAGGCTGTTAATACTGAAACAAAGGACAAAGACCGTGACTGGTGTGTGAGAACTGGAAAGCTCCCACAATATGCTTCATAAATGTATTTTGAGAGTTTCATATACTGTAGGTTGTTTGTATTTTTCATAAGAAATGGCTGTTCATCAGTATGTTAACTTTAACTATTGACATAACTGGAGGAACAGGAACCTCTGCAGTGACACTACAACTCACCACCGTAGCTATGAGGATTGGAGGGGTCAGCAGCCACCTCCCATCTAACTGATATCTGCCACTGAACACACGATTACCTTTAGCATTAACGAAAATATCACTATACTGTAGGTCTGGCTTCCCCATGACTATTACTGAAACATAAACTATGCAAATATGTGTTGATTACTGGTTAACGTAATCCGTCAAGGTTGGTGGTTATGTATTGCATTTGCATTTTGACACAGTATTAAATTTTTGGTAAACAAAAATGGAACGTCATTACTCATTACCACAAGTTGATAATGTGTGTGTGTGTGTGTGTGTGTGTGTGTGTGTGTGTGTGTGTGTGTACTGATAGCCAGCTGAGGAGTTTGAGAGAGAGAGTCGAGGCGGTGGAGCAGGCTGCATGTTCTCCGTTAAGGGGGGAGGGGGGTATCCTAGTGTGTAATCGGGTCTATATAAAGATAATAAAACTAAATAGGTTTATTAATATTAAGGATGCAGGATATCATTGACACCTTAATAACTATACTGTAATGACTAAGAATATATAACTGTTGGCCGCTCACTCCCATATATTCCCCCTTCCCCCTACATCACACCATTTGTGGGTGAACTTGCCCTCTGTTTCTGAACCACAACTCAACCTGTATCGTGGTTCACGCTACATGGCAAAAGAATTATTTTATATAACTCAGACTATAAACAGTATAGTGCACAGCACATTATCCCAATCACATAATATTTATTAGCCTATATCATAGCATAATACAATGGCCACGTAATATAATTCGGAGGATGAAGCGAAAATTGTCGGGCACACACACACACACACACACACACACACACACACACACACACACACACACACACACACACACGGGCGCGCGCTGTGCCACGTTAGCCAAATTCTGCAAACAGGTGGTCCAGTCGGAAATCTTGCCGAGTGTACCATTGGTCATAATCTTCTTCCACTATTTTCTGAAGTCTTCAATCTTATTGCATTAATTTTCCTACATGTCCTTGGTTTATATCATGGTCACTTTCCTACTCGTTATTTACATCATTCCCCTGATGCTGACAAGACAGCTACACGTGGGGGTGCTGTGTACCCTGCGTGGAGCGAAGTAGCGCATCGTCTAACTGAGAGCACAGCCTCCACATATTGCCCCGCACTTTGCTATGGGGAAGGACCCTGGTCCATCCCAAATGGCTTGTTATCAACCGCAAAGGGGCATCAATTCCCTGGACCTCTAGGGAGGCCCCAAGAAAGCAGTTGCTTGAAGGAGAAATGCCTTAGGCTTAGAAATGATTCAGGATTTATCCAACGCTCGCCTGAAACAGCTTTTTCAGGAATAACAAACAGTGAACACAGTTGTTTGCCTATGATTGATGGGTTGACTAGGTCAGATAGACTGGGGACACGCACCAACAGCAACAACAATAACATCATTGCTCCTTTGATGCTTACTTTCACTCCATTAGCCTTTTTACACTCTTTCCTCATCCCCGAAGTACACGCTTCTAGGATCCTCTTTCACTCTTCCTCACTCTTTCCTCCTCCCCACTCTTTCGTATGTTAACGAACCCTCTAATATCCTTCAATCTACTCTCTCTCTCTCTCTCTCTCTCTCTCTCTCTCTCTCTCTCTCTCTCTCTCTCTCTCGTGCACTGATACAAGTTGATAATCCCCCTGACATCAAACTTTTCACTTCAGCGTTTTCCTGCACTCTTACCGTCTCTTTGCTCCCCTCCCAAACTCACTCTCCATGCTTCTCATATTCTTTCTTTATCCTGCCTTCCGAATTCCTTCACTATCTAGGTATGGACCAATGATGCTTATAATTAGGGGCATGTTTACAGAAAACATTCGAGATAATATTTTTGCATAAAATTATCATCGAAACTTTTAATAAAAATGGAATGGGCAATAAAGTTTGGGGAATTGCGTATTGGGTCACAATGAATTCATATTTGTGACAAGTCTGCTAAGAATCACATTTTTTTTTTTTTTTTCAGAGTGCTGGATCCGCCCATGCTATCTTTTCTCCAAGCTGTCTCTGTTTCTCTTCTCACCTTATCTAGCCAGCCCTCCTTGCCTCCCCGCCGCCCACTCCGCCTCTTTGTCTCTGTCTCTGTCTGTCTGTCTGTCTGTCACACACACACACACACACACACACACACACACAGGCTGAAGCCGTCTGCTCATTAATACACCGGCAAACGCCAAGTTTCAACATAATGTGAATAGTTTTAGGGTAAAAGATAAAGCCTTCTAAGTGTTGTAAGCAGGTGAGGCTGATTTCGAATGACGGAAAAACTGAGGGATGAGGGAAGGATGAGATAGAGGGAGAGTAGGAGGTAAGAAAAGATGGGTGTAAAGATAGGGATGGGAGAAGAAAGATGGAGGAAGTGAAGGAAGGAAAGAGGGAGAGAAGTAGTGAAGGATGGATGGAGGGGTCAATGAAAATAGCGAGGGGAAAACGAAGTACACAAGGTACTAAAAGTATCGCGCAGGAGGGGCACGATGATATCCGAAATGATCAATACAGCTTGTGCTGTACCTGGAAAATTGATTGATTATCATCTGAATATGCATCCAGTTACAATATCAGTCATAAATTCTAATATGAAACCTATCTATGACATACTTATGAAAGCATGTTTGACATCAAGGGGGAAAGATCATCAAACTTTTCCAGAATCCATCGTCCGTGGCGTCAAAATGTTTCGGGTCAACTGTGCACCGATACTTTTTTTACCTTGTGTACATAGGAAGTACAGGCAATAGGCCTGTTTGCTCATGGTTTAGTTATCATTTGGTAAAAAGATGCCAGTTCTACTAACAATTGACCAATGTGAAAAAGATAATTATCGAAAAACAGAAGGTTCTCCCCCATGCATCAGACTCTCCTGTCAAACCAGAAGATAAAATAAAAAATACCATTCTTGGTAAAAAAATATATATATACATGGATATTTTTATAAGAGGAATAGAAATGGAACAACTATGCACTATGCAGTATGTAGTCTATGTAATGTCTAGTCCACATATCCGCAAAAGAAAGGATATACACTATTGCCGAATGTTCTCATTATTAAGCAAATGTTACACGGTAGTCAGAATACACTTCACTCAAAAATTAAACAAGAATCAGTTCATTATAGTCTATAGTCTCAAAATATTTGTCTAGCCTAATTTCAAACTTATCACAAGTATTTTCTCTAACTACTCTCAAGGTAGCAGATTCCATTATTACAATAGAAGAACATGAAAGAACTTTTATCTATCAATACTGCATTTTTTGCTTCTTAGTTTCATTGCAATATTTCTAGACTCAGGATCATTTTGATTTTCGAACAAATAATAATATCTAACAAGGCCACATTTGTTAATAACTTTATGTACGGTCTAAGACTCAAGTTTTAAGACTTTAACTTCAGTACGATTTTCAGAAACAAAGGACGCTTTAGTCGTTTTTTGGAGAGAGACCATGCCTATCTATCTAATATTCTGCATAACAAGAAATTAAACCACTTCCCCTTTTACGTTGCTTCACTATGAATCTCTTAGATGAGATCAAAGACTCGGTCCAAATCTTACCTAATCTCTCTCTCTCTCTCTCTCTCTCTCTCTCTCTCTCTCTCTCTCACACACACACACACACACACACACACACACACACACACACACCACATCCCTGCCTATTACCGTGTGAAGTGAAAGCAGCAATCACCTGCCGGCTATTTGTCTACCTGTCCGTTTATCTATAGGGAGAACCCTTAATCCCGTAAATGGTGGTCACAAATAAATCGCCTCCTTGTCGCTTTTCCTCAGTCATTTGGCTGCCCTCCCTCCAACTCACACCTTTCTTTTAATATTACCTCCACTCATTCCCTCCATCTCATCTTTAGTCTCCCCCTCCCCCTCTCCCAGTCAGTGACATACACTTCTGTAGATACTTTTTCATTCTCCATCCTCTCTTCATGACCATCCCACCTCATAGTGTTTACCATACCGCTTTCAGCGACATCCGCTTCACCACCCCAACTCTCCTTCACTTCCTCATTTGCTTCTTTATCTCTACACGTAATGTCAGGCATTCCTCTCAAATTACTCATTTGGTGTGCTGGCCTTTAATCAGGTGATTCAAACCTGCCGTAACTAGGAATTCCCTGTATTGTAAGAGTGATTATATACTGTATCTATGCTTGATGTAATGAATCGGGTCGAAGGTCCTCTTTACCTAACTCAAATTCCCTTACTTGGAGGAAAACATGACAGTGTTCAGGTATTTTTAAAAAAGTTTTGGCACTGGATATGGTTCAGACGAGTCTTAAATTAATAGTGGTGTTTGTTCTTAACACGAAAGCAGAAATTATTTATATCTTCTTAAAAGCGATCGCAACGAGCCAGCTAATTCAAACAATTACGAATTGTTAATAAAGAACTGTATTAGGTTACATTTACAGTTCTATTGGGAAATATTTTGGTATGTTATTTCTCTGTAATCTCACTCTAATTAAAGTTCGTTCGCCATGAAATGTTGCAGCATTTCGCACATCTAAGTTCAGTATCAGGCAACTCAACGGTAGAATATGAATTAAAGTGTTGGTAGACACTATCAAGGGATGGTTCCAACGCGCCGAGGTCTTAAAATATATAAAATCCTCCGTAACTCAAACATGTATTAAATTGTTCTTAAGCATGTAGTCTTAATTCTCATGTCTTTTATACCAAATATATCCTAAAGTAGCTAAAGTGTAACGTTGACACGCTAAAATGTAATCAACATAGATTCTCTCTTTCTGTGACCTCTCTAGCTCTAAAATGGCAAAACCTATAACTTCTTTTTCCACAGAGGAGTTTCATTCTCCACTGGGTCAGAAGCACTGAAGCCCAGATATTGCCCGGAAAAGATCAAAGGTAATAAGCCGGGATTAAGCCAACGTTTACAGTTTTGATCTAATTTCGACAAAACATGTAAGAAGGGGAAATTATATATATATATATATATATATATATATATATATATATATATATATATATATATATATATATGAATGTGATAGGAAGCGTTAGGAGGAACACATTGAGGTGGTTTGGCCGTGTGGAGAGGATGGAGGTTGAGAGACTGACGAGGAGTGTGAGTGAGGTGGAGGGAGGGAGAGGGAGGGGGAGGCCGAGGATGAGATGGAGGGTTGGAGTAGAGAGGTATATGAGAGGGGTGTGTGGGTTGGGACCAGGGCAGTGAAATGGCGGGGGACAGGGCGACGTGGAGGCGATTTGTTTGTGGCCACCCCGTACGGGATTGAGGCGTCTGACAATAGATAGATAGATAGTCTATCTATCTATCTATCCATTGCCAGACGCCTCAATCCCGTTTGGGGTGGCCACAAACAAATCACCTCCAAGTCGCCCTGTCCCCTGCCATTTCACTGCCCTGCTCCCAACTCTCACCCCCCTCTCTCATATACCTCTCCACTCCATCCCTCCATCTCATCCTCGGCCTCCCCCTCCCTCTTCCCCCCTCCACCTCACTCACATACACTCTCTTCATCAGTCTTTCACCCTCCATCCTCTCCACATGGCCAAACCACCTCAGATAGATAGACAGATAGATATATATGTATTATACATCTATCAATTATAAATATATATATATATTCTGTATATCTATAGATAGATACATACATAGATAGATATAACTACAGATATAGATAGATAGACAGATGGACTGAGAGAGAGAGAGAGAGAGAGAGAGAGAGAGAGACAGACAGACAGACAGACAGACAGACAGACAGACAGACAGAAGGGAAATTACATACTGCAGATATATATTAGTGTATGTTGAACTTTTACGAGGCACACCTCTATCGCAAAGAGCACGGCAGATACACTCTCTCAAACATGACACTAAAACTCGCTTCGAGGTCGGTCGGCTTGAGCAATGTTTGGCGCTAAAACGAGCAATAAATAATATTTTAATTTGTCAGCCTATGAATAAACTTAACTTGCTCTGAAAAGGATGAAATAATAAGTAAAGACCGCTGATTTTGCACATAAATACCTTAATAAATAATGGGATGAGAAATGACAAAAATTAGAGGGGTATATTTTGTTGATGCTGAGAACCCTGGACTATCTGGTCGAGGACATCCATCAACCGCAGACAAGCAACTACCCTTCTAGGGCCATTCCGTGTAATAACCCTATAATCTCTCGCGGTAGACAACGCCTCGCCATAGCCAGGCGCGGGGCAGTGTGGTTTGGTTCCCGGTTGACATCCCATTAGCGCCCAGCGCACTGTTCCCTAGGTTACATGAAACCATTAGATTTGTCACTCAAGATAGAGCCACCTGAAGTGGAAACGAGATATAAAAATAATGTAACACACAAGATGACAGATACAGGAAAATAGGAAGGCAGACACGGAAAAGCAATGATAACTTACTGTGATGGAAGAAGTGGTTAGCACTGCTTAAGTGAGTGGATGATGGTCACCACAACCTACCACCAAAGAGTATAAATTATGTAATAAATGTGAAAAACGACGGTTTTCCCCCTTCACGCTCCATCGCATTTTTAAAAACGTATGTTTATTGAGGCTATGAGCATTGGAGCTCACGTTAAAGACAATGTTTCAAACAGATCTGAAATACACCGATAAATTTGTTAGCTGGGAGAATATGAAGGACAAATAATTAGTTTCGAAGCTCAATCGTTAAATAAGTTTGCATCAAGATTTTCTTTTTGCGTTCTCAACAAACATGTAGATGAAAAGTGTCTGTTTTATTTGAAAATTATAAATTACAGCTCTTTACAGAGAGCATGAACCAATATGGGTATTTATATTAGTAATATAAACAAAGACAGGTGTGAAATTAGCTCCCACGAATCGTTGAATTTTTGCTTCCGTGAGTGTTTTGGCGGTGGTAAGGTTGAGGTGGTGGTGCGGTTTGAAATACTGCAATCAGTACTATAAAGGCAGCTCTCCCTCTGTGTGTGTGTGTGTGTGTGTGTGTGTGTGTGTGTGTGTGTGTGTGTGTGTGCGTGCGTGCTTGTGTGTGTGTGTGTGTGTGTGTGTGTGTGTGTGTGTGTGTGTGTGTGTGTGTGTGTGTAAAGTTGCAAGCCATCTTGTGCTTGGGTGGGTAGGTAGGTGGACGAATAGGTGAAGTGGCTGCATAGGATGGATGGGTTAGGTGGCTTGGCAGAGTGTATGGGCAGGATGGGTGAAAAAATGAAGAGCATGGAGTAGGTGGGTGGGTGTTGTGGGAGAAGTGGTTGGGTGAGTGGATATGTTGGGCGATGTGGGCTGAGTGAGCGAAATGGTGTGGTTGGCAAGCTGGGTGTTGTACTTGGGCAGGGTCGGGTGGTTGGATTTGTGGAAAGGGTTCGGTGGGTGGTTGCGCAGGGTGGAGTGTGGGCTGGGCATATGGGTAGGGTAAGTGCGCTTTGTGAGTTGGTGGGAGAAGGGATCCATAGCTTTCCAGAGGACAAGCAAGGTGACGCGCTTACTACACATGGGTGAGTGAGTATGGATGGTTTGGTTGACCGGTGGGTGGGTGGGTGAGTGGATGGGGTAAAATAGTTTCAGTCTGGAAACCGAGGCAAAAATACATGAAAAGACACGTAAAATGGTAGCACTGCTTGACAATTTTGTCCATATTACTGATCATGTGACCTTGAAATAACATATCATTTTAATACTGACAAAGTGATACTGAAAATAAATACTGACCGTTTTAAGGGGTCTTGACATCAAACGATATTCTTCTGGTTAAAGCCAACCGATATATCATTCCCTGTGATACTCATACCAGCAAAAAGGCTATAAACTCTCCTTAACAATGGACCCTTCATATATTTATTTGATCTGTTTTGAACAATACTGTTGAACACACATATGATTAAATGGATGAAATGAAAGATTTCTAGAGGTGTATACACACTGAAAGGTTAGTACAGAAATATATAGCTAAAAATAATCCTTATAGGCACCGAGATTATTCATTTGAGTTGAAGTGTTTTATAACTGTATGAGTAGAGATAAACGTATAAACAAAGCAATCGGATACGCAAGCTAACATTCAAAATAATGTCAGAATATGGTCCAAGGTAATCTGTGAAGAAAGCCAAGCAGTTTTCATGTCGGATATGAAATCTGATGACAAAACCCGATGATTCTGATTTTTCTGTTTGTGAATAATACCCACTTAATCCTATATTCTTTAGTCATACAGCCACCATTCAGCTTACTGATGGTCTTCCTCAGTGGAGAAATTACAAAAATATGTTCATTCTCATTTTCAGTAGGGATGATCATACCGAACTGATATAAATTACCTGCAGGTAGCCAGGATGAAAAAATATGTTTTCAAAGTAAAATTTTTGACATGTAGTGCTATGTTGAACAATGAGAGGCAGTTCTAGAGCGATCCATCAGTTTAGTAAATTATTTTGATACATACAGACATCATCTAATCCTGTGTTACCCCATGAGGAGCGTAAGAGCCCGAGGCTAGGCCACTTGGTCCTGACGATTGTCATGAGAGTGACCAGCCTCACTCATCCATGAATGACATTGCGTGAGCAATAAACCCCAACCGTCCTTTGCATATAAACCTACACAGGCTCAATCTTGCTGGAGCGTCTTAATTACCCACTAAAACCCCAGGCGCCATAGTTTGTTTATATGGTTACCACCCAGCGTAGCAAATGGTCTCCAGGTGAACAGGAAACCATTTGGTTTGTCATTAGTGTAGAGTCACCTATAGACAGAAAGAATAGGAAAGAAAGAAGAAAAGAAAGGCAGAAAAGGAGGGCAGGAAATAATGAAGGAAGAGAGGAAAGGGCAATCATCCGAGAGTAGCACTACGTTGAGTGAGTGAATGGTGAGCGCCCCTATCGACCACCAAAAACTTTTCATAACTATCGTTATTAACCAACGCCATGGTCGCCACTGACTGAAGGGTCTGCCAAGCACCAACCTGTGCCACATTTCCACATCACTGTGTTTATATTTGCTCTGTTTGTTGTTTATTTGCTACATATTATTCTAAGCTGTACATGATTTCAGAGCCTAGTGAAAGATTTTCTTGTCTAAGGTGGTAATATTCCTCTTCTAGTCTCTTTACTGTATGGTTTAGTACTTCCTGTATTTTGTGATACAGGTTCTTTTGGTTTTTGTTTGTTTTACAAGCACTATCATATACTTCGGCACAAAAGCTGTTTAACATCTCTATTAATGTTCTCTTCAGTTTTCGTTTCTCTGCTCTTTCATATCTCCCATTGAAATCCTCTGGTAACCCTGAGTGCTGAAACAAAAACAGATGTAGCAATACACGACTTACTAAGCATTTTATGCCTTTCCATATGAATAGTAAAGAACTGTTCAGTAAACATGACAATATCAGCCAACTTGCATTTCATTCACGTCTTCTTCCAGTCAGTATTCCCTTTAGCCCTGTTCCTCACAGAACCCAAAATCTCTCACACTACTGAAATGGGGAACTTTCAGCGAGTCGTCTGCTACCGAATTCAGTCTAGGCAGCTCTTTCCTTGTTACTATGCATATAATATTTGTGGATTATTTTTACTCCCTTGTCGAACTGTGAGATATAGTAATGGCATATATCACTGAGAATAATATAATACTACTTAGAAAACTCATAACCAATATGAATGATCCTTTTAATTTGTACAGTTTCATGAGTTACGATGGTAGACTCGCTTCTTAAATGCTAGTACTTCACAATTCTCTTTGCATAAATGCTATTTTGATTGTTGGATATTGTACCTGATCCCATTTATGCATGAAGTCCCGATCATTATTCATTCTTAACACCGATTTTCGACATGACAGTCATTGTCTTACCTGTAATTTATTAGTTTGTAAATTTTACCTCTTAACATTTCTCCAATACACTCGCGCATGCGCACCAGAGGGACAGTGCCGGATTTGAAGAGAGGCCACCGAGAGTATTTACAAAAACAGACGAAAGCTAAACATGGCTAGAGAAGTAGTAGACTGTGGTTGGCGAAGGGTCAGGTTCTTAATGTGCTGCTACCTAACGTGTACAGGAAACCATTTGGCTTGTCACTCAGTGTAAAGTCGCCCATGGACGGAAGGAAGAGGAAAGATAGATAGAAGAGGGAATGTAGTCACCCGTAGACAAAAGGACGAGGAAGGAATGAAGTAAAGAACGACAGAAGAGGAAAGTAAGAAGGAAGGAGGAAAGGAAAGGATAGACACCCGAGAGCAGCACTGCATGCTGTTTCCTAATAAATGCTGAATATAGTTTTCTGTGATAAAAGTGTTTTCTTATCCATTTCTTTTTTCAGAAACTCTTACCATTGTGACTACACAATTATTTTGCAGTTGCTACAGTTTCTACATTTCTTATTCCTAGCTACCTGTTAACCTGTAAGTGTATACTCCCAAGAAAATACACATCCAAACTGGAACAAACTGCCTTCCCGGTGGCATGTGTAATATAGAGAGAAGTCGTACCAAGTCTCCCGTGCCATTTAGAATCATGTATGTTCCTTCAATTTTTGGAAGGGATGGTAAAATAAATCATAAAACGTGTACCCAATGATCAGGTAAGCCTCTGAGCCTCTGAAAGAGAAAGTGATGTCAGAAGTCTAACTTTTTCAGTCCGATGATATACAGTTTTATTCTTGCTGCCAAACGATTTACCAATTAGAATACTCATACTGAAAGGGATTAATGAAGCTGTATCATTCAGTTCAGTCTCTCCTGAGCTAAACAAAGTCGTCGGAATAAAGAATAAAATTATTTACGTCCTCATAGTGAAGAAAGTAACACGGTCATGTAGCAGCATTAGGCTAACTTAATTGTCTTTTCTGTATCCTCATTGTATAAATCAAGGTACATCATACGAATCATGCAAATATTGGACTTCAAAACCTTGGTTAATCGCCATAATGGTCTAGTAAATGAACCGTGTACACATCCGCCTTCACCGAGAGCTAGAGAAAGTGAGCTATGTTTTATCCCGCCATGGGGACGGTCGCCTATGGTGTATGGAAATAGATGTCAAGTGGCGGTATTTGACAAATATTAAATTTCAGAAAACTGAGTCAATGACAAGCTTCAAGAAAGCACTATTCTTACTCAAAAAGACGATACGAATGTAGATATGAAAGCCAGTTCCACTGAACTCATCTGTAACACAACGAAATGACTGTGTGTGAGGGATTGCCGGATGGAAGCTCAATGTACGCATATACATAATAGCCAGTCAAAAGAATTCATTCATGGGCATGATATTTTTTATCAACGAGTATTTTAGTGACTTTAATGGTCTATAGTGTTGCTAACTCTTGTAAGTTTATCCAGACATATAGAATAGTTACAATAGTTATGTTACTTTTTTAGGTCTGGACTGAAATAGGGCTCACCAGCTAGATAGCAGACGACACCTGAAAGTCCCTCATAACTCCATTTTGTTTTCCTGGTTACCAGCTCCTCACAAACTATCGTAACAAGGAGGGCACCTGTTGTTAAAACTGAATATGTGGCTGACACTGTTTTGAACTTCACTTCAGCTAATTTTAATTAGTCACTATATAAACTAAATTATCTAAATATTACCAAATACATCTGTGTAGTTCATATCTCCCCCAATGCTTCTTCAGAACAGAGATTATTGACCCCATATCCACACAGTTGACTAGCATTAACATCACTCTTAGCACTGAAATTACCATTTTTGGTGATATAATGTTCATAATGTTGATTAGTTATTGCATTCTACCAGTACTGGTGATACTGGTCTAGAATGCGGGCTGTTTGCAGAATCGTTTTATCTTACACAGTTGGTAAAAGAACCAACCAGAATACTCGATAATCCTGACGATACCACCCATCGTTTGGATATATTCATGACAAATAATCTAGACAATACAGGATAGAAGTACTGTCACCACTTGGATCCGCCGATCACAATCTCATCAAAGCCAGTCATTTCCCCCAAACCTCCGCATTCTGAACCTGTCGGGGTGACCAGATGGCACTTTGATAGGGTAGTCTGGGATGGTTTTAGAAACTATCTTGCTGATAATCCATGGCATTCTCTCTTCTCCAGTGACTCAGTCCCACATTAATGACTTAGTACAAGCTGGTATGAAATTCTTCAAACCAAGTTAACACTTCACTAATAGATCAGACTCCCCAAAATGGTTTGATAGCAATTGTGCCAGAGATACAACCCAATAGTCATTAGGATATAACTCATCATGGAAAAAAAAAAAACCGAACAATCAATTTAAAATTGCTAGGAACCATGCAAAAACGGTAATAAATGTTGCTAAATCAAACTTTCTTCACAATCATGCATCCAAAGTATTGAATAAACCTAATGACAATAGAATATTCTTGTCAACTCTCAGTTCTTTCAATAATAACTTTAACAAGTCATCACCCAATCCTCCACTAAAATCTTCAGATGGTAATTTTACAAATGACCCACCTGGTGAAGCAAACATCCTTGCCAATACATTTATTAGTACTTCTACTTTAGAGGAAGTCAAGAAGAACGTCCCTGTACTAGAACTAGACTCTAAAAACTGTTCCAATTAACTCTCAAATGCCAAGCTATTTTTGAGCCTGGCACGCTCTCAGTACAGGCATATTTGGCAAAATAACAATTTTTAAAACCTTCATATCTGGAAAAGTGTAACAGAGAAACAATTTTAAAAACATATTACTCACTAACTCTTCTTCTCATAAATGAAACCATCCCTAGGTCTCCAGGTTGTCCCGTCGATGAGTAAGGGCGAGTAGATGAATGGTTTTCGGTGTTTTTATGGGAAGTTTCCGAATGCACGCTGCTGGCACCAGCCTTGGCAAGTCTGGCTTGTGTTGGCAGCACAGACCTGAGTGTTGTGTAACACTGGCAGGCCTTCCTTCACAAACACCTAAACATTTCCAATGTTCATTCCACTTCCTTATGTGCTGTCAGAAGGATGAGTCATCACCCTATCCCTGTAGCTTGCCATTGGCTTTCCAGCCATAACAGAGTGCAACTATGCCCTGTAGATGTGTAGGAAAACGTACACTGTATGCTTTTCTTTATTGTCAGGCTTCAGTTATAATATTGGCCCTAAAACTTATATTCAACAGCACTTATACTGTACTTTATATCACATTTACTGTTTATTGCACTTGAAAAAAATCATTGCTCAGCATATTGCATACAGTACAGTTGAGTATGAGATATACACTTGTACATATATTTTGGCATCATGAAAATATAACTTATGTTCTACACAACTTATATTTGTACTTCAGTTCACAAATATGCTTCATATCACATCTGCACAAATTTTTCAAGAGTAAGTTAACCCTTTCGCGTGCGGTAAGTTAATAAGTTTTCTGTGCCATGATGCATCGGCTTTTCTCCCACCCACCCCGCCGCTTGCTCCAAAAATGTGTATTCTTGGCTTATTTTCACCACCCAAACATATTTATTTTGCCACAAAACCCACATATTCCTATTCGTCGATGTTTGTTCTATACGATAAGCAAAAAAAAAAAACACACACACACACTATAAGTAGGCTACATTAGGGCTCTGGGAATAACATTCAGGAACATAGATCTCAATTCCCAACATCATAAGTCGAATGTTTACTAATCAATTTCTATATGTTATACCATCATTGGAAAGAGAATTTTATTAGCTTTCGAATGCCGAAGGTCCCAGTTTGATAAGAGGTATGGTGTTCAAGTAATAAGCGAAAAAGTAAAACCCATTTCCGACAGACAACAGATATTTTATTCAGGGAGCTCTAGTGAAAAACTTTTCTTGTCAGTGTTATGTTTTTATTTTATCATCCTATGCAGCACTTCATTCGCCTTCATCTGAGCCAATAACGGTGATCCCAGGCCTCACAGTTTTCGAGAAAAATGCAAAACACTACAGTGTATTTTCCCATGCTCTGAACTGCCATCAGCCGCGCTCACTTACCTTATCTTCGCATAGCGCGGTAACATTTTTATGCTTCCTAGCTATGCTTTCTTTGGTTTTTTACCAACAACTATTTTATATAATTACTTCTGTTTTGTTTTTAGACCTCTCAGAAATCACACATGAACACTAAACCTGTTGCTAGCAACTGAAACTGAAGCTGTACTTATTTCCGTCATTTGTGTTAAGGAAAACAACAATATATATGTATGTGTAAGTATACTGACATAAAGACAGGTAAATAGATAAATAAAAAAAGACTATCACGTACTTCTCCAGTTGTGATGATCTTCCTGCAGGACCAGATTGGTTGTGAGGTGAGGAGTTATGTACTGTATGTTCTTACCTAATTGTTCTTACCTAATTGTATCTTTACAGGAATGAGTCAAGCTTGTACTGTCCCATGTCTTAAACCATGTTTATCGTACATATCCTTAAATTTGTGAAATGTTTTGGCACACACTATTTCATTCGGTACTGCATTCCACTGATCAATAGCTCTATTTAGGAAACTAAATTTCCTTATGTCTTTATCACCTCTCTTTTTATGATTTTTTTTTGCAGTGTCCTCTTGCTGATGCTTCCCCATACGTTAAGTAATCATTTATGTCTATTTTCTCCTTCCCTGATATGCATTTATATAGCATAATCATGTCACCTCTTTTTCCTTCTCTCCTCTAGTGTTGGTAGATTCAGTTTATTTAGTCTTTCTTCGTAGTTTAGATCCCTTAAGCTTGGTACCCATCTCGTAGCGGCCCTTTGAACTTTTTCAATCTTGTCTATGTTGAGATGACTCCAGACTACTACTGCATACTCCAAGGTTGGTCTGATGAATGATGTTAATATCTTTCTTAGCATGTCTTCATTTATGTATGTAAATGCTAGTCTCATATTGGCAAGCAGTGTATACATGTTCCATACCTTCTCACTGATGTGGTCAGCCGGAGATAGTCTGTTACTGACAGTCACACCTAGGTCCTTCTCTCTTTCTGATGTGTGTATGGTTTTGTTTCCTAATGTATAATCCCAATCAGGTCTTTTTCTACTTTTACCAAACTTGATTACATGACACTTGTCCACACTGAATTCCATTTGCCATGTATTACTCCATTTATGAAGTTTATTTAAGTCTTCTTGTAGCTCTTTACAAGAGTCTGTGTTAGTAATTCTCCTTTATATTTTTGCATCATCTGCAAACATATTTAGATAGCTTTCATTTCCAGTGTTACTGTCTATATCATTTATATATACTAAAAACATGATTGATGCCAGCACTGAGCCCTGTGGTACTCCACTAGTCACTTCTTTCCATGATGAGTAATTTCCTCTTAGTACTGTTCTCATTTTTCTTTTCATGAGAAAATCTTTCATCCAACAATACAGTTTGCCTCGAATTCCTCCTTGATGGTACAGTTTCCATGAAAGTCTTTGGTGTGGTACTGTGTCAAATGCTTTCTTGAAATCTAAATAGATACTGTCCACCCATCCTTCTCTTTCCTGTAATGTGTCTGTTACTCTGTCATAGTAGCTCAACAGATTAGTTACACATGATTTTCCTTTTCTGAAACCAAACTTTTTTTTTTTTTCTTTTTTTTTTTTTTTACGAGTCCGACTCTGGGCAAAGGCTCAGAGCCTATTTCTTGGGGGCAATGGCCCATCCCAAGGCCCAGTAGTCCTCCTACACCTCCACATGTCACCACTTCGGCACTAACACCCACGTCCATATTGAATACATGCTAGGGCTGTCTCATACAGGACTAGTGTACTGGTATTAGCGCGGGTACTTTTATGACATGTCGGCGGGTCATCTGGTAGATCAGGAAAGCCTGCTTTTAGGAAATTCAAATCCTTAAACTGTTCCCTGCCACAGCCGGGATTCGATCCTGGGTCCATTAGGACTGCAAGCCGCCTCTCTACCGATTCAGCCACGCCTCCCCCATACTGTGTTCTTTTAGATGATTTACCCAAGCACCAAGAAAGAGCAGATGTACATCGACACCGCTCTATGCCTGGCCAACTTGGCCAGCGGCATTACCTAAATAAGTATCTTTATATGAGTCAAGCTCTGTACAAGGTTAGACTAAATGGTGTTCTAATATTAAAAAAAAAAAGAAAAAAGTTTTAAGTAAGACTTGGTCAAACAGAAAAGTAAACAAACAGCGTAGGAATGCCCACAATCAGCTGATCGTTGTTTAGTATACGATCTGCCACAGGGAATGTAAATACTACTGTATATGCGTTTTTAGTATTGCAAAATGACAACATACTTTAGTAAAGCAAATTTGGAAAAGAAAAGGGATAAAGGTAGAAAGCAGGATGATGATTTCTACCAAGAACTGGTTGAAATTGAGACTCACAACAAAATGGTTGAAAGAGTACATAGGTTGGAGACGGCTTTTCAGAATGAGATTGATGAAATTAAGAAACAGATGCACTTGCAAAAGGAAGAAATAGAAAAATTAGGAATGGAAGTCAACAAGAAAGAAACAACCATAAATGACCTAACAGTTGAAGTGGGTACACTTAGGAGGAAAATTAGTGAAATGGCAAGTACAGTAGTCAACCACAAGAGTATTATGGAAGAGTTCAAAAATGATACAGAGACAATTAGGCAAGTCAGCAGTCTGATAGATCAGAGCAGTGATATTGAGGAGAAGATAACACATGTGAATGAAGCTGTGCAAAGCTATAAAAATGATGTGGAAACCACTTATGCTAAAATGGTGAAAGTAAAGAAAGACTTGGAAAAAAGGGTGGAAGAAAAAAGCATTAAAAAGGAAGTGAAAAGAATAATCCAAAACAATCCTAAGTTAGTCAGAGATTCAGTAGATATTAACAAATCTACTGTACAGTAATCACTGGTGTAAAAGAGGAAGAAGTAAAAAAACATGATCTCAAGAGACAAAAAGGAGATGGCAAAAAGAAGTATCAGAAGAAATCTGTAGTAAAGACATAAAGGAACACAAAAGGTTAGAGAAATACGAGAAAAGCAAGTCAAGACCCCTAAAGATAACCTTCCAGAGTGTAAATACCGTGGAGGAGATACTAAAAAAAATGCAAAGAACGTTACGGAAAAAGAGGAGTTCAAAAATGTATGGATATGCCTAACGCAAGAGGAACTGGAATTACTGAAAGAGAAGAGGGAGGAAGCAAAAACCAAAAATTAGGGAAGATCAGAGGAGGAGATTAAGTTTTTTTTTTTTTTACAAAGTAATTGGATTGCAGGCACGAAAGTGGTACATAAACAGGAGGGAATAAAAAGGAGGAAGGTAGTAGAACCAAATCATGATAAGTATGTAAACAAGATGATTAAGTTGATGTACTCAAATGTGGATGGAATGGTATCTAAATTATCAGAGATGAATGATTATGTCAAAGAAAATGAACCACATATAATATGCCTAACTGAAACAAAATTAACACCAAGGATATCGAATGACATCCTAAACTTAGAGGAATATAATATATGGAGAAGAGATAGGAACTTAAAAAAAGGAGGAGGAATTATAATATTAACTAAGAAAAATCTAAAAGTCAAAGAAATAGAATTAGATATACCCTCACAAGTACAGTAGAACTGATTGCAGTAGAGATAAATACATCTGAAGGGAAAGTAATTGTAGCCAATTTGTACATGCTACCCAGATCAAACACATGGGAAAGAGACGAATATGAGGACCTGGCGGAAAGTACAATTCAGAGTTTAAGAGCATTACTACATAAAATGGAAGAGAAATCGAAAAGAATTATACTAACTGGAGATTTTAATACAAATATAAATTAGAATACTGTAGATATAATAAGCCAAGAAAGCTGTTGGGACCAAAAGCTCCTAGATCTTGTGCAAGAGTTTTTCCTAACGCAACATGTAGGGGAAAGCACCAGAAAAAGAGGACTCGATGTGCCCTCAATGCTAGATCTCATATTTACTAGGCAAGAAAACGATGTTGACAATTTAATATATCACCCTCCACTCGGCAAAAGTGACCATGCAGTACTAAATTGCAATTTCAGGATTGCATATGACATTTATAACAGCAATGAAAGTTACAAAAAGAGCCTAAACTATAAAAAGGGAAAGTATCATGACTAAAGAAGTACTTCTTAGAAATTGCTTGGGAAAAGAAGCTTAGAGGACAAGATTTAAATGCTATATATGAAAAATTCTGTGAACTTTATGAAATAGGAGTCCAGAAGTACATGCCACAGCACAAAGAAGCAGAAAAGAAAATAAAGAAATGGTTCAATACAGAATGTAAAAAATCAAAAGAAAAAAGAGATTTGTTGTGGAATAGATACATAAGACACAATAGTGGAAGGGCATATAATAATTACAAACGGGCAAGAAACAATTATACAAGAATAAGGAGGGTAGCCCAAAAACAGTTTGAGGAGGATATTATAAATAAAAGTAGTGATCAACCAAAGCTATTTCACAGCTACATCAGAAGCAAAACCAAAGTAAAAGATAAAATACAATCCATTACGGACGATGGAATCACCTATACACAAGAGAAGGATATTTGTGAAGCACTAAACAATAATTTCCGATCAGTTTTTACAGAGGAAAAAAATTGAGAGGGATTTTGTGGAACATGCATGCCCACACATACTACCAGATATACACACATCAGAAAAAGAAATACAGGAGGAGCTAAGTAAATTTGACAAAGGAAAAGCAAATGGTCCTGGTGAAATTTCGTGTTGGGTGCTACGTGAATGTGCAAAGGAGTTAAGTAAACCATTATTTTTAATTTTCAAGAAATCCTTGAGTCAAGGTAAACTACCTGATATTTGGAAGAAAGCATTGTTCCCTTATTCAAGAAAGGGAATAGACAAAATCCACCTAACTACCGACCAGTATCACTAACCAGTGTTGTAAGCAAGGTATGTATGTGTGTGTGTGTCTGTGTGTGTGTGTGTGTGTGTGTGTGTGTGTGTGTGTGTACTCCACTAGTGAAGGTATCGCTCGGTATGGTACCGGTTGAAACAATCACCCATGCAAAGCGGAACATCACATACAGGACACATGTTCCTTTTGTCCTTCCTCACCCCCAACTTGAAGCACAAGGTACACCTGAGTGGCGATGGTGGCACCTGTGATGGGCCTGTGCAGGTGGTGCTTGTGTTGGCGATGGGGCCTGTGGTGGTTGTCCTGCAGGCAGTGCTGGTGCTGGTGGTGACTGGGCCCATCCTGGCACTGGTGCCTGTGACTGCTGGATGCCAGGTGTTGCTGGTGCTGGCCGCCAGGTACATAGGTCTGGGGCGTGGTGGAGTACGTGTCCAGACGCAGGCCAGTCCTCTTTATAGAAATGCAGAAGATCGTAAATGATTTGCTCCACAATTTTAAGGAGAGTTACTCTCCTGCGTCTGTCCTTTTTGTACAAGGCTGCCATTTGGATGAAGTAGAAAGTGATCTTCGTCCACTTGATTTTGGATGGGGTAGCATTGGACCACCTGATCGAAATGATCCACCCCACCCATGTACCTGTTGTAGTCCTCCACAACGATGGGCTTCTTAACCCGCCCCATCCCGACCACTTTTCCACCACTGACTCCCCCCAATCCCAGCCATTTTTGGAAATTTTTTTTTTTGGCTCAAACCTCCGCTTTTGGTGAGAAACATAAAAAATTCATAGAGAAATCGCTTACCTGAGGTTTAAAATACTCAATATAGGTAGCAGTACCTCCTTACCTTACTGGGTTTTCTAACAGGCTGGCACCAAAGAAAACGAGTTCTATGGGAGGATAACTATTTCACAGCACTCATAAACGGTATTTATTTACTTGGTACGAATTTATATGTAGTACGAGAGTATATTGGTTTTCAAACAGTAATATAGGCATTATAAGCATTGTTTCACTCACTAACTCATCACCATACCTGACCTTTTTTTGCCACATTACCTGATCATCATTTCTGACTGTTTCTTCCTCTAATGCTATGTAAAGTTTGTCCTCCACATTGTCATTGATTGGGGAATCACTCTGGCCCTGAATTTCGTACCATGGCATGACATGGCATTACTGGCCAGGTCACTGATAACAGGTGAATTGCTGAGACAATGGCATGCAGGGGGGGGGGAGGAGGTCATGCTGGGTAAGGCATTATCCCTGCCTGGCATCTTGTAGAGGAAGGTGTCACGTGTATATGTACCAAAAATCACTCGCGAAAATTGAGAATTGTGCAAATTAGGGACTTTGGAATTGATTTGCATTTATTTACGTCGACGGGATTGGCAGTGACAAAACGTGTGGACGTTAAAGAACGTTGACGGGATGCTGTGGGTTAAAGACCTTCTCCACATAAGTTGTCTCCCCATCATTACCCCACACCTTCCCTCAAACCCTTTTTGGAATGTTCTCAGTGGTGTGGAAGGTGGACACTATGTTCACAATGCACTTGTCCTTCCACAACAGGACTAGTACATAGTCCATGTGCTTATACATCATGCTCCCCCTCGGGCAGGCTCTTAGCCCTGGTGATGGCCTGCAACTTGTGTGGTGCTTCTCTAGGCAGCCGTAGGGTCTCACACACGTAAAGGCCTGCAGTGAAGAGTCATTCACACATGGCTACCGAATTGTAGTAGTTGTCCATGAACAACTTATAGCCCTCCTTCAATGGTTCCTCGAGGCCCCACACAGTGTTCTCGAGGGTCCGCTGCACCCCTGTGTAGACCTCGAGGTTCCAGATGTAGCCCCAGGATGACTCAGCCAACATGTACATCTTGATGGAATACTTGGTGGGTTTCTGGGGGTTGTACGCACGGAAGGACAGTTGGCTCTTTCTCTCCAAAGAACCCTCATCCAGGCTGAGCTGCTCCTTGGGTTGGTGCGCTGACTGGAACCGCTGAAGGAGGTACTCCATGACTGTGAACATGGATGAGCCGATCTTGGTTGTCCCGGGAAGTGGCAAGCGAGTTGAAGGTGTGGAAGTGCTAGAGGATGTCGGTGATGCACCTTCCACTCATTGCCCGCCAGACCCTAGGGTAGTCGTGCAGCTCAGAGCTCCTCCAATAGTGCCTGGTGATCGGCTTGTGCATGACCCCCATGAAAAAGTATAACCCCAGGAATTTGGCCATCTCCTCTTCATTGCAGGAGAACGAGGCATCCAGCTGAGTCCCCAGGAATGTGGCATACCAGTTGGTTTCATAGTGAGGTATGGCACCTCCTGCATGAAAAAGAGCTGGAAGAACTGCTGGGGAGTTGTTGGAGTATCCACCTTGATCCCTGGGCAGCCAGTGAATGGCCCGTGGTTCGGTGTGAACGGACCACTGCTCCACCCAGGATTCTCTTCAGCAGTGGTGGCAGTGGGTCAGCCTGTTGACATGCTTCGGCCTGCCCTCCGACCCCTTGGACATCCCCCGTATCCAGGCAGCGGACCACAACACCATTGTCTAGGAGGAAACGCCTCGGACGAGGACAAGGACGAGACAGAGGGCTCTGGGGACACCAGTCTCCTCAGCCTGGTCGGCGAGGATGTCTCTGTATCATCCTGCATGGCAGACGTGGGTGGAGGGGCCATCACAACGAATGATGGCCCGGCTTCCAGTGACACTGGCTCGTCAAATGGGGCAGAAGGGCCTGGAGATTGGGAGCCAATGTAGAGAGCAATGGGATTGGCAGGTCCTAGAGGTGGGGAGGGTTCTGCAGTGAAGCCAGCCAATGATGGTGGTGTGGTCTCTTGTGATGGAAGGTGGCGAGGCAGCTCCACTTGCTGAGCAGATGGCGTCAGCTCAACGTCCTCCACCCCAGAACGGGTGCTCTCGATGTTGCTCTCCGACTCAATCTCGTTGGGGATCATCTGCCACTGGTGTGGTGCCAACCCGGGTTTCATCTCTACAAGACTGATGTCATTGCAAGCCAACTGGAGGATGAATTGCTGTCAAAGGGCCAATGCTGTGGTAGGGATGTGAGTGAAATAAAGGAGTCAAGATATTTTATTCACAGCCAGCCAAGAACCTTGCTGAACACTGGCACAACGCAAGGATTCATGCTATACGTGTATGTCCTTGAAAAACATTGTCTCCTACACCTGACTTAGTGCACAGGTAGGGGACCCGAGCACGTGGTTCACTCTTTCATTTCCTTTTCACATTGCACATAACCAAGTCTATCAATTTTATGAGATACACAGTAAATTTCACCACTAAAATGTAAATGCACATGTTCTGTAGGCCCTTACCTGTGCACTAAAGTGTGGCAGGCGGTGTTTCCCTTATGAGAACATACTGCAGTGTTTACACTTTTATTTCACATTACACATAACCAAGTCCATCATTGTATGAGAATTACAGTATATTTCACCAATAATGTGTAAATGCACGTGTTCCTAACCTCGCGTTGCATGTCGCTATCTTTGTGCTAACTCAGGTGCATGACACGCACATTCTTATGATGTGGGTCAGTCTTTCACTGTCTTTTCACATAAAATATAACCAAATCTATCACTCTGTGAGATACATAGTATATTTCACCAATAAAATGTAAATGCACGTATTCCTAACCTCACGTTGCATTTCGCTACCTTTGTGCTAATTCAGATGTATGAGATGTTCTCTTTCTTATGAGCACACGGTTCATTCTTTCACGTTATTTTCACATAAAGCATAACCAAATCTATCAATATATGAGACACACAGTATATTTCACCAATAAAATGTAATTGCATGTGTTCCTAACCTCACATTGCATTTCGCTACCTTTGTGCTAATTTAGGAGTATGAGACGTTTTCTTTCTTAAGAGCAGGTGGTTCAGTCTTTCATGTTATTTTCATTTAATACCTAACCAAATCTATCACTTTATGAGACACACAGTATATTGCACCACTACAAGTACATGCACATCTTCCGTTGGTCAATTACATGGACCCTACCTGGGCAGTAAGGTGTAGCAGACGATGATTTCAGACGTTCACGTGGTTCACTTCCACTTTCTTTTCACATTACACATAACCAAATCTATCATTTTATGAGATACAAAGTATATTACACCATCTAAAATTATGTATCTCACATTGCATTTTGCTTCCTTTGTTCTGACTCATGTGTACAAGATGTTCTCTTTCTTACGAGCACGTGGTTCGGTCTTTCACGTTATTTTCACATAAAACATTACCAAATCTATCACTTTATGGGATACACAGTATATATCACCACTACAAGTACATGCACATCTTCCGTAGGTCAATTATGTGGCCCTGCCTCGGTGGTAAGGTGTAGCAGACGATGATTTTCAGACAATCACGTGGTTCACTTTCACTTTCTTTTCACGTTACACATAACCAAATCTATCATTTTATGAGATACACAGTATATTACACCATCTAAAATTATGTATCTCATGTTGCATTTCGCTACCTTTGCGCTAACTCAGGTGTACGAGACGTTCTCTTTCTTAAGAGCACGTGGTTCTGTCTTTCACGTTAATTTTTAATACATAACCAAATCTATCACTTCATGAGACACACAGTATATTTTACCAAAAAAATTTAAATGAATGTGTTCCGTACCTCGCATTGCATTTCGCTACCTTTGTGCTAACTCAGGTGGACGACAAGCATTGTTTCTTACAAGCACGTAGGTCAGTCTTTCACCGTCTTTTCACATAAAACATAACCAAATCTATCAATATATGAGCTACACAGTCTAATACACGATTATAAGTACATGCATGTCTTTTGTAGGTCAATTACATGGCCCTTACCTGTGTGCTAAGGTGTAGCAGATGATGTTTCCCTTACCAGAAGATGCTGCAGTGTTTACACTTTTATTTTACAATACATATAACCAAATCCATCATTTTATGAGAAATACAGTATGTTTCACCACAACAGTACATGAACGTGCTCTGTATGTCACATTAGCGATACCTAAGGTATCGCAGATGATATCTTCTGAATGGTGCAGTGTTTATGTTCATCCACACAAGAATACAATAAACATATCACTATAACACTCATGCTTTATTTCACACAAAAAGCATACGGAATAAATATAACAGTATGATAAACTCAAGAATTCATTTGAACCTTCTCCATTTTATCCCCTCCTGACGATGGTGTGCCGTGGCTGTAAGGCATACGTGACTCATGCCCTTGCCAATATTTTATCACGTGCACTTCCTTGACAGCCAGTGTGGTACTAATCAACCTGTCTGGGCTGCCGCGCATCTCGGGCCCCACAGTTGCACAATAACATCATCCACCATATATCAGCATAAAATAAGGACTTCATCAACACCTTGGCAAATATTCTATTCAAGACAACGCCATGCTGTAAGGCGGTTTCCCACCCACCCCTGCTAAACGTTTAGCCATGTCCTTGCTCACTAGCTATTGCACACTATATTCACCTGATTCACTGTCACTATTGTTTAGTGGTTGAATACTCACATTGGGTGCAAGGTAGAGGGAGTGTAGTTGTTGGGACACAGCGAAAAACAGGGTAGGCCTAGCACAACCTTCGTTGGGCCAACGGCTGATAACGGCCAGGAATGATTCACAAAAACCTATTTCCCTATTGCAAACACCAAATCTAATCACAATAGTGCCCAAAAAGTAAACAAAAGCACTATTGGTATAGTGGAATATGACGCGCACCCGGGACAGGGGTATATAGAGTATGATTTAAAGGGTCCGCAATGTGCTACCTCCTCCCTTGACAGCCAGTGTGGTACTAATCAACCTGTCGGGGCTGCCGCGCATCTCGGGCCCCACAGTTGCTGACTTCTTACTTTTGATGAGAAGCACAGAAACTATGATGCCTCCAAAAATGATGCCAATCGGCCAAAAACTTTTTCTCTGTAAAGGTTTTTATGCTTAAATGATGACAAACGCATCATCAAGTATAGCTGCAGCCACACCCACATGATAACAAATGCATCATCGTGGGTGAAGGGGTTAAAAAACAAATAACTGTAGTTCTACCCAACAAAGTCATTTTCTTACATGCCCTCGTGGTATTCTTTCATATATCAGGTAGGGTTACTCAAGATATTCTCAAGCATTCCATCACATCTTACCATAAAAAAACTCATTATAATTTATCTCATAATTAGAAAAAAAAAAACTTGTGCACACCTATTCACTTTGTACAGTTTCCCACAGAGTAGCTTCCCCTCGCTTCCATGGAAGTATCACCACTCAAGAATCACCACTCATACTAGAACACACAGTTTCCTCCAGGGCATGACCTATGGCACTGTCATTAAGCCCTTTCCTTGGCAGCAAGGACTGAACTTTGGCTGGGGTTGATGATGCAATCTGCCTGGTGGATGAGGTGAGGGAATCAGACAAGGAGGCTGAGGAAGACAGCACTATGCACTGTAACAGTGCCATGTACAAAATGAACCGAACATCCGTGGGGTTCCTTGGGTATCTCCCTACCCTATGGTGGTAGGAGAAAATGGTTGCAGGTTCAAATAGTGATGGGAAGACACTTGCGTGTAGAGCCGCTACCCAGTGGCCCTGTAGAAGCCAGATTGTGATGTGTATAGACATTACCCTGTGGATGTAAAATCCATCCTAGACAAGTTACCAAATAACAAGGCTCCAGGTCCAGATGGAGTTCCTCCAATTGTTTTGAAAAAAAAAAAAAAATGTTCCCCTGAACTTGCTCTTGTTCTAGCTAAATTATGCAGGCTATGCATACACATTTCTTCATTCCCTGATTCTTGGAAAGATGCCAACATCCACCCAGTTCCAAAGAAAGCAAGTTCCTCTAAGCCCTCTGATTATGGACCAATGGTTATCACATATTCTCTCAGTAAAGCATTTGAGATTGTAATTAATATGCACATAGTTAACCCCCATCTGCCTGAGTTTTCTGATGTCACCCACTTCTTCCTACGGGGTATTTCTGTGATTTTGAATACCCTTACTTCAAACCCTAATATCTGCCAATATATAAGAGTAGAGAAAATAATTAAGACACATAAGACTCAACAACTCCTCCTCTTTCAAATGAAAGTATCCTCACGTTTCCAGGTGGTCCCGTCGAAGAGTAAGGATAATTTAAAGATGACTGGTTTTCCGTGTTCTGGCTGACCTATCCAAGTGTGTGCCACTGCCAGTGACCTTGGATTCGCTGGCTAGCATTGGCAGCACTGACCGGAATGGTGATTGTAACACTGCCCAGCCTCCCAGAATTTTTCACTCTTTCTTTAACTTTTTGTTACACACTGTCGTATGGATAAGTCATCACCCTGTTCATACAGCTCCCCATAGGGTTTTCCGCCCATTTCATAGTGCCATTATGCCCTGTAGGTGTGTGGGAAAGAAGTAGCTCTTTGATTTTCTGTACTCACTTCTTGCGTCAATTAAAATAATTTTCCTCTACTACGGCACTTATAATTGCACTAGACATCACGATTACGGGTAATTACACTTTGAGAAGTAAATGCTCTGGCTGTTTCAGGCAGTATGGTTGAGTATGAGGTAATTACTTGTACAGAAATTGTGACTAATTTGTACTAATCAGAGGCATAATGAAAATAGTACTAACATTATACACAACTTACATATTTTGTACTTCACATCACAAATATCATAATTATCACATAATAATTCACCATTATTTTCTAAGTACAGTAATATGGGAAAAAACTATGTTACAGCCAACCAGGTCATTTTCTTTCTCGCTCGTGCACTTGTGGTTGTCTTTCATTGTACCAGATAGGGTTACTCAAAGTATTTCCAATCCCTGTTTCACAGATAACCATAAACAGTAATACTTATTGCAATGCAGTTGTAAAACTTATTATAAAACACTTATTTCATAACATTTACTAGATATAACTTATAATATCTTACATTTCACTTATGTTTAAAACAAGCACACTTGTGCATATCTGTTTACTATTTACAATTTCCTGCACACCTGCTTAGTCATTGAGCCCTTTCCCCGGTGGTAAGAGCAAAACTTTTGTGGGGGGGTCGATGATGCAGTCGGCCTCGCGCATGATGGAGGATGAGGAAAACATCACCCTACACTCTGCCAGTTCAATGTACCATGTACCTTGGATACCTACCTACCCTATGGTTGTCATAGAAAATGGTCACGGGTTCAGAAGGTGGCAGGAAGACACTTGAGGCTATACAAGTCAACCGGCAGTGGCACCTCAAATTGTGATGGTATTAACATGTCACACAGCACATAGGGATTAAATACCTGGAATCCAACAGCATAATTAGTGAGAGTATGGTTTTTGCCATAATAGATATACTATTGATATACTCAATCTCTTGACTCATACCATCCATCAATCATTTGATCAATATGGAGAAACTCATGCAGTAGCCCTTGATATTTCAAAAGCTTTGGACAGAGTATGGCACAGTTCTCTGCTGTCGAAACTCCATTGCTATGGCCTAACATCTTTTGCTCCCCTGATTTCCTCATGTCTCAGTGACAGAAAGATAAGAGTTAAAGTGGATGATATATATATATATATATATATATATATATATATATATATATTTAATAATAGAACGGAGGAAGGAAAAACAAATGAGTAAAAAAAAAAAAAATCCATACACCAGATTACTGGCATCCTCCGTTCATAAAATATCTGTAACAGTTAGACTTGAACAGCTGTGGGTTGAAATTTGGAGGGAAACAACTCTGGGGAAGCAAATTTCAGAGAGATGCAGTTCGGGGAATGAAAGAATTCTGATAGGCAGAAGTTCTGCAATATGGCTGAGTGACATTCCAGTCATGAGCACTACCAGGTGCCATTGTAGCACGAGGGAAGGCATGGAGAGGTGGCACCATGGACGCAACTTCGTCTGAGCATTTGCCAAAAAATTATCTGTAAAATAATGCAAGGGAGGCAAAATTCCTTCTTACTTGCAGGGGAGGTAGTTTATATGTAATGACAGGGTTGTTAATGATTCTAACAGCTTTGTTCTGAATTTTGTCTAGTTGTCTTAATGCAACCTCTCCACAACCATTCCACAAGGGTGAGCAATATTGAAGCTGAGAGCACACATGACTCTTATAAATTATATTTAACTGCTCATTGGCGAAGAAGTTACGGACTCTGTACAATAATCCAAGTTTCTTTGAGGCGGTTTTAGCAAGTGATCTGACATGAGAGGTCCAACTGAGGGCACTGTTAAGTGAGACGCCAAGAATTTCAATACTTTTGGAGATGGGAATATTTCTAGCACTGAAGGTAATGTACGAATCTGGCAATATCTGTCTATTAGTAAACTATATATTTAGTTTTACTAGCATTAAAAGAGACAAGGTTGTTTTGTCCCCATTCACTGATCATAGATAGATCTTGATTTATAGAGATGGCTGTACTGAGTTGAGAGGTAGAGATATTAGACTTTGTAAATGGATGACTGGGTGTGGATGAACTATGTAGTGTTGAGTCATCTGCATATGAGTGAATGGGATTGTGGGTGACAGATAAGAGATCATTAACCCTTTAACCGCGGGCATTGTTTTGACCTGACTGCCCCCCCCCCCGCGGGGGTTCCAGCCAAAATGTAAACAAACTTTAAACCTTTATAACTCTGCACAGAATAAAGCTAGAGCAAAAAATAAGATACCATTAGAAAGTATTTACCTTCAGCTTTGCAATGATGTAGGTTTCATGATTTCGTTGACTATCACTGGACGGGCAGTGCCATTAGAAGTGAGCGATCTATAATCACTATTTTTCACCCAACATACCATTACCAAATAACAACCACACTCTGATAATAATACTATAGACATATATGAACACTGCACACACGATAAACACCCACTCTGTGTTCACTGAGGCAGATAAAAGGCACTGTAATTGCCCGCATTTCACTGCCACATCAACGCCATTGTCACTCACAAAGCTGGACAGATACTGATGCGTGTTTGGGCAGGGGTGGGGACGGAGGCCGGGGGGTGGGAGGTGGGGGCCAGGGGGGTGGGAGGAGGGAGGTGGGGGTCAGCTGGAGTGAAAGAACTTAATAGCTACTCTCCCTTGAAACAATTGGCGCGCGGAAAAAAAGCGCAGTATTCAAAATATTCACAAACATTCCAGAATGACACCCGCGGTTTGGTCCAGTTTTTGCAATGTCATTCTGGAATGACAACCGCGGTTAAGGGGTTAATATGAGCCAGAAACAGGGTTGGAGCTAGAACTGATCCCTGCGGCATGCCGGCACTAATTGAGTGGAAATTGGAATATACATCATCTACTTTAACTCTTATTTTCCTGTCACTAAGATATGAAGAAATCAAAGGAACAAAAGACATTAGTCCATGGCAAGGGAGTTTGGACAGCAGGGAATGGTGCCATACTCTGTTGAAAGCTTTAGAGATATCAAGAGCTACTGCATGAGTTTCTCCAAAAAGATCAATTGATTGATGGATGGTATAAGTTAAGAGATTGAGTATGTCAATGGTGGATCTTTCATGGCGAGAACGTTATTGTCTATCACTAATTAAGTTGTTGGATTCAAGATGTTTAACAATGTGCTTATTAATTAAAGTTTCAAGTACCTTACCAAGAGAAGATGTGACAGCTATTGGTCTGTAATCGGAGGGGTCAGACGAACTTCCTTTCTTCGGAATAGGATGGATATTGGCTTCTTTCCATGAATTTGGGAATAAAGAAGTATGAATGCATAGTCTGAATAATTTAGCTAGGACAGAGGCAAGTTCAGGGGAACATTTTTTCAAAACAATTGGCGGAATTCCATCTGGGCCTGGAGCTTTGTTGGTAGATAAATTGTTTAGGATCGATTTTACACATCTTGTCTGTATTTTAAGTGGGGCAGTTTTGGGAGAATCAAGTTCCAGCACTGGGACATTCTGGCTGGTATCATCTATGGTAGAGTTTCTGGCAAAGGACCTGGCAAAGATATCTGCTTTCCCATGCGGGTCATTTGTAATGTTGCCATCTGAAGATTTTAGTGGGGGAATGGAAGATGACTTGTTAAAGTTATTATTGAAAGAATTAAGAGTTGACCAAAATATTCGATTGTCATTAGGGTTGTAGTTTTGATGCTGGCTTTTGAAGAAAGTTTGATTTAGATAGATTTAATATAGCTTTTCCATGATTTCTAGCAGTTTTAAATTGGGAGAGTGATTCAGATGTTTTTTATTTTAAGTAAGAGTTATATGCTAATGACTTTTGGGCTGTTGCTCTGGCACAGTTGCCATCAAACCATTTTGGAGAGTTCGATCTCTTAGTGAACTGTTGACTTGGTATGAATAAATCCATACCAGGTAGTATTAAGTCACAAATGTGGGACTGGGTAGAATTGGGATCTCTAGAGACGAAAGACTGCCATGGAATGTCAGCAAGATAGTTCTAAATCCATCCCAGTCTGCCCTATCAAAGTGCCATCGGGTCACCCTGACAGGTTCAGAACGGGGAGGTGTGGGAGGGTTAACTAATGAGGCTTTGATGAGATTGTGGTCAGAGGATCCAAGTGGTGACAGTACCTCCATCCTGTATTGATGTGGATTATTTGTCAAGAATAAATCCAAGAGATGGGCATTATGGTCAGGATTATCGGGTATTCTGGTTGGTTGCTTTACCAACTGGGTGAGATTAAACGATTCCGCAAACAGCTCGCACTCTAAACTAGCATCGTTAGTCTGGGCAGAATGCAATAACCATTCAACATTATGTATGTTAAAATCACCCAAAATGGTAATTTCGGTGACAAGGGCAAGGTTAAGGTTACTCAACTGAGTGGATATGGAATCAAATGCACTGGATTCCGAAGAAGCATTGGGGGAACGATAAACTACACAGATATATTTGGTAATGTTTTGACAATTTAGTTTATATAATGAGATATCAAAACTGGATGAAGTGAAGTTTAAAATAGTGTCAACTGCATATTGGGATTTGATATAAGAACAGGTGCCGCCCTTGTTACGGAAGTTTGTAAGGAGATGGTAACCGGGAAAACAAAATGAAGATATATTGGTAGAGGGTGAGATTTGTGGTTCTGTGAGGAAAAGGGCCAAAGGGGATATGGACTGAAGGAAAAAATGAACTGAGTTTAAATTTGTGGTAAGGCTGCGGATGTTGGTAAAGAATAAGGCCGCACTGTCACTTCTTCGCCGACGAGCATTCCTGGAAATAGCAACAATCGCTGCCGGCACAGTCATTTGATGGCGACCGGGAGGACCCTGTGCCGCCAGCCCTGTATATATATATATATACAGTATATATATATGTGTGTGTGTATATATATATATATATATATATATATATATATATATATACAGGGTGTAACGCGACGTATGACAAAAACTTACACCAATGATCTATCATGTAATTCTGAGCATATTTTGTTCTATAAACTTATGCTCTCTGCGACCCCAGTTCAGTACCCAGCATTCGGCTGTTTTGTGTAAAAGCTCGTCTCTTGCATGTGCCATTGGGTGAGAGCTTCGCAGGGCGACGGGAGACGAGTAGCCTATTATTAGCTTATACTGTACAATACATAAAAATCCCATATCCTATCAGTACACACGAGTTTTAAGAAGAAACTTTACGTAGTCTATCGATTCTTTAACATCAAGTCATGCATTCATGCAATTCTTTTGCACATATCGACTGTAATTAAGGATTAAATTCAAATTTTATGGCTTGCAAGGGAGTAGGGAGGGAGGGAGGGAGGACAGGCTGGTGTGTTGTTGCCAGTTTTGTAATATTTGGTTTGTAGGATGTTGCTACCAGCATTATCATAACACCCACAGCTCATTTAGTGAAAGAACGTTATTCTAAAGGAAGATTAGCCTCACTTTAAGTTAGAAAGAATTTTATTAATCACAATTTTTCTGCTGCAAGTAAACGTGGCGCCATTGGGTATCTCCACCTTTGTTCCTCTCTGCAGCACATCATCGCAGAATCCGTAAAAAAATACACGATATCTGCTATTCTTCATTGCTGTACGTACGTGGCATGCTGTTTCATGAACATGTGAAGCTGAACCCGGTGAACAACAGAACGCGGAGAACAGTAATTAAAGCATGTACCTCCCCTGCATATGTTCCCGTTCAAATGACAGTGGACGCAGGATTGCCAAGTCCTTATCATCAGTCTCGCTAGTTTAGTCCTGAAAACTTGCTAGAATGTCGCTAGATAAACACTGCAAAACATCGCTAGAAAATACGATAAAAATCTCTAGAATATCACCTAAAAATGGCAAAAATATCCAGAATGTAGCTAGATATCATGTTGCCAGATGTTAGTGCCGCAAGTAGAAGCAAGAAAATAGGTCTAGCAACATAGTCGTTACATTGGCAATCCTGTATCACTGTTCTCACGTCAGCATATGAAAAAAATGGTGCCACGTTTACTTGCAGCAGAAAAATTGTTATGAATAATAATAACACTCATGACTTAAAGTGATGCTAGTCACCAGTAGGGTAATGTTCTTTCACTAAATGAGCTTTGGGTTTTATGATAATGCTGGTAGAAACATCCTACGAACCAAATATTACAAAACTGGCAACAACACACCAGCCTGTCCTCCCTCCCTCCCTACTCCCTTGCAAGCCATGAAATTTGAATTTAATCCTTAATTACAGTCGATATGTGCAAAAGAATTGCATGAATGCATGACTTGATGTTAAAGAATCAATAGACTACGTAAAGTTTCTTCTTAAAACTCGAGAGTACTGATAGGATATGGGATTTTTATGTATTGTAGGCCTACACTATAAGCTAATAATACTCGTCTCCCGTCGCCCTGCGAAGCTCTCACCCAATGGCACATGCAAGAGACGAGCTTTTACACAAAACAGCCGAATGCTGGGTACTGAACTGGGGTCGCAGAGAGCATATGTTTATAGAACAAAATATGCTCAGAATTACATGATAGATCATTGGTGTAAGTTTTTGTCATACGTCGCGTTACACCCTGTATATATATATATATATATATATATATATATATATATATATATATATATATATATATATATATATATACAGTATATATATATATATCTATATCTATCTATCTATCTATCTATATAGTATATATATATATATATATATATATATATATATATATATATATATATATATATATATATATATATATATACATATTAATGCGAGGAAGAAGAAACCAAAGACTAGGATGCCGCAAAACAGTTCCTTCCAAGAAAAAAGAAAAATAGGGAATACAAAAGAGAGCCAAATTTAAGATCTGTTCAATTCAAGATGCCCGGACACACTGCGTTTGAAAGACTGGAGATCATAGGAAGTAGGAAATACAGAGGGAGACTGTTCCATAGTTGACATATTGCACATATGAAGGACTAGGGGTAACGGTTAACTCTTGCATTAGAGAGTTGGACAGAAAAGGGATGAGAGTTTGTTACTAGACGGGTGCTATGCGCCCATCATAGAGGCAGAGGGATGCAAGCAGACAGTTCAGAGGAGCAGTGACCATTGAAGTAGTGATAGATAAGAGATAAAGAGGCAGTAGTGCAGTGAAGAGATAGAGGTTGAAGGGAGTCAGTAAGAGGAGGAGAGTTAATGAGATGAAAAGCCTTTGACTCCACCCTATTGAAAAGAGCTGTATGTGGGGGGCCTTCCCACACAGGAGAGTTGTACTCTACATAGGGGCAAATAAAACTCTTGTATAAAGTCAACAACCGTGCAGAGATAAAGAAGGTACGGAGTCAGCATAGCACACGTGGTCTCTCGGACGCAGATTTTACATGAGATGCAATATAATTTTTCCAAGATAAATCCCAGGTGACTGAAATCCCAAGCATGTTCAAGATGATGCAGGATTGAACTGGATATTATTAAACATTCATTGGTGCTCCTGCGGAAGACTTTGTCGGGTTGACAGGTGTAAAAACTGAGTTTTTGAAGCATTAAAAACAACAAGACTATTTTTATCTCAGTCAGAGATACGAGCCAAGTCAGACATTAGGTGTGCCGTAGCCTCATCCTTTGTTTGTTGAAGTAACAGCTGAGATGGACGTTGCGGGAACCGAATGGAAAGGTGAAGGGTGGAATCATCAGTGTACAAGTGGATAGGGTTAGATGTACAGCTTAGAACATCATTAGTGAATAAAAGGAACAGACTTGCTGATACGACAGAGCCCTGAGGAACACCACCGTTGATAGATCTAGGAGAAACACGATGGCCATCTATAACAGCGGCTATAGAACAACCAGAAAGGAAGCTATAGATGAAGGCACAGATAGAAGGATAGAAACCGTAAGAGGACAGTTTGGAAATTAAAGATTTATGCCAGACTCGATCGAAAGCCTTTGAGAATTCAAATGCAATGGCAAAGCTATCGCCAAAGTCCCAAAAAAAGGATGACCAGGAGTCTGAAAGGTAGATGAGAAGATCGCCAGTGTAGCGTCCCTGACAGAACCCATACTGACAATCAGAAAGAAGTTTGTGATAGGAATGATGCTTTGCAATTTTTCTGTTAAGAATAGACTTGAAAACGTTTGAGACATAGGATATTAATGCAATTGGACGATAGTTAGAGGGTTGGGAATGGTCACCCTCCTTTGGGACTGACTGAATGAGAACAGATTTCCAGCAAGAAGGAAAGGAACAAGTTGTACAAAAGTAAAAGAGCTTACCTAGGCAGGGAGTAAGCACAGAAGCACAGTTCTTGAGGACAACAGGAGGGACTCCATAAGGCCCATATGCCTTGTTAGTATTGAGGTCAGTGATGTCAGAAAATACATCAGCTGAAGATATTCTAATGTCAGCCATGAGGAAGTCAGCGGGGGGAAGTGATGGCGGAATAGCATCGGAATTGTCTAGGATGGAATTGGAGGAGAAAATCTGAATGACGAGATCTGCTTTATCAGTAGAAGAAATAGCTACAGAACCACCAGAATAGAAAAAGGGAGGGTTGGATGACGAGGCAGAGTTGTTAGAAAGGTTTTTGGCAAGATGCCAGAAGGATTGGGAAGAATTCGAGTTGGAGAGTTGAGAGCATTTAGTATGGATGAAATTATTTTTAGCAGAGCAAAGAACAGACTTAGCAAATTTCCGGGCAGAAACATATAATAGATGTGATTCAGGGTGGCTTGGCTCTGGTACCTTTTATAGGCCGTCTCCTTGTTGCGGACAGCATTAGAACAAGCGTGATTAGACCAAGGCTTTCATGCATTAGTCAAAGGATATGAGAAGGAAATGTTTGCTTTCATGCCCAAGGGAATAACCTCTGTAATGCACAAAGAACACTCACATGGCTCCTGGCCATGGAAGCAATAATCATTCCAGGGAAAATTAAAGAAGTATTGCCTGGGGGCCTCCCAATCCGCAACTCCAAAGTGCCACAGTCGATGTTTCTTTGGAGGGTCCACAGGCCGTACCGGAGCGATAGGACAGGTTAAGGTAATAAGGTTGTGATTGGAGGAACCTAAAGGACAGAAAAGATTAACAATGTAAACAGAAGGATCAGTTGTAAGGAAGAGGTCAAGTATGTTGGAGCTCTCTCCATGACAGTCAGGGATACGGATATGGTGCTGTACAAGCTGCTCCAGGTCATTAAGGATAGAAAAGATGTAGGCTTGTTCACCAGGTTGATCAGTGAAAGGAGAGGAGAGCCAAAGGTTGTGGTGAACATTGAAATATCCTAGTTTGGAGATTTCAGAGAAAGGAGAAATGGACAGAATGTGTTCCATTGTAGAAGTAGGATAGTCGATGAATTTTTGATAGTCAGTAGAATTAGGAGATAAGTAAACAGTGCAAATATATTTAGTCAAAGAATGACAGGATAGCTGAAGCCAGAGGGCAGAGAATTCAGAGAATCAAGTTCAGGAACATAAGCGCAAGATAAGTCGTTGTGTACATATACTTAACAGCCACCTTTGGCTTTGAAATGAGTATAGAGAAAGTAAGAGGATACAGAAAAGGGTTTGCTGTCAGTTGATTCGGACACCTGAGTCTCGCATAATAAGAGAAGGTGAAGTTTAGAGGAGGAGAGGTGGTGTTCAACAGAAAGAAAGTTAGAGGAAAGGCTGTGAATGTTGCAGAAATGAAGAAGTAAGTCAGACAGTGCTTCCAGGCAGCTCGCTGAGTTGTCATCGAGAGAGGGGCGGATGGTGGGGGTAGTTATGGTACATCCCCCCGAGGCCTCCGAGGCATGGTTAATGTGCGCCATGTCTCTTTTGTAAATTTTGAAAAGGAAGTGTAGTGTGTACTGTGGATGCAGATTGGTGTTGACAAAGTGACTTGTATTGGAGAGTACACTGGCCTGCTCTCTGTGATACTGAAACATTGAAAAAGTTCAGCAAATGGGGATTGTTAGGAACTAGTCCCAAGGGCTGATGAAATGGGAGCTCCAGCTCTCCCTGCCGTCAGCTTTCCATCCGCCTTGGGAGTACTACCCTCCTCGACTTGTGCTACAGTCTACTCTTCAAATTCCAATTTCCACTTGATTAATGCCTGAGTGCCACAAGCATAAGTTCTGGCTCCAACCCTACTCCCAGTTTGGATTATTGATATCTTTTCTGTCACCCATAATCCCATCCATTCATATGTAAATGACTCTACACTTCACGGTTCATTCACACCTAAACACCTATTCACAAAGTTAAGTATCGCTAACTCACAACTCAGTTCAGCAATCTTCATAAATCAAGACTTATCTAAGATCACTGAATGGGGACAAAATAACATTGTCTCATTTAACCCCTAAAGTGCTAGCAGGATCGATCGAACCTTTTTCAGGATTATGCACAATACCGAATGTGATCGATTGAGGGCTCAGAAAAAAACTGGGGAAAACATGCTCCACCCCGATTGTGACGTATATCCCTTCCAACAGATCAGAAGTGCTGAATAGGCAGGAAGGAGGGGGGGGAGGAATGAGGGAGGAATGGGGTGGGAGTGCACAGAAAACGGGAGTCATGCCACCTGGAAGGGTAACCTTATCAACTTTGACGAGCTATAGCTCATGAACCGGTTGGTCTAAAATGCTTTCGTTTGCGGCATAAGGTGTGTAAATTCAGGCTCTAAACCTTGGGCATAACACTTTTTACTTCTGTAGGAATTGAAAAGTCGGCTCCGTATACAGATTTTCATGCCAGTACGATCGATCAAATTGTGTATCCTAGGAGTTAATGCTAGAAAACCAAATGTATATACAAGTTTCTGAGAGACAGATATTGTCTGATTCCTATATTACCTTCAATGCTACTAATATTCCTATCTCTAAAAATATTAAAAATCTCGGAGTTTCACTTAACAATACCCTCAGCTGTACCTCTCATGTTAGATCACTTGCTAAAACCACTTTAAATGTACATGGATTATTGTACAGAGTCCGTAAATTCTTCGCTGACAAGAAGCTAATTTATAAGAATTATGTATGCTCTCATGTTGTATTATTGCTCACTCTTGTGGGATGGATGTGCAGAGTTATCAGTAAAACAACCAGACAAAACTCAGAACAAGGTTGATATAATTATTAATAACCCTACTATGACAAATTAACTTCCTCCCCTTCATGTAAGAAGGAATGTTGCCTCGCTTGCGGTATTTTACAGATACTTTTATGGCAAATGCTCAGACGAAGCTGCATCCATTGTGCCACCACTCCATACCTTCCCCCACGCTACCTGGGCATCTGGTAGTGTTCATGACTGGACTTTCACGCTGCCTTATTGGAGAACTTCTCTTTATCTGGATTCTTTTATTCTACGACCCACATCTCTTTGTAACTTGCTTCCCCAGAGTGGTTTCCACCCAAACTTTAACCCAAGGCTGTTCAGATCCAACTGATACATTTTTTTATTATTTTAATGGGCGCTTATCATCCACTCACTCGATGTAGTGCTGTTCTCTGGTGTCTGCCCTGTCCTCTCCTCCATCCTTCTTTCCTTCCATCCTTTTCTGTCTTTCTTTCCTTCATTCTTTCCTTGTCCTTCTGCCTGTGGTTGACTTTACACTCCCTCTTCTGTCTTTCTTTCCTTCATTCTTTCCCCTTCCTTCTGCCTGTGGGTGACTCTACACTGAATGACAAGCCAAATGGTTTCCTGTACACCAGGAAACCATTTACTACGCTGGGTGGTAACCATATACCCAAATTTTGGCGCTTGGTGGTTTAGTGGGTAATTATTGTGTTCCAATCGGATTGGGCCGGTGAAGGTTTATATTCAAGGGATGGTTGCGGTTTATTGTTCATGTAATGCCACTCAGGGATGAGTGAGGCTGGTCACTCTCATCTTAAATGTCGGGACCAACTGCCTAGCCCCAGGCTTCTACGTTCCTCATGGGGCAATAAGATTGGATGATGGATGGATGGATGGATGGACACCTGTAATCTGGTGTATGATTTTTTTTATCCTTTGTTTTTCCTTCCACTCTTTTTTTTTTTTTTTTTTTTTTTTTTTAATAGGAAAACTAATGCCCTACACAACAAATAATGCTATAACCACAGACACATTTCTCTGTTTTCTCCGTACCCACACAAATAATGCCACCCACCCACCCACCCACCCACCCACACACACAATGCTGTATACTCACAAATAAATCTGTGCTCGCACAAATAAGGCCATACCCGCATACATAAGGCTGTACATTCACAAATATGACTGTCTTCTCACTAATTATGCCATACTCGCACACATAATGCGGTACCTTTACAAACAATGCTGCAGCCTGACACACACAGCTCTTCCTCACTACATACTGTATTGCGCTATGTTCACATACACACATCTCTATTGCTGAACCTTCGCAAATGAAGTCATGCCAGTACATATAATGCTATACCTTCACAGATAATGCCACACTTATACACATAATCTGTTCTTTTACAAATAATGCTCTACCCGTACACATATTGCATGCCATACTCGTACACACATAGCTGTACCTTCACAAACAATGCCATAAACGTACATATAATGCTGCACCTTCACAAATAAAGCTGCATCCTCACACACAGCTCTAACCCACTACATATTGCTTTACTCTCACATACACATACCTCTATTGCTGTACCTTCACAAATAATGCCATACATGTACACATAGTGCATAACCTTCACAAATAATGCCATACACGTACACATAGTGCATAACCTTCACAAATACTGCCATACACGTACACATAGTGCATAACCATCAAAGTAATTGTGCACTCCAACACATACAACTCTGTCCAGCTACCTATTGCTCTACGCTCACATATACTGTACACATTTGTATCATCAAACACCAGCGAAATAATGCCATGCTGAAGACTAACTTTAGCCTATGCTAATGAAACTAACCACCTGGTAAAAAGAGAGATGAGACATCTTTCTTCTCTAGTGCTCGTTATTTTTTTTTTTTTTCCTGCCAGTACCAATAATCGCTATTTTATGTATTTGTTAAATTATTTTCAGTGAAGTGTATGGAACATATGAGTGCACTGTCTAGATTAATTTTTTTCTGCACGACGACAAGCATTTACTCACTTCTCTTGGGAAACTAAGTAACTGTACTAAACTTCTCATTTTGCCTTAGACGTGGCATTAAAACAATCATAAACAGATGAGTTACTTGGCATTTTTACTGACAAAATGAACATTTGACACAGACGAAAGTTTTCATCAGAGTAGCCTCATGGTTCTATGTTTAGATACAACTGAGAAAGGGATACACTTAGCCAAGTGAACAGCATGCATGACGTCATGACCTCCTCCATGTCCCTAGGGATCTGCGCATCGGCTAACCTGTTTTACTGGACTGTGATCCGTCGGTACAAGACAACTCCCCGGACCGCAGGCAGGAGCGGCAGCAGACACAAAGAGAGTGCCAACAGGTCCTGAGCGTTTTTCAGTAGTGGAGATGATCCCATGTTTCTCACTGGACGGCCGGACACGCAGTGATGTAGGTCTCCCAGCACCCCTCCTCTCTCTCTCTCTCTCTCTCTCTCTCTCTCTCTCTCTCTCTCTCTCTCTCTCGTGTGTGTGTTTTAAACCAAGCGTCACCTGGCATGGAGACTAGTAACCAGGGAACGAGTGATGAAACCATCACTGAATTTCTAGCTGAAATGGCTTTCACCACCTCATAAAATCTACTGTTACATCGAACTACACGTGTTAATGTATCATTCAAAATTGTTTATCAGCATTCCTTCACTACCACTATGAGGCAACTACACTCGAGGAAGTTTATAACCAGTACACTAACTGTAGGTACACAAGCAGCATTGCTAATATGCTTGCACAGCAGACTATCGGCTATTATGTGCGGATATCTCAGGTATTTCATTACAGATATTCCAGGTGCACTAACATTATTAAACGTAATGCTCTTACACCATCATAGCCTTTGCTCTTACACCACATTAAATGCATTAAATGTTCTCTGTGCAGCGCTGCATCTCACGCTGTATTGTTTCCAAAGTCTGAGTAAATAGGCTACAAAAGCAGCCACAGCATATTGCTCTCCTGTTATACTGGTTCTGCTGCACTTGCTTAAGCTCCACCTGATACTGCAAAATGAACCATCAATTATGTTGCTACTTCAATAAATTACAAATCTTTATTCCGCTAACGTAACTGACCCTCGAGTAAGTCAACGGTTGACCCTTAAAATTCATTTTTGTCTGCTGCTGAAAGTCTTCTCAAGTAACATTTCGTTACTTATGTTCTGCCTCCACCACTTGTTGAAAGATAACAACCACATGTCTTTTTCCTCCTCTACAGTTACTTCGGCAGTACCTATTAAGATACAGACGTGAAGTTATTTCCAGTCGGACTGCAGCCTTTGACACACCATGTATCCAGCGTGTTTTGAATTAGGGCTTGTCAGTGATGAGCCCCGACTTTAGCAAAGGAGTGACCTTGCTATTATGTCCTGAAACTGAACACCATGGTGAACTTAAATGCTATAATTCGCTACACATCTTCCCCTAATCATTACCATGCCTGGCGGAAAATTTTCATACATTCGTAAATAGTTATTTTCTAATGGAGAAATTACTGTCACTTCCTCATGCTGTGCCACCTGCACATTACAAGTGACACACGAAGCATGTGTAGCACCGTGTCTGTATGGAAATGACACCGAGCATTTTTAGCAATCATCATTATTTTAAGATGTTTCAGTTACCTATTCGACATTGATTTACTACGAGGATTGACAGGTGATGTTTCTGTATATTTAATCACAATACTTAGTTATGAGTCGTACATTATACACAGAAGAATTTTTAGAAATGGATAATAAATTATTATATAATGCATTTTTTTTTTTTTTTTGGCCACAAGCCTTGGTACTGGGAAAAGGAAATCAGTGCAGTTGTAGATTAATGTACGGCTGTTTACATTTTCCAAGAACTGATTAAGGGGCATTTTATGCTGCTAAAAACTGAGAGCATTGTCAACAAAAAAATTAACAAAGATACACTTGCTATTGTATTTTTAACCTCTACCCGATGCAGTTTACCTGTGGAGAGAATGACATTATTAATTATGATCAAACTGACGTAGTAGTGACGAGTGCGTTGTTGATTCTGTCAGGCCACAGAAACGATAGAAAAAAAATTATAATGGACGATTTTAGTTACAAGTCCATGAAAGTGCTTCGACCACGAATGCAAATAAGATTATTAGTCCAAAACAAATGAGTAAGAAAGTAATATACCCTTTTTTAAGGTATATCACTCTCACATCAAGAACTAAGACAACCATATTATGCTGTGAGGTAGTTAACTGCAGTACACGACGAAAATGTACCATCCCCCAAACAAGTGATGACTCCCTCTCTTTAAGTTTCGGACAAATCTCCGTTGGTCTGTCGTTTTTTTTTTTTTTCTGTTTTAAAGTAATAGGGATTGGATAACTTGCCAGCTCTCCAAACAAAATTTATAGTTAAGAAAAATAATCTTACAAAAATATAACTAAGGTTTAACGTTTATTTTTATTTTTTAGATTAGCAATAATTAAATGGCAAGCGACATCTGGCACGTTTCCACCCGTCCTATACTTAAGCCCCGGCCAGGGCAGTGTTACCTGACTGCCGCCTGTGAAGGCATCCCGGGTGGCTTGAATTTGCTCTTTTGAGAGAGACCTCTGCACGCCATGTTTGACCTGGATCACTGCTAACAGCGATCCCGTCAGAAACCGGGGAGGACCATGGCTCGTACCAAGGAGAACGTAAAGCTAACCGAGGATGCGGAACACAGAGGCATGGGGCGTAAGGTGGTGGGACAAGTACGGTGGTACCACGTTAAGAAGGGGTACGGCTTCCTGACTCGTCGGGACACAGGCGATGACGTTTTTATCCACCGTTCCTCCATTGTGATCCCTAATCAGGCCCATCCTGTGCCTTCAGTTGCTGCTGGCGAGGTGGTGGAGTTCGTGGTGAAAGAGAGTGCCAAGGGTCCTGCAGCTGCCTTTGTTACTGGCCCTGCAAGCCAGGTGGTGTGGGGCTCTCCACACGCCCTTTCCCGTCGTCGGCGCCAGCGCCAGCCTCCAGCTGCGGCTTCTGCCTCCTTCCCTGCCTCCTCTGCCTCCACCATCGTTACTATGTGTGTGGAGGTTGCCAAGGCCTTCTCGGGGGGAGATTTGGCGGTTTTTGCCCAGCGCCTGCCTGCCATCTTCCAGGCCAATGGGCTCCCTGCCATCATCATCCCCGAGTCTTTTTCCTCCACACCCATGGTGCAGAGGTGGCCTGGGAGGAGGGCCCCGTGTCGTCGTTCTGGGCCCCCTGCGACCCCCACCTCATTGGTCCCGAGGGTGCTGCAGCTGCAGCCCTCAACTCCTCCAACGAGGATCCGACTGTCAGGGCATGCTGTCTCTTGCCGGTCTACCTCACAGCCCCTCCCTGCAGTGCCAATGGAAGTTGGGGACGATGAGCCCTCATCACGTGAGTCTGGAGTTCCCGCCCCTTCTGTGTCTCCCGTGGTGCCTCAAGATGTACCTCCCTCTTCATCTGAGGTTCGGGCACCGGCGAGTCCCACTCCCTCTGCTTCGGCTCAGCGACTCTCTTGGGGTAACTCTGCCTCCCTCACCCGGTTTGGCCTCAAGAGCATGGTACTACGTGGGCGAGGCACCTGAAGAGTGTGGACAGGTGTTCAGTAAGGGGGACTACCAGCGGGCCTTGCTTTCCTTCAAAGAGTTGCGCCAGGGGTCCGTTCAGACTGTCACCGACCCCGAGGAGGTTCGAATCCTGTCCTACACCTTCGGGTTTGTACTTTCACACCTCAGTGGCACAGACTCTGCTTCTGACTCAGGCTCCAGCTCTTCTGCTTCTTCTGAAGTCTAGCCAGCCTTTGGACATCAGCCTCATACCACTGCCTCCCATATGACTAAGACCTCCACATCAGTGTTTTTGAGTTGACTATACGAGTGTCCTTTTGTTTAACTGTCTTTTTGTATTTAGGCATCTTTTGTACATTTGAGGACTTGTACCTTTAGTGTAATTCAGTGTCTTTTGTGTATTTGTTCTGTATGTGTATTTGTCTTGTACATAGACTTTTTGGCTTAATGGCCACATATGGCCGATAGCCATTAATTCAAGAAAACAAACAAAAAAGTGTTAACGGGACTTTGATGAATGGTTGCGGAGAGTGCAGTCGTGTATTCGTTGTTCTCTCCTCTAGCGTTCTAGGGCTGCCTCACCGGCAATAGTTTTGTAAATAGGGGAGTAAAAGTTACATTAGCTAGATCTCATTTTCCTCCCTGGCCTTAGTAGATATAGTAAGTGTCTATATCTGTTTCCTGAGATTGCCTTTGCTTACTCACCTCTGGAGTGTACCCCCCAATGATCGCTCTGGGGTGTGAGTGACACACAGGCACGTCCTCCCGAGAGTGGTTTGAGAGGGTAATCTCAGACTAGGTGAGTCTTCCCCAGGTGCTCTGTCCCTTGCTCGTTTTTCTCTTTCTTCCCACTTCCCCCGCGAGGGGGAAGTGGTACCTATGGAGGATGCCCCTACTGCCTCCCCCCCCCTTCAGGGGGGGAGGTGGTCCTGACGATAGTAGACATGACAGGACTGACCACCCCCAGACTGACGAACGCCAGACTCGAGCCCCACTTGACATCCCTGTAGCTAATGCGACCTACGTTATCATTCATGCGCTAGGTTCCACTCCCCTGTCCAGTCTCAATCCCTTCCTTATCAAGAAGGTGATTGACCACTGTGCGGGAGAAGTCGAACAAGTTAAAAAACTTGATAATGGAGATCTCCTGGTCAAAATTGTAAACTCAGCACAGGTAAAGGATTTGTTGAAACTGCGCAAATTCCATTGTTATGATGTCGAAGCCAAAATCCCAGTCTCCATGAATTCTTGCAAGGGTGTTGTCACTTGCAGGGATCTCATGGTGATGAGCGAGGATGAGATCGTAAGTGAATTGGCGCAGCAAGATGTCATGGAGGCTAAATTCATAACTCGCTACTTGGAAGGCATAAGGACGAAGACAGCAACTATCATCTTGACGTTTGCCAAATCTTCTCTTCCTAGTGATATCAAAGTTGGTTATGAAATTATTCACGTTCGGCTGTACATCCCTAACCCTTTGCGTTGCCTGAAATGCCAGCTGTATGAGCATGGTACAAAGACTTGTCGGGCTTCCCAGCCAGTGTGCGGCAAGTGTGCAAGCCAGGGTCATGATGCGGAACATTGGACATCTGAGACAATACGTTGCTTTCACTGCAAAGGTACTCACTCCACTTCCCCTAGGGATTGTCCCAAGTGGAAGGAGGTGAAGGAAGTCTGCACAGTGAAGGCAACTGAGGGTATTTCCTACTACGAAGCTAGGAAAAAGGTGAAAGAGTTGCATGCAACTCCCACCCCGAATAGGTCCTATGCTTCGGCGGTAATGTCCCGTCCTGTGATGTGCTCTGTCGAGACGCAGACTGACCCTGTCTTTCTCCCTCCTGCCACTCACAGTACATCTCCATCTCGACCTCCTGTCCGCTCCAACTCTCTCAGTGACATCCCTAAGGCATCAACTTACTCTCAGGCTGCTGTTGCCTCTCCATCAGTACGGCCTAAAGCGAAGCCTGACAAGCCTACTAAGAATAACATGACCACCCTCACGAAACAGTCACGTCCTCATGTCCTTCCGGTTCCTACTCCAGCGAGGGAGAGAAAGGTAAGCTCTTCCTCGGGGGAGGCTGGGAACCTAGTTATTGATGAAAATATGGAGGTATCCATCAACAAGCACCGGGATAGGTCCCCTGGTAGTCGTTCGCCTACTGGCGGCCGACAAAAAAAGACAAAACACACTGGCCCCCAACGAAAATCTTACCGCCGCATTCACTCTATTACAGTGGAATTGTAGAGGTATTGGGAATAAGTTACAAGATATAGCAATCTTGCTGTAAATACACAGGCGAGACGATGTTTATTTACAGGAGACGCGCCTGGAGGATCATCCTGATCCTCCACAGTTCAAACACTACCACTCGTACAGAAGATATGAAGGTCACGGAGTTGCCATTTACACACACAAATCACACCCACAAACAGAAGTGACTCTAAATTCTACTCTGGAAGCTGTCGCGTGCAGAGTAAAATTTAATAACACGTATCTGTCTATTTGTTCTCTGTACTCTCCTCCACATGGCCCCATTGATAGTAATGCTTTAAATTCACTATTTGAACATCTGCCTGGAAATAAGTTAGTGTTGGGTGATTTTAACGCCCATCACTATCAATGGGGTAGCTTGGGGATTGATGGTCATGGGGAGCAAGTAGCCGACCTAATACTACAGTCCAACCTCTGTCTTCTGAACGATGGTAGAGCGACTCATGTAGATGATCGTACTGGTAACTTTTCGGCCATTGACTTATCTTTGGCCTCCCCTGGTATACATCAAGATCTCTCATGGGACCCTTACGACGACTCCTTGGGAAGTGATCATTTACCCATCTGTCTTTCTTATACACGCGACATCGTTTCGGACCCTCCACCTCCAAAATTTAACTATAAGAAAGCAGATTGGGGATCCTTCTCAAGGATCGCCAATTTAGATATATCTGGGGAGACCATAGATGTTAAGGTCGAAAATATAACTACTTCCATATTACATGCAGCTGAGGCTGCTATTCCCAAGACTTCTACAGTTCATGCGAAGCATAGAGCACATTGGTGGACGCCGGATTACCGACAAGCATTAAGAAAACGCAATAGGAGATACAGGATTTTTGATAGTCAGCCCACTGAGAAAAATTTTATTGCATACAAACAGGCACGGGCTGAGGCAAGGAAAATAATAAGAAGGGCCAAACGTGACTCCTGGCGGTCCTTTCTGTCCACGGTGACTCATACAACACCATTATGTAAAGTCTGGTCCACCATAAGAATATTAAATAATAAAGACCCATATTTCCCAGTCACCACCTTGCAAGTCAATAATAACATCTATGACGAGCCCGTGGACGTTGCTAACATCCTCGCCAGTAGTTTTTCACATGTAAGTACCTCAGCCAATTATGACCCGCGTTTTCAACAACATAAACGCACGGCTGAGCTACAGATCATTGACTTTGCCACAGAAGACGTAGACTCCCCATACAACCAAGAGTTTATGCTAGATGAACTGTTCCTTGCCCTGAAATCCTGTAAAGACACCAGCCCTGGACCACACACCATCACGTACGGTATGATCCAGCATCTTAATCAGGTCAACCTGATTAAGATGTTAGCACTGTACAATGAGATTTGGGCGTCTCGAACGTTCCCAAACTCATGGCACTTTGCGCACGTCATACCGATACCCAAAGAGGCTGGTCGTCTTATGAATTCCACTTCATTTCGTCCTATTCTGTTGACTTCTTGTCTATGTAAGGTCATGGAACGTATGGTAAACAATAGGCTTCTTTTTGTTTTAGAGTCGAAGAATTTGTTAAATGATCAACAATGTGGCTTCTGAAAATACAGAAGTTCACTAGATCATTTAATGAATTTGGAGCATTGTATTGCAGAGGCATTTGCCAATAAAGAATTCATGATAGGGGTGTTCTTGGACATCCATAAAGCCTATGACACGACATGGCGACATGGTATACTAATGAAGTTCTATGCTTATGGTTTAAGAGGAAATTTGCCTATTTTTATTTCAAATTTCTTAAGGGACAGAACTTTCTCTGTCAAATTGCCCCGTAACGTAACATCGGATATACTGTATTTATCCAGGAAAATGGGGTGCCAGAGGGAAGTGTGCTTAGTCCTACTTTATTTAGTATTATGATCAATGATATTCTGTCATCAGCTCCCATCCCGAGGAATCTTAAATACTCGCTCTACGCTGACGATTGTGCAATATGGCACTCTTCCCGTAATGCACAACTTTCGGCTGGGCGGATTCAAGCAGCCCTTGACTCCGTCCACCGATGGGCCTTGCAGTGGGGATTTAAGTTTTCCGTCCGTAAGTGTGCCGCTATAGTCTTCACTAATCGTAACGTACCTAATTTGTGCTTAACTTTGGATAATCAGGCGGTACCTTTTCAAAATTCTGTTAAATTTTTAGGAATACATTTTGATCATAGAATGAATTTTAAACTTCACATTAATACTTTGCTTGCTCGTTGTGATAAACCGTTAAATGTCCTCAAGTACCTAGCGGGTACTACGTGGGGTGCCGACAGAAAATCTTTATTAATGGTGTATAAGTCCCTTATTCGATCGAAGCTAGACTATGGCGCACAGGTGTATGGCACGGCATCCGATGCCACACCGAAAGGATTGGATGTGTTACAGAATAAATGTTTGCGAATGTGTCTTGGAGCCGTCCGGTGTACCCGTGTGACTCGTATGGAAGTGGAGGCGAATGTGCCTCCCCTCCGTATTCGCTGTGACCACCTGGCCTTGTCCTACGGCGTAAGGACATTAAGGAAAAGTAATATCGGCAATGTGGCCTGTACCCCCCCTGCGTCAATACCACCACCTTCTGCAGGGGGTGCGTCAGCCACTTGCTGTTCGCCTCCACCTACTGACTCAGGAGCTTGGTGTGGACCCCAGTGACTGTGACAAGTTGGTGTTTAAAAAGATAGCGCCTTTTGAGCCACCCGGCTTTACAGTGGATGTCTCATGGCTCCCAGCACCAAAGGCCAAGGCGCCGGAGGCAGAGGTCCACCACTTGTTTCGTAACATCATTGTTCGTCACTTGGGGTCCCATCAATTGTACACCAACAGCTCCAAGTCGAGTGAATGTGTGGGTGCAAGTGTGTCGTCGACTGAATGTGCACTTAGGTATCGGTTGCCGACTCATACATCTGTGTTTACCTCCGAAGTTTTTGCTATTAACAAAGCCATAGACTATGCTCTCAATTCTAGGCATGACTCATTTGTCATATTTTCAGATTCAAAATCAGCCCTTCAGGCAATTGCATCTTGTACTACTCACTCTCACGAGATCCAGGGCCTCATCGTTAATAATTTGCATTCATGCAACAAGTCATTCACGCTGATCTGGGTGCCTGGTCATTGTCGTATCTACGGCAATGATCAGGCTGACTTACTTGCAAAGTCGGCTGTAGAGCTCGAGGAGACTTGGTACGTTCCTCGTGATCTACGGTTGAGTCTCTCTCTCGGAAAGAAGTCAATAAATCTTCTGTGGCAAAGTCATTCGACCAGACTAAATATTCCAACTTGTAAGCCGTACCTGGGCGACTGGGACACTGCCAACCGTCCCAGTCGCCTACAAGAAAAAGTGTTGGCACGGTTATGGCTCAATGCCACCATTTTAACCCACATAAAACCATATATGGAAAGACGCTTTCCACCGCACTGTGACATCTGTAATGCGGTATTATCTATCAGTCATATCATCCTGCGCTGTCGGCGATTTATTCGTGAACGTGCTTCACTTATAAATTACTGCGGCGCAGTAGACGTCCCCTTCACCCTTTCCACCATCCTGGGTGATGGGGACATTGTTATGACTGATAAATTGATGGCTTTCTTGAGAGAGACCGGACTGATCAGAGTGATGTGACTTTTTTACTGTGTGGTTATGGTTTTTATCAACGATAAATATGTATATATTGTAATATTAATTAGGGTTGACAGTTGACATATTTTAAATATTTCCTCCTCCCACCGATCTATTTCTAATATAGATGTCCCCTACATTAAGCCAAGTTCCTCGCCTGACAATCACCAGCTGATGAATGCAAGTGTGCAATATAGGAAGGTATTGGGCACTTGCAGTCGATGGTGGTCTGCTGGGCGAGGTTCTTCACTTTTTGTACAAATTATGTAAATACATTATACTATCTTGCTTAAGTTATTCTAATTAGGGACGACAGCTGACGTGTATGGAAATGTTCCTGACTCGTCTGGTTCCCTTTCATATAATGATATCCCCTATATTAGGTTGTGCGTCGACTGACAGTCACCAGGTGATGAGTGCAGGTATGTAATGTAGAAAGGCATTACATATCTGCAGTCAATGGTATTCTGTTAGTCGAGGTATTTTTACCATTAGTGTAAGTCTAGCTATTTGTCTCTGTAGGATTTAGTATAGCTTAGCGATTTGTCTGTTAGGTGATTAGTTTTACGGTCTTTAGATTAGTTTTTTATAATATAAGGTATAAAAAATATAAAACCAAGAAAAAATTTAAAAAAATAAAACTCCAAAAAAATAAATAAAATTAAAATTATTATATATATATGTACGTTTGCATGAAAGTGTGTGTGTGTGTGTGTGTGTGTGTGTGTGTGTGTGAGTGTATGTATGTATATATATGTATGTATATATATATAATTGTTTATATATGTATATATGTTTAAATGTATATATATATATATATATATATATATATATATATATATATATATATATATATATATATATATATATATATATATATATATATATATATATATATATATATATATATATATATATATATATATATATATATATATATATATATATATATATATATATATATATATATCCAGGCTTAATGACAAGGGGCTTCGGCCCCAATGGTTGATAGGCCAGGAAAAAAAAAAAAAAAAAAAGTGTTACCGGGACTTTTATGGATGGTCGTGGAGAGAGAGGACGTGTTTTCATCTACTCTCTCCTCTGGTTTCCAGGGCTGCCTCACCGGCATTAGCTTCTTTTTTTTCACCTTTCTGGTGACGCTTAGGTTTAGCTAGTACTCAGTTACCTCCCCTCCCTGTTAGTCTTGAACAGTAGGTGTCTGTTCTCATAAACTGAGTTTACCTTTGCTTATCGGCCACGGAGGGTCCCCCCTACTGATCGCTTTGGGGCGTGAATAAACACGGTCGGGCCTCCCTGGAGTGGTTTGAGAGGGCAACCTCAGACTTAGGTGTGTGGTCCCCGGTTGTTTGTCCCTTGATTGTTTTCTCTCCTTCTTCCCACTTCCCCCGCTAGGGGGGAGTGGTTACTATGGAGGACGCCCCTACTGCCTCCCCCCCCTCAGAGGGGGAGGTAGTCCTGACTGACCCCCGACTACTACACGGACAGACAGCCCCCAGACAGAACGGCCCCAGACTCGTTTGCCTCGTGATGTACCGATACATAATGCGGAACATGTAATCATCACTTCTCTAGATTCCACTCCCTTGAGCAGTCTCAATCCCTTCATGATCAAGAAGGTTATTGATGGCTGTGCTGGGGAGGTGGAACAAGTCAAAAATCTTGGGAATGGAGACCTCCTCATAAAAACTTGTAACCCATCTCAAATTAAGGACTTGTTGAAGCTGCGCAAGTTTCATTGCTATGATGTCGAAGCCAAGATCCCAACATCCATGAATTCCTACAAGGGGGTTATCACTTGCAGGGATCTCATGGTGATGAGTGAGGAAGAGATCATAGATGAACTCGCTCAGCAAGATGTCATTGATGCTAAATTTATCACCAGATTCTCGGAAGGTGTCAGGACGAAGACAGCAACCATTGTTTTGACTTTTGGTAAAGTGTCACTGCCTAGCCAAGTAAAAATCGGTTATGAAATTGTTCATGTGCGGCCATATATTCCCAACCCTTTCCGTTGCTTGAAATGCCAGTTGTATGGGCATGGTTCCAAGACTTGTCGGGCTTCCCAGCCAGTGTGTGGCAAGTGTGCAAGCCAGGGTCATGATGCGGAACATTGGACATCTGAGACGGTCTGTTGCTTCCACTGCAAGGGCGCTCACTCCACTTCCTCTAGGGATTGTCCCAAGTGGAAGGAGGAGAAGGAGGTCTGCACAGTGAAGGCAACGGAGGGCATTTCCTACTACGAAGCTAGGAAAGAGGTGAAGGAGTTGCATGCAACTCCCACGACGAATAGGTCCTATGCTTTGGCGGTAATGTTCCATCCTGTGATGTGCTCTGTAGACATGCAGACTGATCCTGTCCTTCTCCCTACTGCCACTCACAGTACATCTCCATCTCGACCTCCTGTCCGCTCCAACTCTCTCACTGACATCCCTAAGGCTTCAACTTATTCTCAGGCTGCTGCTGCCTCTCCATCAGTACAGCCTAAAACGAAGCCTGACAAGTCTAGTAAAAGTAACATGACCACCCTCACAAAACAGTCTCGTCCTCATGTTCTTCCAGTTCCCTCTCCAGCGAGGGAGAGGAAGGTTAGCTCTTCCTCGGGGGAGTCAGGGAACCTCGTAATTGACGACAATATGGAGGTTTCCGTAAACAAGCACCAGGATAGGTCCCCCGGTAGTCGATCGCCTGCCGGCGGGCGACAAAAAAAGGCAAAGCACACAGGCCCCCAACGAAAATCTTAAACCGTCGCTTTCACCATATTACAGTGGAATTGTAGAGGTATTGGGAATAAGTTCCAAGATATAGCAATCTTGCTTTCTATACACAGGCCAGACGTTATTTGTTTACAGGAGACGCGCCTGGAGGATCATCCTGATCCTTCACAGTTCAAACACTACCACTCGTACAGAAGATATGAAGGTCACGGAGTTGCCATTTACACATACAAATCACACCCACAAACGGAAGTGATTCTAAATTCTACTCTGGAAGCTGTCGCATGCAGAGTAAAATTTAATAACACGTAGCTGTCCATTTGCTCTCTCTACTGTCCTCCACATGGCTCCATTGATAGTGATGCTTTAAATTCACTCTTTGAACATCTGCCTAGAAATAAATTAGTGTTGGTTGATTTAAACGCCCATCACTATCAGTGGGGTAGCTTGAGGATTGATGGTCGTGGGGAGCAAGTAGCCGACCTAATACTACAGTCCAACCTCTGTCTTCTGAACGATCGTAGAGCGACTCGTGTAGATGATCGTACTGGTAACTTTTCGGTCATTGACTTATCTTTGGCCTCCCCTGGTATACATCAAGATTTTTTATGGAATCCTTATGATGACTCCTTGGGAAGTGATCATTTACCCATCTGTCTTTCTAATACACGCGACATTGTTTCAGACCCTCAACCTCCAAAAATTTAACTATAAGAAAGCAGATTAGGGATCCTTCTCAAGGATCGCCAATTTAGATATATCTGGGGAGACCATAGATGTTAAGGTCGAAAATATAACCCAATCCATATTACAAGCAGCTGACGCTGCTATTCCCAAGACTTTTACAGTTCATGCGAAGCATAGAGCACATTGGTGGACGCCGGATTGCCGACAAGCATTAAGAAAACGCAATAGGAGATACAGGATTTTTGATAGTCAGCCCACTGAGAAAAATTTTATTGCATACAAACAGGCACGGGCTGAGACAAGGAGAATAATAAGAAGGGCCAAACGTGACTCCTGGCGGTCCTTTCTGTCCACGGTGACTCATACAACACCATTATGTAAAGTCTGGTCCACAATAAGAATATTAAATAATAAAGGCGCATATTTCCCAGTCACCACCTTGCAAGTAAATAATAACATCTATGACGAGCCCATGGACGTTGCTAACATCCTCGCCAGGAGTTTTTCACATGTAAGTAGCTCAGCCAATTATGACCCTCGTTTTTAACATCATAAGCGCACGGCTGAGCTACAGATCATTGACTTTGCCACAGAAGACGTAGACTCCCCGTACAACCAAGAGTTTATGCTAGATGAACTGCTCCTTGCCCTTAAATCCTGTAAAAACACCAGCCCTGGACCAGACACCATCACGTACGGTATGATCCAGCATCTTAATCAGGACAACCTGATTAAGATGTTAGCACTGTACAATGAGATTTGGGCGTCTCGAATGTTCCCAAACTCATGGCACTTTGCGCACGTCATACCGATACCCAAAGAGGTTGGTCGTCTTATGAATCTCACTTCATTTCGTCCTATTGTGTTGAATTCTTGTATATGAAAGGTCATGGAACGTATGGTAAACAATAGGCTTCTTTTTGTTTTAGTGTCGAAGAATTTGTTAAATTATCAACAATGTGGCTTCCGTAAATACAGAAGTTCACTAGATCATTTAATGAATTTGGAGCATTGTATTGCAGAGGCATTTGCCAATAAAGATTTCATGATAGGGGTGTTCTTGGACATCCATACAGCCTATGACATGACATGGCGACACAGTATATTAATGAAGCTCTATGCTTATGGTTTAAGAGGAAATTTGCCTAATTTTATTTCAAATTTCTTAAGGGACAGAACTTTCTCTGTCAAATTGCCCCGTAACGTAACATCGGATATATTTATCCAGGAAAACGGGGTGCCACAGGGAAGTGTGCTTAGTCCTACTTTATTTAGTATTATGATCAATGATATTCTGTCATCAGCTCGCATCCCGAGGAATCATAAATACTCGCTCTACGCTGACTATTGTGCAATATGGCACTCTTCCTGTAATGCACAATTTTCGGCTGGGCGGATTCAAGCAGCCCTTGACTCCGTCCACCAATGGGCCTTGCAGTGGGGATTTAAGTTTTCCGTCCGTAAGTGTGCCGCTATAGTCTTCACTAATCGTAACGTACCTAATTTGTGCTTAACTTTGGATAATCAGGCGGTACGTTTTCAAAATTCTGTAAAATTTTTAGAAATACATTTTGATCATAGAATGAATTTTAAACTTCACGTTAATACTTTGCTTGCTTGCTGTGATCAACCGTTAAATGTCCTCAAGTACCTAGCGGGTACTACCTGGGGTGCCGACAGAAAATCTTTATTAATGGTGTATAAGTCCCTTATTCCATCGAAGCTAGACTATGGCACACAGGTGTATGGCTCGGCATCCGATGCCACTCTGAAAGGATTGGATGTGCTACAGAATAAATGTTTGCGAATGTGTCTTGGAGCCGTCCGGTGTACCCGTGTGGCTCGTATGGAAGTGGAGGCGAATGTGCCTCCCCTCCGTATTCGCCGTGACCACCTGTCCTTGTCCTACGGCATAAGGACATTAAGGAAAAGTAATATCAGCAATGTGGCCTGTACCCCCCTGCGTCAATACCACCACCTTCTGAGGGGGGTGCGTCGGCCACTTGCCGCTCGCCTCCACTTACTGACTCAGGAGCTTGATGTGGACCCCAGTGACTGTGAGAAGTTGGTGCTTAAAAATATAGCTCATTGGGAGCCACCCAGCTTTACAGTGGATGTTACATGGCTCCCAGCACCAAAGGCCAAGGCGCTGGAGGCGGAGGTCCACCACTTGTTTCGTACCATCATTGTTCGTCACTTGGAGTCCCATCAATTGTACACCGACGGCTCCAAGTCGAGTGCATGAGTGGGTGCAAGTGTGTGGCCGACTGAATGTGCCCTCAGGTTTCGGTTGCCGACTCATACATCTGTGTTTACTTCAGAACTTTTTGCTATTGACAAAGCCATAGACTATGCTCTCAATTCTAGACATGACTCATTTGTCATATTTTCAGATTCAAAATCAGCCCTTCATGCAATTGCATCTTGCACTACGGACTCTCACGAGATCCAGGGCCGCATCATTAATAAGTTGTAGTCATGCAACAAGTCATTCACGCTGATCTGGGTGCCTGGTCATTGTCGTATCTACGGCAATGAGCAGGCCGACTTACTTGCAAAGTCGGCTGTAGAGCTCGAGGAGACTTGGGACGTTTCTAGTGATCTACGGTCGAGTCTATCTCTCGGAAAGAAATCAATAAATCTTCTGTGGCAAGGTCAGTGGACCAGATTAAATATTCCAACTTGTAAGCCGTACCTGGGCGACTGGGACACTGCCAACCGTCCCAGTCGCCTAGAAGAAAAAGTGTTGGCACGGTTACGGCTCAATGCCACCATTTTAACCCACATAAAACCATATATGGAAAAACGCTTCCCACCGCACTGTGACATCTGTAATGCGGTGTTATCTATCAGTCATATGATCCTGCGCTGTCTGCGATTTATTCGTGAACGTGCTTCACTTATAAATTACTGCGGGGCAGTAGACGTCCCCTTCACCCTTTCCATCATCCTGGGTGATGGGGACATTGTTATGACTGATAAATTGATGGCTTTCTTGAGAGAGACCGGACTGATCAGAGTGATGTGACTTTTTTACTGTATGGTTATGGTTTTTATGAACAGTAAATATGTATATATTGTAATATTAATTAGTGTTGACAGTTGACATATTTTAAATAGTTCCTCCTCCCACCGATCTATTTCTAATATAGATGTCCCCTACATTAAGCCAAGTTCCTCGCCTGACAGTCACCAGCTGATGAGTGGAAGTGTGCAATATAGGAAGGTATTGGGCACTTGCAGTCGATGGTGGTCTGTTGGCGAAGTTCTTCACTTTTTGAATAAATCATGTAAATACATTATATTATCTTGCTTAAGTTATTCTAATTAGGGACGACAGCTGACGTATATGGAAATGTTCCTGACTCGTCTGGTTCCCTTTCATATAGTGATGTCCCCTATATTAGGTTGTGCCTCGACTGACAGTCACCAGGTGATGAGTGCAGGTATGTAATGTAGAAAGGCATTACATATCTGCAGTCGATGGTGTTCTGTTAGTCGAGGTATTTTTACGATTAGTGTTGGTCTAGCTATTTGTCTCTGTAGGATTTAGTATAGGTTAGCGATTTGTCTGTTAAGTGATTAGTTTTAGGGTCTTTAGATTAGTTTGTCTTTATAATATTAGGTATAAAAAATATAAAACCAAGAAAAAATTAAAAAAATAAAAATACAAAAAAATAAATAAAATTAAAATTATTATATATATATATATATATATATATATATATATATATATATATATACGTTTGCATGAAAGTGTGTCTGTATGTATGCGTGGAAGTGTGTGTGTGTGTGTGTGTGTGTGTATATATATATATATATATATATATATATATATATATATATATATATATATATATATATATATATATATATATCTGGCCTTAATAACCCGGGGTTTCGGCCCCAATCGTTGATACGCCGAGGAAAAAAACAAAACAAAAAGTGTTACCTGACTTTCATGAATGGTTGCGGAGAGAGTAGACGTATTTTCTGAGCTCTCCTCTAGCATAGGGTTGCGTCACCGGCGTTAGCTTTGTTTTGCTCGCCACTAGGGCGTTTTTCAATAAAGTTAGGATTAGTTAGGTCTCGTTTTCCTCCCCTCCCTGTTAGAGATACAATAGGTTTTTGTATCTATTTCCTGAGTTTACCTTTGCTTATCGCCCACGGAGGGTCCCCCCCACTGATCGCTCTGGGGCGTGAACGAACACGGTCGGGCCTCTCATGAGTGGTTTGAGAGGGCAACCTCAGATTTAGGTGTTTTGCCCCTGGTTGTTGGTCCCTTGTTTGTCTTCTCACCTTCTTCCCACTTCCCCCGTTAGGGGGGAGTGGTACTATGGAGGACGCCCCTACTGCCTCCCCCCCCATCAGGGGGGGAGGTAGTCCTGACCGACCCCCGACTAACCAACGGACGGACTGTCCCCTGACTGAACGGCCCCGGACCAGAGCTTTAGATATAAGTGTAAATAACGCCGAGTTTGTCTTGATTCACGTGGTTGGTTCTACTCCCCTGTCCAGCCTCAATCCCTTCATCATCAAGAAGGTGATTGATGGGTGTGCAGGTGAGGTGGAACAAGTTAAAAAACTTGCAAGTGGAGATCTCTTGGTAAATACAATCAATTCTGCCCAGGTAAAGGACTTGCTGAAACTGAGGAAGTTCCACAGTTACGATGTCCAGACAAGGATCCCCCACTCCATGAATTCCTGCAAGGGTGTTATCACCTGCAGGGATCTGGTGCTTATGGAAGAGGACGAAATCGTACAGGAACTTGCTCAGCAAGATGTAATAGAGGCCAGATTTATTACAAGATTTTCGGAAGGTATAAGGACGAAGACCACAACAGTTGTTTTGACTTTTGGAAAAGTATTTCTTCCAGCCAATGTGAAAGTTGGATACGAAATTTTCAATGTCAGACCATACATTCCGAACCCCCTTCGTTGTGCAAAATGTCAGATATATGGACACCATGAAAAGGCTTGTCGGTCTTCTAACCTAGTATGTGGCAAGTGCACGGCTGTAGGCCATTCTGCTGACCACTGTACATCAGAGAATGAATGTTGCTTTCACTGCCAGGGCGCTCACCCCACTTCCTCTCGGGTTTGTCCCAAGTGGAAGGAGGAGAAAGAGGTCTGCACAGTGAAGGCAACTGAGGGCATATCCTTTTACGATGCTAAGAAGAAGGTGAAGGAGTTGCATTCAACTCCAAAACCTAATATCTCCTATGCATCGGCGGGTGTGTCCCGTCCTGTGATGTGCACTGTGGAGACACAGACTGACCTTACATTCGCTCCACATGCCCCACACCCTACCTCTCAGTCTAAGCCTCCTATACGTTCCAACTCTCTGACAGACATCCCTGTTGCCACTTCATACTCTCAGGCTGCCGCTGCTCCTTCGCAGTCAGTGCAGCCAAAACAGAAGCCTGACAAGTCAGATAAAATTAACTTCACCACCCTCACCAAACAGTCACGTCCTCATGTCCTTCCCGCTCCTGGTCCAGTGAGGGAGAGAAAGAATAGCTCTTCCTCAGTGGATTCTAGGAGCCTTGTTATTGATGAGAATATGGAGATCTCCACGAGTAAGCACCGGGAAAGGTCCCCCGGTAGCCACTCGCCTGGTGGCAGGCGGCATAAAAAAACTAAGAGCACTGGCCACCCTCATAAATCTTAAATCGTCGCTTTCACTGTATTACAGTGGAATTGTAGAGGTGTCGGGAATAAGTTACCAAATATAGTAATCTTGCTGTCAATACACAGGCCAGACATTATTTCTTTACAGGAGACGCGCCTGGAGGATCACCTTGATCCTCCACATTTAAAACACTACCACTCGTATAGAAGATATGCAGGTCGTGGAGTCTCCATATACACCCACAAATCACACCCACAAACGGAAGTGATTCTAAATTCTACTCTGGAAGCTGTCACGTGCAGAGTAAAATTTAATAACACATATCTGTCTATTTGCTCTCTATACTGTCCTCCACACGGCCCCATTGATAGTGATGCTGTAAATTCACTAGTTGAACATCTACCTGGGAATAAGTTAGTGCTGGGCGACTTTAACGCCCATCACTATCAATGGGGTAGCTTGAGGATCGATGGTCGTGGGGAGCAAGTAGCCGACCTAATATTACAGTCCAACCTCTGTCTTCTGAACGATCGTAGAGCGACTCGTGTAGATGATCGTACTGGTAATTTTTCGGCATTGACTTATCTTTGGCCTCCCCTGGTATACATCAAGATCTCTCATGGGACCCTTACGACAACTCCTTGGGAAGTGATCATTTACCCATCTGTCTTTCTTATACATGCGACATCGTTTCGGACCATCCACCTCTAAATTTTAACTATAAGAAAGCAGACTGGGGATCCTTCTCAAGGATCGCCAATTTAGATATATCTGGGGAGAACATAGATGTTAAGGTCGAAAATATAACTACTTCCATATTACACGCAGCTGAGGCTGCTATTCCCAAGACTTCTACAGTTCAACCGAAGCATAGAGCACATTGGTGGACGCTGGATTGTCGACAAGCATTAAGAAAACGCAATAGGAGATACAGGATTTTCAATAGTCAGCCCACTGAGAAAAATTTTATTGCATACAAACAGGCACAGGCTGAGGCAAGGAGAATAATAAGAAGGGCCAAACGTGACTCCTGGCGGTCCTTTCTGTCCACGGTGACTCATACAACACCATTATGTAAAGTCTGGTCCACCATAAGAATATTAAATAATAAAGACCCATATTTCCCAGTCACCACCTTGCAAGTCAATAATAACATCTACGACGAGCCCGTGGACGTTGCTAACATCCTCGCCAGGAGTTTTTCACATGTAAGTAACTCAGCCAATTATGACCCGCGTTTTCAACAACATAAACGCACGGCTGAGCTACGGATCATTGACTTTGCCACAGAAGACGTAGACTCCCCGTACAACCAAGAGTTTACGCTAGATGAACTGTTCCTTGCCCTTAAATCCTGTAAAGACACCAGCCCTGGACCACACACCATCACGTACGGTATGATCCAGCATCTTAATCAGGACAACCTGATTAAGATGTTAGCACTGTACAATGAGATTTGGGCGTCTCGAACGTTCCCAAACTCATGGCACTTTGCGCACGTCATACCGATACCCAAAGAGGCTGGTCGTCTTATGAATTCCACTTCATTTCGTCCTATTCTGTTGACTTCTTGTCTATGTAAGGTCATGGAACGTATGGTAAACAATAGGCTTCTTTTTGTTTTAGAGTCGAAGAATTTGTTAAATGATCAACAATGTGGCTTCTGAAAATACAGAAGTTCACTAGATCATTTAATGAATTTGGAGCATTGTATTGCAGAGGCATTTGCCAATAAAGAATTCATGATAGGGGTGTTCTTGGACATCCATAAAGCCTATGACACGACATGGCGACATGGTATACTAATGAAGTTCTATGCTTATGGTTTAAGAGGAAATTTGCCTATTTTTATTTCAAATTTCTTAAGGGACAGAACTTTCTCTGTCAAATTGCCCCGTAACGTAACATCGGATATATTTATCCAGGAAAAGGGGGTGCCAGAGGGAAGTGTGCTTAGTCTTACTTTATTTAGTAATATGATCAATGATATTCTGTCATCAGCTCCCATCCCGAGGAATCTTAAATACTCGCTCTATGGTGACGATTGTGCAATATGGCACTCTTCCCGTAATGCACAATTTTCGGCTGGGCGGATTCAAGCAGCCCTTGACTCCGTCCACCAATGGGCCTTGCAGTGGGGATTTAAGTTTTCCGTCCGTAAGTGTGCCGCTATAGTCTTCACTAATCGTAACGTACCTAATTTCTGCTTAACTTTGGATAATCAGGCGGTATCTTTTCAAAATTCTGTTAAATTTTTAGGAATACATTTTGATCATAGAATGAATTTTAAACTTCACGTTAATACTTTGCTTGCTCGTTGTGATAAACCGTTAAATGTCCTCAAGTACCTAGCGGGTACTACCTGGGGTGCCGACAGAATATCTTTATTAATGGTGCATAAGTCCCTTATTCGATCGAAGCTAGACTATGGTGCACAGGTGTATGGCTCGGCATCCGATGCCACGCTGAAAGGATTGGATGTGTTACAGAATAAATGTTTGCGAATGTGTCTTGGAGCCGTCCGGTGTACCCGTGTGGCTCGTATGGAAGTGGAGGCGAATGTGCCTCCCCTCCGTATTCGCCGTGACCACCTGTCCTTGTCCTACGGCATAAGGACATTAAGGAAAAGTAATATCAGCAATGTGGCCTGTACCCCCCTGCGTCAATACCACCACCTTCTGCGGGGGGTGCGTCGGCCACTTGCCGCTCGCCTCCACTTACTGACTCAGGAGCTTGATGTGGACCCCAGTGACTGTGACAAGTTGGTGCTTAAAAATATAGCTCATTGGGAGCCACCCAGCTTTACAGTGGATGTTACATGGCTCCCAGCACCAAAGGCCAAGGCGCCGGAGGCGGAGGTCCACCACTTGTTTCGTACCATCATTGTTCGTCACTTGGAGTCCCATCAATTGTACACCGACGGCTCCAAGTCGAGTGCATGTGTGGGTGCAAGTGTGTGGTCGACTGAATGTGCCCTCAGGTTTCGGTTGCCGACTCATACATCTGTGTTTACTTCAGAACTTTTTGCTATTGACAAAGCCATAGACTATGCTCTCAATTCTAGACATGACTCATTTGTCATATTTTCAGATTCAAAATCAGCCCTTCATGCAATTGCATCTTGCACTACGGACTCTCACGAGATCCAGGGCCGCATCATTAATAAGTTGTAGTCATGCAACAAGTCATTCACGCTGATCTGGGTGCCTGGTCATTGTCGTATCTATGGCAATGAGCAGGCCGACTTACTTGCAAAGTCGGCTGTAGAGCTCGAGGAGACTTGGGACGTTTCTAGTGATCTACGGTCGAGTCTATCTCTCGGAAAGAAATCAATAAATCTTCTGTGGCAAGGTCAGTGGACCATATTAAATATTCCAACTTGTAAGCCGTACCTGGGCGACTGGGACACTGCCAACCGTCCCAGTCGCCTAGAAGAAAAAGTGTTGGCACGGTTACGGCTCAATGCCACCATTTTAACCCACATAAAACCATATATGGAAAAACGCTTCCCACCGCACTGTGACATCTGTAATGCGGTGTTATCTATCAGTCATATCATCCTGCGCTGTCGGCGATTTATTCGTGAACGTGCTTCACTTATAAATTACTGCGGGGCAGCAGACGTCCCCTTCACCCTTTCCATCATCCTGGGTGATGGGGACATTGTTATGACTGATAAATTGATGGCTTTCTTGAGAGAGACCGGACTGATCAGAGTGATGTGACTTTTTTACTGTATGGTTATGGTTTTTATGAACAGTAAATATGTATATATTGTAATATTAATTAGTGTTGACAGTTGACATATTTTAAATAGTTCCTCCTCCCACCGATCTATTTCTAATATAGATGTCCCCTACATTAAGCCAAGTTCCTCCCCTGACAGTCACCAGCTGATGAGTGGAAGTGTGCAATATAGGAAGGTATTGGGCACTTGCAGTCGATGGTGGTCTGTTGGCGAAGTTCTTCACTTTTTGAACAAATCATGTAAATACATTATATTATCTTGCTTAAGTTATTCTAATTAGGGACGACAGCTGACGTATATGGAAATGTTCCTGACTCGTCTGGTTCCCTTTCATATATTGATGTCCCCTATATTAGGTTGTGCCTCGACTGACAGTCACCAGGTGATGAGTGCAGGTATGTAATGTAGAAAGGCATTACATATCTGCAGTCGATGGTGTTCTGTTAGTCGAGGTATTTTTACGATTAGTGTTGGTCTAGCTATTTGTCTCTGTAGGATTTAGTATAGGTTAGCGATTTGTCTGTTAAGTGATTAGTTTTAGGGTCTTTAGATTAGTTTGTCTTTATAATATTAGGTATAAAAAATATAAAACCAAGAAAAAATTTAAAAAAATAAAAATACAAAAAAATAAATAAAATTAAAATTATTATATATATATATATATATATATATATATATATATATATATATATATATATATATATATATATATATCTGTACGTGTGCATGAAAGTGTGTCTGTATGTATGCGTGGAAGTGTGTGTGTGTGTGTGTATATATATATATATATATATATATATATATATATATATATATATATATATATATATATATATATATATATCTGGCCTTAATAACCCGGGGTTTCGGCCCCAATCGTTGATACGCCGAGGAAAAAAACAAAACAAACAGTGTTACCTGACTTTCATGAATGGTTGCGGAGAGAGTAGACGTATTTTCTGAGCTCTCCTCTAGCATAGGGTTGCGTCACCGGCGTTAGCTTTGTTTTGCTCGCCACTAGGGCGTTTTTCAATAAAGTTAGGATTAGTTAGGTCTCATTTTCCTCCCCTCCCTGTTAGAGATACCATAGGTTTTTGTATCTATTTCCTGAGTTTACCTTTGCTTATCGCCCACGGAGGGTCCCCCCCACTGATCGCTCTGGGGCGTGAACGAACACGGTCGGGCCTCTCATGAGTGGTTTGAGAGGGCAACCTCAGATTTAGGTGTTTTGCCCCTGGTTGTTGGTCCCTTGTTTGTCTTCTCACCTTCTTCCCACTTCCCCCGTTAGGGGGGAGTGGTACTATGGAGGACGCCCCTACTGCCTCCCCCCCCATCAGGGGGGGAGGTAGTCCTGACCGACCCCCGACTAACCAACGGACGGACTGTCCCCTGACTGAACGGCCCCGGACCAGAGCTTTAGATATAAGTGTAAATAACGCCGAGTTTGTCTTGATTCACGTGGTTGGTTCTACTCCCCTGTCCAGCCTCAATCCCTTCATCATCAAGAAGGTGATTGATGGGTGTGCAGGTGAGGTGGAACAAGTTAAAAAACTTGCAAGTGGAGATCTCTTGGTAAATACAATCAATTCTGCCCAGGTAAAGGACTTGCTGAAACTGAGGAAGTTCCACAGTTACGATGTCCAGACAACGATCCCCCACTCCATGAATTCCTGCAAGGGTGTTATCACCTGCAGGGATCTGGTGCTTATGGAAGAGGACGAAATCGTACAGGAACTTGCTCAGCAAGATGTAATAGAGGCCAGATTTATTACAAGATTTTCGGAAGGTATAAGGACGAAGACCACAACAGTTGTTTTGACTTTTGGAAAAGTATTTCTTCCAGCCAATGTGAAAGTTGGATACGAAATTTTCAATGTCAGACCATACATTCCGAACCCCCTTCGTTGTGCAAAATGTCAGATATATGGACACCATGAAAAGGCTTGTCGGTCTTCTAACCTAGTATGTGGCAAGTGCACGGCTGTAGGCCATTCTGCTGACCACTGTACATCAGAGAATGAATGTTGCTTTCACTGCCAGGGCGCTCACCCCACTTCCTCTCGGGTTTGTCCCAAGTGGAAGGAGGAGAAAGAGGTCTGCACAGTGAAGGCAACTGAGGGCATATCCTTTTACGATGCTAAGAAGAAGGTGAAGGAGTTGCATTCAACTCCAAAACCTAATATCTCCTATGCATCGGCGGGTGTGTCCCGTCCTGTGATGTGCACTGTGGAGACACAGACTGACCTTACATTCGCTCCACATGCCCCACACCCTACCTCTCAGTCTAAGCCTCCTATACGTTCCAACTCTCTGACAGACATCCCTGTTGCCACTTCATACTCTCAGGCTGCCGCTGCTCCTTCGCAGTCAGTGCAGCCAAAACAGAAGCCTGACAAGTCAGATAAAATTAACTTCACCACCCTCACCAAATAGTCACGTCCTCATGTCCTTCCCGCTCCTGGTCCAGTGAGGGAGAGAAAGAATAGCTCTTCCTCAGTGGATTCTGGGAGCCTTGTTATTGATGAGAATATGGAGATCTCCACGAGTAAGCACCGGGAAAGGTCCCCCGGTAGCCACTCGCCTGGTGGCAGGCGGCATAAAAAAACTAAGAGCACTGGCCACCCTCATAAATCTTAAATCGTCGCTTTCACTGTATTACAGTGGAATTGTAGAGGTGTCGGGAATAAGTTACCAAATATAGTAATCTTGCTGTCAATACACAGGCCAGACATTATTTCTTTACAGGAGACGCGCCTGGAGGATCACCCTGATCCTCCACATTTAAAACACTACCACTCGTATAAAAGATATGCAGGTCGTGGAGTCTCCATATACACACACAAATCACACCCACAAACGGAAGTGATTCTAAATTCTACTCTGGAAGCTGTCACGTGCAGAGTAAAATTTAATAACACATATCTGTCTATTTGCTCTCTGTACTGTCCTCCACACGGCCCCATTGATAGTGATGCTTTAAATTCACTAGTTGAACATCTACCTGGGAATAAGTTAGTGCTGGGCGACTTTAACGCCCATCACTATCAATGGGGTAGCTTGAGGATCGATGGTCGTGGGGAGCAAGTAGCCGACCTAATATTACAGTCCAACCTCTGTCTTCTGAACGATCGTAGAGCGACTCGTGTAGATGATCGTACTGGTAATTTTTCGGCCATTGACTTATCTTTGGCCTCCCCTGGTATACATCAAGATCTCTCATGGGACCCTTACGACAACTCCTTGGGAAGTGATCATTTACCCATCTGTCTTTCTTATACATGCGACATCGTTTCGGACCATCCACCTCCAAATTTTAACTATAAGAAAGCAGATTGGGGATCCTTCTCAAGGATCGCCAATTTAGATATATCTGGGGAGAACATAGATGTTAAGGTCGAAAATATAACTACTTCCATATTGCACGCAGCTGAGGCTGCTATTCCCAAGACTTCTACAGTTCAACCGAAGCATAGAGCACATTGGTGGACGCTGGATTGTCGACAAGCATTAAGAAAACGCAATAGGAGATACAGGATTTTCAATAGTCAGCCCACTGAGAAAAATTTTATTGCATACAAACAGGCACAGGCTGAGGCAAGGAGAATAATAAGAAGGGCCAAACGTGGCTCCTGGCGGTCCTTTCTGTCCACGGTGACTCATACAACACCATTATGTAAAGTCTGGTCCACCATAAGAATATTAAATAATAAAGACCCATATTTCCCAGTCACCACCTTGCAAGTCAATAATAACATCTATGACGAGCCCGTGGACGTTGCTAACATCCTCGCCAGGAGTTTTTCACATGTAAGTACCTCAGCCAATTATGACCCGCGTTTTCAACAACATAAACGCACGGCTGAGCTACGGATCATTGACTTTGCCACAGAAGACGTAGACTCCCCGTACAACCAAGAGTTTACGCTAGATGAACTGTTCCTTGCCCTGAAATCCTGTAAAGACACCAGCCCTGGACCACACACCATCACGTACGGTATGATCCAGCATCTTAATCAGGTCAACCTGATTAAGATGTTAGCACTGTACAATGAGATTTGGGCGTCTCGAACGTTCCCAAACTCATGGCACTTTGGCGCACGTCATACCGATACCCAAAGAGGCTGGTCGTCTTATGAATTCCACTTCATTTCTGTCCTATTCTGTTGACTTCTTGTCTATGTAAGGTCATGGAACGTATGGTAAACAATAGGCTTCTTTTTGTTTTAGAGTCGAAGAATTTGTTAAATGATCAACAATGTGGCTTCTGAAAATACAGAAGTTCACTAGATCATTTAATGAATTTGGAGCATTGTATTGCAGAGGCATTTGCCAATAAAGAATTCATGATAGGGGTGTTCTTGGACATCCATAAAGCCTATGACACGACATGGCGACATGGTATACTAATGAAGTTCTATGCTTATGGTTTAAGAGGAAATTTGCCTATTTTTATTTCAAATTTCTTAAGGGACAGAACTTTCTCTGTCAAATTGCCCCGTAACGTAACATCGGATATATTTATCCAGGAAAACGGGGTGCCAGAGGGAAGTGTGCTTAGTCTTACTTTATTTAGTATTATGATCAATGATATTCTGTCATCAGCTCCCATCCCGAGGAATCTTAAATACTGCTCTATGGTGACGATTGTGCAATATGGCACTCTTCCCGTAATGCACAATTTTCGGCTGGGCGGATTCAAGCAGCCCTTGACTCCGTCCACCAATGGGCCTTGCAGTGGGGATTTAAGTTTTCCGTCCGTAAGTGTGCCGCTATAGTCTTCACTAATCGTAACGTACCTAATTTGTGCTTAACTTTGGATAATCAGGCGGTATCTTTTCAAAATTCTGTTAAATTTTTAGGAATACATTTTGATCATAGAATGAATTTTAAACTTCACGTTAATACTTTGCTTGCTCGTTGTGATAAACCGTTAAATGTCCTCAAGTACCTAGCGGGTACTACCTGGGGTGCCGACAGAATATCTTTATTAATGGTGCATAAGTCCCTTATTCGATCGAAGCTAGACTATGGCGCACAGGTGTATGACTCGACATCCGATGCCACGCTGAAAGGATTGGATGTGTTACAGAATAAATGTTTGCGAATGTGTCTTGGAGCCGTCCGGTGTACCCATGTGGCTCATATAGAAGTGGAGGCATATGTGCCTCACCTCCGTATTCGCCGTGACCAGCTGGCCTTCTCCTACGGCGTAAGGACATTAAGGAAAAGTAATATCGGGAATGTGGCCTGTACCCCCCTGCGTCAATACCACCACCTTCTGCGGGGGGTGCGTCGGCCACTTGCCGCTCGCCTCCACTTACTGACTCAGGAGCTTGATGTGGACCCCAGTGACTGTGACAAGTTGGTGCTAAAAAATATAGCGCCTTGAGAGCCACCCAGCTTTACAGTGGATGTATCATGGCTCCCAGCACCAAAGGCCAAGGCACCGGAGGCGGAGGTCCACCACTTGTTTCGTAACATCATTGTTCATCACTTGGGGTCCCATCAATTGTACACCGACGGCTCCAAGTCAAGTGAATGTGTGGGTGCAAGTGTGTGCTCGACTGAATGTGCCATCAGGTATCGGTTGCCGACTCATACATCTGTGTTTACTTCAGAACTTTTTGGTATTGACAAAGCCATAGACTATGCTCTCAATTCTAGGCATGACTCATTTGTCATATTTTCAGATTCAAAATCAGCCCTTCAGGCAATTGCATCTTGCACTACGGACTCTCACGAGATCCAGGGCCGCATCGTTAATAATTTGCATTCATGCAACAAGTCATTCACACTGATCTGGGTGCCTGGTCATTGTCGTATCTGCGGCAATGAGCAGGCTGACTTACTTGCAAAGTCGGCTGTAGAGCTCGAGGAGACTTGGGACGTTCCTCGTGATCTACGGTCGAGTCTCTCTCTCAGAAAGAAATCAATAAATCTTCTGTGGCAAGGTCAGTGGACCAGACTAAATATTCCAACTTGTAAGCCATACCTGGGCGACTGGGACACTGCCAACCATCTCAGTCGCCTAGAAGAAAAAGTGTTGGCACGGTTATGGCTCAATGCCACCATTTTAACCCACATTAAACCATATATGGAAAGACGCTTCCCACCGCACTGTGACATCGGTAATGCGGTGATATCTATCAGTCATATCATCCTGCGCTGTCGGCGATTTATTAGTGAACGTGCTTCACTTATAAATTACTGCGACGCAGTAGACGTCCCCTTAACCCTTTCCACCATCCTGAGTGATGAGGACATTGTTATGACTGATAAATTGATGGCTTTCTTGAGAGAGACCGGACTGATCAGAGTGATGTGACTTTTTTACTGTGTGGTTATGGTTTTTATGAACAGTAAATATGTATATATTGTAATATTAATTAGGGTTGACAGTTGACATATTTTAAATAATTCCTCCTCCCACCGATCTATTTCTAATATAGATGTCTTCTACATTAAGCCAAGTTCCTCGCCTGACAGTCACCAGCTGATGAGTGCAAGTGTGCAATATAGGAAGGTATTGGGCACTTAAAGTCGATGGTGGTCTGCTGGGCGAGGTTCTTCACTTTTTGTACAAATAATGTAAATACATTATACTATCATGCTTAAGTTATTCTAATTAGGGACGACAGCTGACGTATATGGAAATGTTCCTGACTCGTCTGGTTCCCTTTCATATATTGTTGTCCCCTATATTAGGTTGTCCCTCGACTGACAGTCACCAGGTGATGAGTGCAGGTATGTCATGTAGAAAGGCATTACATATCTGCAGTCGATGGTGTTCTCTTGGTCGAGGCTTTTTGAATATTAGTGTAGGTCTAGTTATTTGTCTCTTAGGATTTAGTATAGGTTAGTGATTTGTTTGTTAGGTGGTTAGTTTTAGGGTCTTTAGATTAGGTATTTTTGATTATAAGTAATATAAGGTAAAAAATATAAAAAATAAATAAAAATAATAAAAATAAAACTACAAAAAACAAAACAAAAATATTATATATATATATGTACGTGTGCATGAAAGTGTGTATGTTCATATGCATGGATGTGTGTATGTATGTATGTATGTATGTATATATATATGTTTGTATGTATATATGTGTCAATATATATATATATATATATATATATATATATATATATATATATATATATATATATATATATATATATATATTTGCCTTAATGACCAGAGGCTTCGGCCTCAATGGTCGATAGGTAAAAAAAAAAAAAAAAAAAAAAAGTGTTACCGGCGGATTTTGATGAATGGTCGTGGAGAAGGAAGATGTGTTTCTGAGCTCTCCTCTAGTTGCAGGGTTGCCTCACCGGCGTTAGCTTTTTCTTTTTTTCGCCACTAGGGCGTTTTTCAATAAAGTTAGGTTAGCTAGACCTCATTTTCCTCCCTGGCCTTAGTAGATATAGTAGGTGTCTATATCTAATTCCTGAGATCGCCTTTGCTTACTCACCTCTGGAGTGTATCCCCAGCTGATTGCTCTGGGGTGTGAGATACACACAGGCGTGTCCTCCCAAGAGTGGTTTGAGAGGGTAATCTCAGACTAGGTGTCTTCCCCGGGTAATTCGTCCCTTGGTTGTTTTCTCTCTTCTTCCCACTTTCCCCTCACGGGAAGAGTGGATTCTATGGCGGATGCCACTACTGCCTCCCCCCTCAGGGGGGATGTAGTCCCTGACGACAATCTTCCCGTGACTGACCGGCCCCAGACTGATGGATGCCAGACTCGATCCCCACTTGATGTTCCCGTGGCAAATGCGACCTACGTGACACTTCATGCTCTAGGTTCCACTCCTCAGTCCAGACTCAATCCCTTCATTGTCAAGTAGGTGATTGACCAATGTGCTGGAGTGGTGGAACAAGTACCTCCTAGTAAAGACATTCAATTCTGCTCAGGTTAAAAACTTGCTAAAGCTGCGCAAGTTTCACTGTCATGATATCGAGGCCAAAATCCCAACATCCATGAATTCCTGCAAGGGTGTTATCACTTGCAGGGATCTGGTGCCTATGGAGGAGGAAGAGATCGCCAGGAACTTGCTCAGCAAGATGTTATAGAGGCACGTTTCATAACTAGATTCTCGGAAGGCAGGAAGACGAAGACCGCCACAGTTGTTTTGACACGTTCAGCAAAGTATCACCTTCCAACATCAGAATTGGATATGAAATTCTTCAACGTCAGACCATACATCCCAACCCTTCAGGATGTTTGAAAATGCCAGATTATATGGGCATCATGAAAAGGCTTGTCAGGGCTTCCCAGCCAGTAGTGTGTGGCAAGTGTGGGACATTCTGCTGAACACTGTACATCTGAGACAGAGTGTTGCTTTCATTGCAAGGATGCTCACTCCACTTCCTCTGAGGGCTTGTCCCAAGTGGAAGGAGGAGAAAGGAGGTCTGCACAGTGAAGGCAACTGAGGGCATTTCCTTTTACGATGCTAGGAAGAAGGTGAAAGAGTTGCATGCAACTCCCAAGCCCTAATAGGTCTCCTATGCATCGGCGGTTGTGTCCCGTCCCGTGATGTGCACCGTTGAAACACAGACTGACCTAACATTCGCTCCTCATGCCCCACGCCCTACCTCTCAGTCTAAGCCTCCTGTACGATCCAGCTCTCTGACAGACATCCCTGTTGCCACTTCATACTCCCAGGCTGCCGCTACTCCTTCGAAGTCAGTGCAGCCAAAATCGAAGCCCGACAAGTCTGACAAACTTAATTTAACCACCCTCACTAAACAGTCACGTCCTTATGTCCTTCTTGCTCCTGGCCCGGCAAGGGAGAGAAAGAATAGCTCTTCCTCGATGGAATCTGGGAGCCTCGTTATTGATGAGACTATGGAGATCTCCACAAACAAGCACCGGGATAGGTCCCCCGGTAGCCATTCGCCTGGTCGCGGGGGGCATAAAAAGACTAAGCACACTGGCCACCCTCGAAAATCTTAAACCGCCGCATTCACTATACCGCAGTGGAATTGTAGAGGTATCGGGAATAAGTTACACAGTATAGCAATCTTGCTTCCTATACACAGGCCAGACGTTGTTTGTTTACAGGAGATGCGCCTGGAGGATCATCCTGATCCTCCACAGTTCACACACTACCACTCGTATAGAAGATATGAAGGTCACGGAGTTGCCATTTACACACACAAATCACACCCACAAACGGAAGTGATTCTATATTCTACTCTGGAAGCTGTCGCGTGCAGAGTAAAATTTAATAACACGTATCTGTCTATTTGCTCTCTGTACTCCACATGGCCCCATTGATGGTGATGCTTTAAATTCACTAGTTGAACATCTGCCTGGAAATAAGTTAGTGTTGGGCGATTTTAACACCCATCACTATCAATGGGGTAGCTTGAGGATTGATGGTCGTGGGGAGCAAGTAGCCGACCTAATACTACAGTCCAACCTCTGTCTTCTGAACGATGGTAGAGCGACTCGTGTAGATGATCGTACTGGTAACTTTTCGGCCATTGACTTATCTTTGGCCTCCCCTGGTATACATCAAGATCTCTCATGGGACCCTTATGACGACTCCTTGAGAAGTGATCATTTACCCATCTGTCTTTCTTATACACGTGACATCATTTCGGACCCTCCACCTCCAAAATTTAACTATAAGAAAGCAGATTGGGGATCCTTCTCAAGGATCGACAATTTAGATATATCTGGGGAGACCATAGATGTTAAGGTCGAAAATATAACCAAATCCATATTACACGCAGCTGAGGCTGCTATTCCCAAGACTTCTACAGTTCAGGCGAAGCATAGAGCACATTGGTGGACGCCGGATTGCCGACAAGCATTAAGAAAACGCAATAGGAGATACAGGATTTTTGATAGTCAGCCCACTGAGAAAAATTTTATTGCATACAAACAGGCACAGGCTGAGGCAAGGAGAATAATAAGAAGGACCAAACGTGACTCCTGGCGGTCCTTTGTGTCCACGGTGACTCGTACAACACCATTACGTAAAGTCTGGTCCACCATAAGAATATTAAATAATAAAGGCCCATATTTCCCAATCACAACCTTACAAGTAAATAATAACATCTATGACAAGCCCGTGGACGTTGCTAACATCCTCGCCAGGAGTTTTTGTCATGTAAGTAGCTCAGCCAATTATGACCCGCGTTTCCAACATCATAAACGCACGGCTGAGCTACAGATATCAGACTTTGCCACAGAAGATGTAAACTCCCCGTACAACCAAGAGTTTACGCTAGATGAACTGCTCCTTGCCCTTAAATCCTGTAAAGACACCAGCCCTGGACCAGACACCATCACGTACGGTATGATCCAGCATCTTAATCAGGACAACCTGATTAAGATGTTAGCATTGTACAATGAGATTTGGGCGTCTCGAACGTTCCCAAACTCATGGCACTTTGCGCACGTCATACCGATACCCAAAGAGGCTGGTCGTCTTATGAATCCCACTTCATTTCGTCCTATTGTGTTGACTTCTTGTCTATGTAAGGTCATGGAACGTATGGTTAACAATAGGCTTCTTTTTGTTTTAGAGTCGAAGAATTTGTTAAATGATCAACAATGTGGCTTCCGTAAATACAGAAGTTCACTAGATCATTTAATGAATTTGGAGCATTGTATTGCAGAGGCATTTGCCAATAAAGAATTCATGATAGGGGTGTTCTTGGACATCCATA